>NC_143485.1:24104837-24444837 GCF_027475165.1 Benincasa hispida
TCGTGTGCATGTAGGTGTGATCTATGCTTCTAATTTGGTAAGGGATAGATATAACTTGTGGTGTAGTTTGGTTGATGTATGCTCTACTTAGAAGTGTCCTGGAACTGTTATGGGTGATTTTAATGTTATTCGTAATAGTTTGGAGGCTTATGGTGGTTGTCCTAGTTTGGGAGAGATGGAGGAGTTTGATAGGGCTTTGTTGGACACGGATCTGGTTAAGCTGGGTATGCTGGGGAACTAGTTCACTTGGACTATTAAAGTTCAGGGGAATGGTCCCTTACGTCGTTTGGATCGTTGTGTGGTTAATGAGGCTTGGATGGTGGCTTATCCTTACTTGGAGGTTAAAGTTAGTTTGTGGGGGATTTCTAACCATGTCCACTTCTAGTTTCGAGAGGTGGGGTGAGGTGAGGAGTCGTCCTTTGCCCTCGTTATGTTATTTTAACCATTGGGCAGACGATGGTTTTATGGATACTGTTTCAGTTGTGTGGAGAAGGCGTCTAGAGGTTTCCCCTGTGGTAAGTTTCTTGAGGAATCTGAGGGCTTTGAAGCCAGTTTTGCATGTTTCTTTTGAAAGGCGTCTCTCTTTGTTGTCTGATGAGGTGCATGTGGCTAGATAGGTTATGGAGGCTGCTCAGGCAGTATTTGAGAAGGATCCCTCCTTAGAGTCATTATGTTCGGAGGCTGCCTGGGCCACTGAGGTATTCTGGTCGGCGGATAGATTGGAGGAGGCGTCTCTTAGGCAGAAATCCCGGGTGAGATGGTTGGAGTTAGGTGATCAAAATTCGACGTTTTTCATCTCTCCATTCGTTCTTGGCGTAGTAGGAGTGGTTTGTTTTCTATTGTTGATTCTGAGGGTGTTCGACAGTCTTCTCATGAGCGAATGGCGAGAGTGGCTGTAGATTTTTTTCCATGGTAGTTTGGGGTCTCAGTCTGTAAGGTATAGGGATCTTACTTCTCAGATTTGGGATATTGTGTAGTTCAACTGGCCTGGGGAGTGTGTAGAGGCTCTTGGTCGTCCAGTGATTATGGAGGACGTTCAAAGAGCTTTATTTTCTATGAAGTTTAGGAAGGCCCCGAGCTTTGATGGGTTCTCAGTGGATTTTTATAAATCTGCGTGGAGTGTAGTTGGTGATAACTTTTGTGATGCAGTTATGAATTTTTTTTTAGTCATGTTACCTTCCTTGTGGAGTTAATGCCACTGTTATCACATTTATTCCTAAGCGAACTGGTGCTGAGCGTGTGGACGACTTTTGTCCTATCTTTTGTTGTAATGTGGTGTGTAAGTTATTTCGAAAGTTCTGGCAGAAAGGTTATGGGTTTGGCTTCCAACTTTCATTAGTGGTAACCAGTCTACTTTTGTGTCTGGCAAGTCCATTACTCATAACATTCTTTTGTGTCAGGAGCTTGTGGGAGGTTATCGGTTAAATAGGGGGAAACTGCAGTGTGTGATGAAGGTGAATCTCCAAAAGGCTTATGATTCAGTGAATTGGGAATTTCTGTTTGGAGTGCTTCTGGATATTGGACCATTGGTACTCTTGTACAGTATGTTGGTTGGGTGCGGGCTTATGTCACATCTCCTTCTTTCTCTGTGATTATCAATGGATCTTTTGGGGGTTATTTCCTGGGTAGGAAGGGATTGAGACAAGGTGATCTGTTATCTTCTTTTCTGTTCGTGATGGTAATGGAAGTTCTTTTGAGGTTGCTAAATAAGCTCCTGTGTGGTTTGGGTTCCATGACCGTTGTGAGCCTATTAGCTTGACTCATTTGGCCTTTTCTGATGATCTCAAGATTTTTTGTGCGGCTGACCAGGGTTCTTTGGATTTATTCAGGAGGGTTCTGATGGATTTTGTGGAGATGTCGGGGTTAGTTGCAAATGCGGAGAAGAGCTCTATGTTTTGTTGTGGGAGTGGATTCTATTGAGGCTGAGTAGCTTCCTACTTTTATGGGGTTTGCTCTTGGTTCTCTGCTTGTCAAGTGTCTGGGGTTACCGTTGTTGGTTGGTCGTCTTAAGGCTGTGGATTGCGGTCCGTTGATCTAAAGGATTACTAATCGTATTAGGAGTTGGGCGGCCCATTCACTTTCATTTGCTGGGAGGTTGCAGTTAATGAAGTCCATCCTCCAGTCATATCAAGTGTTCTGGTCCAACATCTTTGTTTTGCCTGCTTGTGTCTCTAATGAGGTTGATCGACTTTTACGGGCTTATTTATGGAGAAGCAGGGTAGAAGGTCATGGTGGTGCATGGGTTGCTTGGGATGAGGTTTGCTTATTGAAGGGTGGGCGGTGGGAGGGGGGCAGGGGTTGGGCATTAAGCATGTGGAGTCGTGAACCAAGCGACTATTATGAATCTTCTTTGGCTTCTGTTGGTTAAGTTCGGCTCTTTGTGGGCGGCGTGGATGGATGAGTATGTTTTGAGGGGGCGATCTTTATGGGCGATTCGGTGTGAGGCTGGGAGATCCTGGTGCTTGAGGGCTCTCCTTCGTTGTCGGGATAAATTCAAGTAGTTGGTTTGTTTGAAGGTAGGTGATGGGAAGAGGTGTTTTGTGTGGTGGGATCTGGGGTCGCCTGGCGGTGCACTTTTGGATACGTATGGTCCTATGGTGGTGTTTGATGCGGCGACTAGTAGGGAGGCGCGATTATCGGATTTTCTGATAGAGAAGAGGGTTGTAGGTGGCCTTCTGTTTCATGTGAGTTGCGTGAGATTTGGGGTTTGATTCAGGTAGCGAGGCCTAGGGTGAGTGGTGAGGATTATTGGGTGTGGGTGCCGAGTGCTAATGGTCAATTTTCTATTGCGAATGCATGGGAGAGTTTGCATCATCGTCGTCCTAGGGTGTCTTAGGCGCGACTTCTATGGTCTCGGGGTGGTATTCCTCGACACTTTTTTGTGCGTGGCTGGCTGTGTAAGATAGGTTGGGTACTCGGGATTGGGTTAGGAGGTGGAATATCTCGTCTGATGGTACGTGTCTCTTGCGTGTGGGGGTTTGGGAGTCTTGGGATCATTTATTCTTTGAGCGTGGGTTTGGGAGAGAGGTATGGTCGAGCATGTTGTGTCTGGTGGGGTCGTATCATCGGGTGGCAGGGTGGGATGTCGAGCTGAGTTGGGTTTGTTGCGTGAAGGCGGGTAAGGGGGTACGAAGTAAGTTGTTTCGAGTCTTCTGGTGTGCTTCTATTTATTATATCTAGTAGGAGAGGAATCGTCGGTTTCATGGAGGTTGCCCAAGGATGGTGTCTGCTTTATTCCATCTTATTGTCTCTATGGTTCGTGCTGTTTCCTAGCGGGTTGATCTTCTTGGTCTTCTCTAGTTTTTATCAATGTTCTTTCTTCATTATTGTGTTTGGTCTTTTGTTTTCTTTGGATGTTGCCCTCGGTTTGTGGGGTTTGTTTTGTTTCGTGACTGTTTCTCTGGACGGTTATTCTATTTTCTTTTGCTATGGCTTTTGATCTCTGGTTCTATTAAGAGCTCGGTCTTTGTTGTTGCTTTGTTTGTTGTGGTGCCTTGATCCTGGGCTGTGGGATCCTCCTATTGTTGTATAATAATATTACCTATTCAAAAAAAAAAAAAAATGTAAGCCTATGAAAAAAGGTCAACAATTGATTACAATTAGAGTTTTTTTTTTACCTTCATTTCCAATTCCAACCCAAAAATATATAATCGAAATCAAGATAATAAATAGAAACCAATGTCTCTTCTGAACAACACCTTGTATGAAAATTGTTGAAATATTTTATCTGAGATGAGTCACAATATTCACCGTAAATTTCTTGACTTGGCTAGTTAGTTAATAGAATCTATCAAGGGTTTAACCACATCCCATTATTATATAACATATTATTAACTTAATCTCTTGATTTAGAAAAACACAAGATTTTTTACAAGTTACAACAACCTTTGGACGTCCTAAAAGGGTGTATATAATGATTTATTTTGCTATCTTTTCCATAAGACATTAGAAAGACGAACAAAAGATACCAATCCCTAAGGATCCTAAATGGGAAGAACATTACAAGTCATTGTATGCTTAATGCTGATATTTATGTTTTCATCCCTTTCGACTTATTCCTTATCTTTATCAACTCGAGGAAGATGAATCCTTGATTCTCAAACATGATGTCGAGTTAAGCTAGTATGTGTGAATTGACCTTCCCATACCTAAAGCATGTTGGTCGAAGGCCTAAACCATCGACCATTAAAAGAACTTGCTAACGAGGCAATCAAGTTGAAGTTTAATTTTGTGCGTCTCACATATGCAACACACATATTTACTGTTATGCTAATAGGACAATTGAAGAGAACTTTGACCTTTTAGATTCTAAATAAGCCAAAGTTGGATTAGCTCAATGTGACCCCTTTGTGTTGAACAAGACCATTGTCAAAGCCTATGAAGTTATTGTTGATGTATGCTTGGGGCGAGCGGTTTAATGGTGATAGCTGACAACTATATTAGCCAACCAAGGTGGTGGTGTTCTCTTGATGATAGCAATGATTATTTAGAAATCATAATTTTGACCCTCAAGAATGGTTACAAGGTTTGAGCTTAGTCACCCAACATTTATCAACAAATCAACGGTATGTAACCTTACAAGATTTTCTCACATTTTTTTTAATAAAAAAATGGACTCTTAGCATTTAAAGACTAGAAAATGTTGCATTATTTCATAACATTGAAACAAGATTCTATGGCATGTATAGGTGATAGCAACGAGCCTACGAAATGAGATACGAAGAACAATGGAAAATGCAAATGATTGGAACAACTATGTAACTCAAAGAGTAACAACAATCCACAACATAAACCCATATATTTTAGTGATTGTTTCAGGCTTAAATTATGACAATGATCTTCGATGTTTAAAAGAGAAGCCCTTGACCATAAAACTTTAGATAATAAGTTGGTTTTTGAGGTACACTTGTATTTTTTTTAGTAGAGATGAAAGTAGGTATGTACAACAACCATTGAGCAATATTTGTGCAAATGTTATCAATAGTTTTGTAGACCATGCAGGATTTGTAATGGAAGGACCAAGTCCATTTCCTTTGTTTGTTAGTGACTATGGTATGATCAAAGAGGGACAAATGATTCTGAAAATCGATACATGAGTTGATTCATAGCTCATCTTGCTAAAAAAGACATGGATTGGGCACTTTGGATTTGGCAGAGTAGTTATTATTATAGGGAAGTTAAAATAGAGCCTATAAAAGTATTTGGAGTCCTCAACGCTAATTACACTCAAATTCAAAACCTTAACTTTACTAAGAAGCTTCAGTTATGAAGCCATGTTGCAAGGTAATTTTATAAATTATTTTAATAATAAATAATAATGGTCCTTGAAATAAAATAGTTTTGTGACATTTTTTTTAAGTACACACAAACCATAAATTATTAAACCAATTTGTAAGTGTAAGATAGAGTTTGCGAATTTTGTGGCATATAGATCCAACCTCCAATGCATCATCTTCTTATGTTACGTATCATCCATAAAGTGGTCAATGTGTCAAAGCTTCAAATGGCAATGCTCAAATATTTTTGAGCAATTGCCCAACCTCAAGTTAGATGGAGTCATGGTGACGATGGGACTTCAATCATGATGACAACAAATGTTTTGTATTTACAAGCTAATGGAGAAGGCATTGGAGTATCTCTCTCAAGTGATTGCTTGGGTCAACAAAGCGTTTGGAGAGAAATTTCTAACAGTTATCTCCATTTGGGCACCATCACTCAAGATGGGAAGTGCCTTTGCTTGTAGGCTATTGAAAGCTCAAATTCTTCCAAACTTTGGACCAACTCTTATATTTGTACTAATGGCAAACCAAATTACCTTCAAGATACCCAGGGGCTGTTTAGGGTGCTGAGATGATATAGGATGGTGGGAGTTCTGATGTCTGGGGAGTTTTGATCGAGTGTGATTGAATATGTTCAAACACTGAGATGATATACGATACACGAAAGAAAATGACGGTGAAATATTAAAAACGTTCCGAAAATGGGCCCACAAACAATTAAAATCGGTGAGATAGGATAATGAGCCTCCAAACACTGAGATGATATAGGATGTGAGGATATACCATCTCATGTTAGGCCCCCAAACAACCCAAAGTCAATGGTTTGAACTTGTGCAACCAACCCATTGTAATTGACTTTATATTTGTAACATTGATAAAGGAAAATTATTTATTAATTGTTGATTTACTATGGGAATGATTGTACGACCAATGCGACTTTGGGCCAACAAATGCGAGACAGTGTCTTACAATGAGCTGGTTGTTCACCTTCACCTTCACCTCTAAACCATCAACTGAAAAGGTTAAGAACAATGAAGAACTCATATTAGCCGGACAAGAAGAACAGTTTCTTCTCACAATAATTTTTCTCTAAAAAATTATGCATTCCTTCTTCTCAAATGATTCCAATCTTCTTTATATATTGCAGATGAACATGCAAAGAGGTGAAGTGTATGGCTTGCAACTCATGCTTGGAGAATTAATGAAGAGAAGATAATGGCCTTTGTGTGACCATGAAAATGAAGGTAATGGAAAAAATTCATTCTCCATTTTGTACAACATGCAAAAACGATTTTCACTTTTCTTTTAAAAACATAAAATGATTTCAAAACCATTTTAATTCAAAAATGAATTTCTTAAATGAATTTCATAAATTAATTTAATATCAAATATTAAATTAATTTTTGCACAATAATCATCTTCATATATTTAAATCATATTTAAATATATATTCTCTTGTTCCATTTAATTTGAATGTTTCAAATTAATTTCTCAAGCTACCCTAAAGCTTATCCATTTATGAGCTAGTAGGGGGACCTCGCGGACCTACAGATCATGGGCTCTAATGATTCCAGATTAATCGGTTAAATTCATTAGTCCGATCTAACCCCCGTTTGTTAACTAATGGGACACTCCACAATAGCCCATAGTTGAACTCCCCTCACTGTAGATATATTATGTCCACTTAATAACCATAATCAGTAAGTCGATTCTTCACAGGTTGTTTGTAATCACAGCTAGGTCAAAAATACCGTTTTACCCCTGTGAATACATCTTCTTCCTTAAGTTTCTACTAATCCTCTAATGAACAATTCTGATTCATAATCTCTATGAATCAAATCCTTTCTCTATCATGAGAAGGCGGAGCACCGATTGTTCAAGAACAACCTATCTGCTAATCCTAAATAGGGTAGGAGTGAATTCCATCTTGCAAGGCTAAGTCCCCAGCTATTCATCCGGTCTTATCCCCAAAATGGTAAGCTTATTGAGTAGTGTTGTTGGACTACTATCACCGTTTTCAGATCAAAGGATAATCCGGAACAAATATGAGTTCGTAACTAGCTCAGGATTAAGATCGAGTTAACCTAGGTTATAAAATAAATGAAATAGTCAGTTTTAACAGTAAACGGTCGTTATAAAGAAAAGTGACTATTTTCGTGGTCCAGTCTATATGCAAACTCATTGCATAGTGATAACGGGTAGAAATGCACGTTATCATAGTACTAAGTTCTTAAACAATGTTGGATTGCGTTGATGAAATGTGTTAAATTGCGTCTAAATTGTGTCCATTAAGCATAAATTCTATAATATTGTGATCGCATGCCAACACATTAGAGTAGTTGATCTTTACATTTTTGTGCAGAATATGCGATAACGCAATCCAGAGATTGCGATCATAGGAATACATTGGTTGAGCGCAACTTCACCGCAATACTTTGTGTTGATCGTGCTCGCAAACATTCGCCCAAGAAGAATCACCGCAACTTGGTCAGCACAACATGGTGGACAATTAAGAGCGATGGGATAGAAAGCTGACGGCAGTCGGATCCAAATTAAGTTGACAGCCGATAACGGTCACGAAGTACATTCAGCTTTATCGGTGACAATTATCCGACACATCAGTCAGGAATTAAAGTTGTCCCAATCATTCACCAAAATTTAAGGATAAGGCATTTAAGATAGAAAAGTAAGGAAATTAAAGAAAGCATGGAAATTAACGCAAGTGAATTAAATGAGAAATAAATTCATAAAGCATTGAAAGCAAGTTTAAGGAAGTCATAAATAACAAAATTCATGAAGCAATAACTATTAATTAAGAAAGCATGTAAACATAGAATTGAGATATGGACTGGAAGACAATTTTCCATGATGAACGCAATCCACACCTCTGCAGGCGATCAAGCTTGCCTACCCAATGTCTTCAAGGACATTGCTCATTCCCGTGAGATCCTGAGGCTTCGGAATTACTTGGCAGTGTTTTAGGTGTTCTATTATATAGTTCGACTGCCAGCTGCCCAACTTGGATCTCCAAGTTTCTGATTGAAGACGCTTGTGACTGCATAACAACATCGTTTTTCTCAATGTATTGCTTGAGCAGGGACTCCAATGAATTACCAGAGGTATTTGAAGAGGATGGTTGGTTTTGCGGCTGTCTCTGATGCCCTTGATTCTGGTTTTGGTGAAAAGGTAGGGGGTTTCCTCGATTCCCAGAGTTGCTGTTCTGATGGTTACTTGGCCCACCTTGGTTATGATTTCCCCCCCAAACGAAGTTAGGGTGATTCCTCCAACCAGGATTATACGTGTTGTTATATGGATTATTCTGGATAGCGCATACTTGCTGAGGGCTTGATGGGTACATTTCCACCGCATGGCTTCTCCATATTGGATGCAACTTATTGCGGCCACTTGTGCCGGCGCATTGGGTTGCACTGATCCTTGGGAGAGGGCACCTTGATTAAGCGCCATCGACTGGAGGATAGAGGTTACCGTGACCATTTGTGCGGCCAAAGTTGTCATTGTCTCCGCAAGCACAATGACAGTATCATTTCTTCTTCTGTCGGAGCCTATTCCTCCGTACCCGTCATCAACCCAGTCATCCATATTCCATGAGATGCGGTCAAGGATGACCTTGGCTTCAGTGTATGTTTTATCCATAAAACCTCCTGCCGCGGAGGCATCAGCAACAACTTGCATTGATCTATTCAGGCTATTATAGAACGTTTCCATCAGAACGCAATGGGTATCCCGATATGCGGACAATTCTTCACTAATATTCTAAATTGCACCCATGTGGTACTTAGGGTCTCGTTATCCATCTGCTCAAAGTTCAGCACATTCTTTTGTCTTCTTGCGTTGACTGCCAGAGGAAAGAACTTCTTCATAAACTGTTCAATTAACTGGTCCGAGGAAGTTATTTCATTTGGCTTCAGTGAATGAGCCCACCTCTTAGCCTCATCCCTCAAGGTGTAAGGGAAGAGGTAAAGTCTGATACCTTCTGGGGTAACACCAGGTATGGAGAAGTTACCACACATCTCGACAAAACTGGTCAAATGGGCATGTGGGTCTTCACCTTGCAGACCACCAAATTGCCCCGTATTCTAAATCATTTGGAGCATGACCGATTTAATCTCGAATCTTGCATTCTTCTCAACTATCGGACGTGAATTCCAGGCGAGAATTCATACAGATTAGGCTCCGCGTAGTTCCTCATTGGGATGTTGTGGTCAGCAGCAAGGAAAACGGGATCTTGCGCTGGTTGGCCCACCCCTTGATTCACTTCGGGTACCTCATTATTATTGTTTTTTTCTGCCATGTTGGCTCTCTTTCGCCTTGCTCTATTCTGGTGTGCTCTTGCGTGAAATGTACGCTTAATCTCTGGGTCAACTTCGAATTCTGGATCAGTTCCAGTACTCATAAACCGTCAGACTGCTCTTCCCGATAAACAGTCAGTACAAAAAGATCTGTCCTGCAAAATATCACAAACGTACTCAACACTAACCATTACCAATCCCTGGAAATGACGCCATAAACTTGATACGCTTGGAATGGAAATGTGTACTGTGCATGCATGATAATGTGCTACAAGCTCATGTTTCCATAAACTTGTAATGCTATTTTTATATCTTACAACATATGAACAAATATGAATATGAATGAATGAACAAGTGTATGCGTTAAAAACATAAACTTGGTGAAAAAGATGGAATGTTATGCTGTGTTATTGCTCATGCACACTTTATGCGATACTACTTCTAAATATGCGTTGTTAACTATATGCTTGTTATATGCTATAGAGTAATGCGTGTCACAAGTTTTCTTGCGCTGAAACCAAGTATAATTCCAACATAAGTTTCTCAGAATAATCCGAGGTTGAACACAGGGATTGTTTTCGTTAATGTGTTACTTTTGTGATACATGCGACCGATTTTACAATTAATAAAAGATTTGGTTTGTACATGAATTTAAATTGCGATAAACATAAATTGCATTGATAAAATAAAAGTACGTTAAAAAGGTAAATTCTAAACTAACATGATACAAGATACAAGATACATGACACACGATACTGAGTTCGAGACTGACTGTGAAGTTTATACAAAGGATCGTGGTGTGCGATGGCAAGTATTTATGGATGAATCAGAAATAGGAAGAATAAATAGTAAAAACATCGCAAGTTTATCAATTGAGTTAAAGATATAAATAAGGTTCTGCTTTCCCTTGTTGTACACCTCTCGGTGATTGGCCGCGTTCCCATATCTCTATGGTGAAACAGGGATAAACGTGATGAACGCAAGATTGTTTCCATCTCTGGAAGTACTTCTCACTTTAGCTAATGCATTCTTCCAACCCTCCCTTGATAGGCAGAATAACATCTTCACTTCTACTCTCACAGGTGAAGATGCCATCTAGCATACTTTAGCTAAACACAATTATTTCCTTAACACATATTAATTTACTTGCTTAATTCTTACTAATTATCCAGGGAATTAAGAAAATATCATGGAGAAAGTGAATCATGGATGAACGGAAATAGACAGAGAGATGATAATGGAAATGATCATAACAATTAATACTAAGATTAAGCGTCTGATACATGGTGTGAATGATAGAGTAAAGAAGATGAGTACAAGTGATGAAAAAGAAATAGAAACAAATACAGAAGAGTGTCAACATCTTAACACAGATCTGGACGGAGGTTTTGCTTTTCGGCGTGTGGAATGGATGAAGAAGAGAGCTTCTCTCTCAGGCTTGCTCTTATGGTGGAAGTGACCTTTGTATAGAGCTTCAACGGCGGGGATTGAAAGAATTCCTTGCTTGGAGACTCACCTCTCGGCCTTGTCTTTTGATTCTTCCCGGATCTTCTCTGGAAATCACTTCAGACCAGTTTCTCTCTCAGATCAGTATACACGTTTCTATGTATTCCAGTACTCAAGTATCAAGTCTCAAGTCTCAAGTATTCCTATATTCTCGTATATCTTTCAATGGAATTGCAGAAGCTATTTATAGGCGAACCTTTGACTCTTTGCAGTGTGGTCCCCACTTTATTGTTAAGGCAGTTACGGAAATGGTGGACTGAATATTCCTTCTGTTACGCAATCAATCCCATTAGAAATGCACAATTGACAGCTGTACACGCGTCTGAATCCTCTGCAATTGCGTTGCTCTTTTACATCTTCGATCTATCTTCGCATGCGGTGTTTTTTTTTATTACCGCATGCAGTTGAATTTGCGTTGAACGCTAAGCTCTTGATCGATTGTCACATGCACCGTCATTGCGTTGATCGTTTCTCATTCTTGATTGACGGGCGCAATGCGACGTAGATGCGTTGTTCATTTTATCTTTGAGCCATGAACGCATGTGGTGACTTGATTTCCTACAAAACAGACTTGAAACATTCTATTCTACCATCGCAATGGTGTCAGTGGACGTATTGGACAATTTATAATTCTCGCATTTCTTAGCCAATTTTCATACTATCGGCGTATCTTTTCTTCCTTTTAGCCGCAATATCTAAATAAAATAGTATAAATAACTTGTATTTCTACAAGTTATCAGGTAGTCTAAGGACAGGATCTAGACTTGGGAAGGTCAGGTCAGAATCTTGGTTTGGAAGAACCAGATTAGAATGCATAAACGAGAGATAGGCGCTTAGGAATGAGCACTATTTGTTATTAACGCATCGCATGAATCTTAGCAATAAGATATGATTGTATGCGGTCACCTTTCTTTCATGCATTTGGCATCAACACATAGGACAAGAGTAGAGACTTAGGGATAAGCTCTATGGACATTTTGCATTCAACACATGCGTCCTAGACTTAGGAGCATCGCATTTACATGGGGAAATGACTTGCTGTGCATGGTTGTAACATGATCCCAAAGTTTGACGCATTCCCGAGTAATGCTAGCTAAAGATCTTCTCAACCCGTTCATCGCATACTCATTTCATCTATCAACGCAACTCTCTTTCTCAAATCCGCCGCCTTTATTTACTTCTTTTTCATCAACGCAACAACACACCCACACTTTATTTATTACTTGGTTACCACAAAGTTTTCATAAACATTATCAACGCAACTATTTTCACAAGTCCCTGTGTTCGACCCTGGACTTAGTAAGAAACTCAGAGGAATTTACACTTGAATTCCGCTGGGCAAACTTGAGTGCACAATGCAATCCATCAACGCATATACTTCATAAATACGAGCATCAAGTTTTTGGCGCCGTTGTCGGAGACTTTAGCAAAATAGTTGTTAAGGGTAATTTTTGTGATTTCTTTGCAGAACTCTTAATCTCTGGCGAACTACAACCTGGAGATTGAGAGAACATTTCGAAGGAGACTACGAGACCGCCAATAGCAACCACAATCCGATAAAGAAGAGATGGCGGAGCAACCTGGAGGAGGAGCACCAAATGATAATAATGTTATGGCGAATCCGATTCTGTTGGCAAACGATCGCAATAGGCCCATTAGGGACTATGCATTGCCAAACCTCTATGATTTCTCTTCGGGAATTATGAGGCCTGCTCTCGACGAAAATAGATTCGAGATGAAATCTGTGATGCTACAGATGATCCAGACTGCAGGTCAATTCGAAGGAAGGCGTGGCAAGGATCTGCACGCCCACCTCCAAAGTTTTATTGAAATCTACAATACTTTTGTGTTCCCTAACATCTCTATTGAAGAAGTTCGACTAATGTTGTTCCCATTCTCTCTCTGTGTCAGGCCAAGAAATGGGCTTGTTCGCTCGAATTAGGAGAGTACTTCTTGGGAGTAGGTAGTGGAGAAATTCATGAAAAATTATTTTCCACCTACCGAGAACGCAAGAGGAAGAAAGATTATTACTAATTTTGAACAAGATATGGATGAATCGCTCAGCGATGCTTGGGCGAAGTTTAAAAGGTTGGTCCGAAATTGTCCACATAATGGGCTACCAGACTGCCTTCAAATGGAAATTTTCTATCACGCGTTGAATCTTGCTTCGTCGACCACTGCCAATGCCGTAGCCGCTGGTGGTCTGCTTGAAAAAACTTACAAGAAGGCAAAGAATATTCTGGACCGCATCTGCAAGAACCATGAAGACTGGAGGGAGAGTGACCAGAGATTGAGACTCAAAAATTCTGACGCAAATAACGGTGCCATTGTTTCGTTACAAAACCAAATGACCGCAATGACGAATTTGATTCAAGGAATGGCGATCAGCAGCCCAACACCACAAGGTGGGCAAATTAACGCAATAAGTCAAAACACCACAAGGTGTTCGACTTGCGGTGATGGGCATGCAATGGAAGATTGCCCGCAAAATCCACAATCTGTATATTTTGTAAAGAATAATCCCTTTTCAAACACTTATAACCACGGGTGGAGAAACCATCCCAATTTTGCTTGGAAGAATTAACAACAAAATTTTCAATCTGTGGCGCAAAAGAAAGGGCCACCAGGATTCTTCCAACGCAACAACGGTCAGCAGAGCAACCAAGCAAGTAGCTCACAACAACCAACACAATCTTCTTCTCTAGAGAGCCTATTGAAGCAATATATAGAGAAAAACGAGACAATGCTTCAAAGTCAGGCTACGTTCATCCACAACCTTGAATTGCAAATGGGCCAAATTGCAAATGAGCTGAAGAGTCGGCCGCAAAGGGCGTTGCCAAGTTCTATCGAACTTCCACACAATGCAGGAGGATCAGGTAAGGAGCAATGTCAGGTTGTGACATTGCGCAGTGGAAAGACCGTGGAGGGAGAAAAGAAGGATTAGAGTAGAGCAACTTCCATCGCAACCGAGCCTGAGATTGCGGTAACGAAGGAAGAGGAAAGAGAAAATGAAGCAATAGAACCTGAGGTTGCATCAACCTCAAAGTCAAATGAAATGGGAACCGTGAAAGTCTAGTTACCACATTTCCCTCAGAGGCTAAGAAAGAAGAAAAACAAAGAGGTACAGTACCAACGCTTCTTATCCATGTTAAAGCAATTACATGTTAACATTCCTTTCAGTGAAGCGATTGAGGAAATGCCTGCCTATGCCAAGTTTCTAAAGGACATGGTAACTAAAAAAAGAGGCACTGGAAAATTTGCCACGGTGGCATTAACGCAAAGTTCCAAATCTATTATTTCACCAAAGATGAGCGATCTTGGGAGCTTCACTATTCCTTGCTCTATAGGAGGACTCTATATTGGGCAAGCCTTGTGTGAATTAGAGGCCAGCATAAATTTGATGCCGCTGTCAATCTTTAGACAATTAAATGTGGGGAAACTCGTGCCCACATCAGTGACTCTTCAATTGGTTGACAAATCTCTGGTTCATTCAGAAGGTAAAGCGAAGTATGTGCTAATCACGATTGACAAATTTATTTTGACAGCTGACTTCATCATTCTAGACTATGAGGCCGACAAAGATGTTCCCATCATTTTGGGGTGACCTTTCTTATCAACGAGTCGTACTCAAATTGATGTGCACAAGGGAGAAATCACTTTGAGCATAAACAGACAGAAGCTCAAATTCAACATAATTTGTGACATGAAATTCCCATATGAGGAAGACCTACAAGATTCTGACGATGACCTGAATTTGATTGAAGAAGAAAAGTTTGATGAAGAGTGTGAAGAAGAGGATGCCAACGCATCCGTAGCTACCTACAATGCAATCGTAGCAAAAACAAATAAAGACGAAGAAATGATCGCAACACAAGAAGAAGAGCCAAAAGAAGAAAGAAAAATAACGCAACTTTCCCTGGTGGAACCACCAACACTTTAACTGAAGACCCTACCAACACATTTGAAGTACACATTTCTGGGGCAAAATGAGAAGCTACCAGTGATAATTTCCTCTGCGCTCAACGAAGATCAAGAGAATGCGTTGATGAGCATTCTCAAGAAACATGTGCGAACAATTGGTTGGACGCTCACTGGCATCAGAGGAATTAGCCCTGCGTACTGCATGCACCATATTCGTCTTGAGGAAGACCACAAGGAAACTATTGAAAATCAACGCATACTTAACCCTGCGATGAAGGAGGTCGTAAAAAAGGAGATTATCAAATAGCTGGATGTAGGCATTATCTATCCCATTGCATATAGCACGTGGGTCAGCCCCGTGCAATGTGTGCCGAAGAAGGGCGGAATGACAGTAGTCCCAAATGATTAATACCGCAAAGAACCATCACTGGATGGCGTATATGTATGGACTACCGCAAATTGAATGCAGCCACAAAGAAATATCACTTCCCTCTGCCATTCATTGATCAAATGCTAGACAGACTAGCAGGGAATGATTTTTACTGCTTCTTGGATGGATATGCCGGGTACAATCAAATCATGATAGCTCCTGAAGACCAAGACAAGACCACATTCACCTGCCCATATGGGACATTTACTTTTCGCCACATGCTGTTTGGTCTCTACAATGCACCGAGCACGTTCCAGAGGTGCATGATGGTGATCTTTTCAGATTTTTTTGAAGACTCAGTGGAAATATTTATGGATGACTTCTCCGTTTATGGGAACACTTATGAAGTCTGCCTGGCCAATTTGGAGAAAATTCTGAAAAGATGTGAAGAGACAAAACTGCTGGAAAAAATGTCACTTCATGGTGAAAGAGGGTATAGTGTTAGGACACAAGGTATCCTGAGAAGGGTTGGAGGTAGACAAAGCAAAGATCGACGCAATTGAAAAGCTTCCACCTCCAACCAATGTGAAGGCTGTGCAAGGCTTCTTGGGGCACGCTAGATTTTACAGACGATTCGTTAAGGACTTTTCTAAAATAGCACGACCACTGAGTGCGTTGTTAGAGGCGGACAGAAGGTTTGAATTTGACAACAATTGCCTCAACGCATTCCAAGTTTTAAAAGATGCGCTGATTACCGCGCCCATCTTGATTGCATCGGATTGGACACTGTCGTTCGAAATCATGTGCGATGCAAGTGGGTATGCGATGGGAGCCGCATTAGCGCAAAAGAAGAAACTATTTTGCACCCCATCGCATATGCAAGTAAAACTCTGAACCCTGCTCAAATCAATTATACCACCACTGAAAAAGAACTCCTGGCTGTGATTTTTGCGTTGGAAAATTTCGGGCATATCTATTTGGAACCAAGGTATTCATTCACACTGATCACTCGGCAATCAAATATTTGATGTCATAAAAGGACGCAAAGCCGAGGTTGATCAGATGGGTTCTCTTCCTTCAATAATTTGATATCGAGATAATTGATCAGAATGGGACAGAAAATCAAGTTACGGATCACTTATCCAGATTGGAAAATCCCGAGGTTGACTGCAATGAATTTGAAGTGAGTGTTGTGTTTCTAGATGAGCAGCTGTTTCATATAGAAAAATTGCCCTGGTATGAGGACATCGTTAATTATTTGGTTTGTGAATAATTCTCTGAAGATTACACCTACCATCAACAAAGGAAGCTCAAGCATGAATGCAAACACTATTATTGGGATGAGCCGAATCTGTATAGAAGAGGTGCAGACCAAATTATTCGATTATGCGTACAAAATGCTGCTCAACAACGCATATTTTCACAGTGTCACGATTCGCCATATGGAGGCCACTTTGGAGGGCAACGTACTGCAGCTAAAGTTTTGCAAAGTGGATTCTTTTGGCCTTCATTATTTAAGGTTGCTGTTAACTACGCAACGAAATGTGATCGGTGTCAACGCACTTGCAACATTTCATGGAAGAACGCAATGCCAATGAACATTATCTTGGAGTAGGAATTATTTGACGTCTGGGGGATTGATTTCATAGGACCATTCCCTCCTTCTTATGGCAAGCATTATATCTTATTGGCCGTCGATTATGTTTCCAAGTGGGTAGAGGCAATTGCATGCGTCGCAAGTGATGCGTCGGTAGTTTCCCAGTTCCTCAAGAAAAATACTTTCACTCGTTTTGACACTCCCTGTGCCATCATAAGTGATGAAGGATCACACTTTGTCAACCACAATATAAATGAGCTGCTGTGTAAGTACAATATCCTCCACAAGGTGGCCACCGCATACCATCTACAAACAAATGGCTAGGCTGAAGTGTCCAATCGTAAAATTAAGTTGATACTTGAGAAGGTGTTAAAACCTTCGCGGAAAGATTGGGCGATGAAGCTTGATGATGCGTTGTGGGCATACCAGACCGCATTTAAACTGCCAATAGGTATGTCCCCCTATGTGTTGGTATTTGGTAAGGCGTGTCATTTGCCTTTGGAGCTGAAGTATAAGGCATTGTGAGCGGTCAAGAAACTGAATTTTGATTTGAAGAAAGTAGGGGAAGCGCGAAAACTGTAGCTGGTCGAGCTAGAAGAATGGAGGGTCAATGCATACGAGAATGCGAAGATTTATAAAGAACGCACCAAGCGCTGGTATGACAAACACATATGCGTTAGAAACCTCCAAGTCGGGCAAAAGGTCTTACTCTTCAATTCGAGATTGCGGCTCTTCCCGGGAAAATTAAAATCGCGCTGGTCCAGTCACTTCATCATCAAAGAAATATTTCCACATGGTGCGGTGGAACTGATCATCGAGGATGGCAGTCGAACATTTATAGTTAATGGACAACGGATAAAGGGCATATTGCAGAGGAGATTTCCAGCCAGAAATAGTCTCTGCAAAGTTGGAAAACCCGGACTATCCCTTACTCAACTCTTGAACATTTAACTCTTCGTCATTTTACTATTATCAGCATTTCACTTATTTTTCTCTAAAAAAAAAACTTGTTGTTTTGTTTTAAAATCATTTGACCCTCTCTTTGTCTGTTTACAAGGATTAAGGCACAGGATTGTAAAGAAACAAATGATCTCATTCCATCACCGCAATCCAAAGAAGCAAAGATCGCCGCAAGGATGGATGCATCAATACACAATGCGGACGACAACGCAAAATTTAGGGGTGTACTCTTCCTTATCTTTATTTCAAATTTTGCGTTATCACATTGCATTTTACGTTTTATCACCACATCCTCCTTAATTACAGCAATCATTTGACAAGTAGATAAATTTAGTAGTTCATCGCATGTTGTTTCTTTGCCAAGGATGATTTCAATGATGAAAAATATGCTTCTATGTCTTTCGTATACATTAGAGTCAACTTAATCTTACGATAGTCATCTCAGGAAATATTTTTAGAAGTTCCGGGTTTGCTAGCTTTCTTTCGAACTCTCTTTACCAGCATCTATGACCATCACATGACCTATTTTAATTTCTTTTGGCAATGAGGACATTGCCACATTTTAAATTTGAGGGTGAGGTATTTATTTTCGACCTTGCTATAAAAAAAAGTATATGTATATATATATATATATATATATATATTTTGAGAATAACAACTCCACTGTCAACGCAATGAAAAACCTATGTTGATAAGAGTTAAGTTGTGAAAGGCACTTGCCCGTAGTTGGATGTCCGCATGACACACGTGGGGGCAAGCCAAAACGAAAGTAAGTCACCAGGATCAACACATAAACCAATGACCGCAACTCCACTGCCAAATCGATATGAGTGTAGTCTGAGAAAGAGTGCATTGCTCTTAGTTGGATGTCCGCATGACACACGTGGGGGCAAGCCAAAACGAAGGCAAGGCACTCAGATCAGCGCAAGGTCAGAAAAAAAAATAGCAATAAGGAAAAATTTTTTGTGCAAGGATAAATCATTTGACACCCCGGAGGAAAATTTTCTTTTTGAAATAAATCATGTGATGTTCCGAAATTTAGTAAAGTCCTTTTGAAAGTTAAGCTTGCAATCCCTAAGTCTTAGAAATATTTTAAGAAGAGACTTGAATAAGACTTAAGAAAATTCTGGTATATAGGATTTGAATGAAGTATCCTTGAGAAATCTAGGGACGAAAACCTTGCGGTTAACTTGCTAAAGGAATCTTTAGCTTATGCCTGAGGACAAGCATTGTTTAAATTTGAGGGTGTGATAATGGGTAGAAATACACGTTAACATAGTACTAAGTTCTTAAACAATGTTGGATTACGTTGATGAAATATGTTAAATTACGTCCATTAAGCATAAATTCTATAATATTGCGGTCGCATGCGTCAAACGCATTAGAGCAGTTGATCTTTACATTTTTGTGCAGAATATGCGTTAACGCAATGTAGAGATTGCGATCATAGGAATACATTGGTTGAGCACAACTTCACTGCAAGACTTTGCGTTGATCGTGCTCGCAAACATTCGCCGAAGAAGAATCATCGCAACATGGTAGACGCATTCGGGTGAAAGGGACAATTAAGAGCGATAGGACAGAAAGCTGAGGGCAGTTGGATCCAAATTAAGTTGACAACCAGATAACGGTCACGAAGTACATTCAGTTTTATCGGTAACAATTATCTGACGCATCAGTCAGGAATTAAAGTTGTCTCATATGTACAACCAGGAATGAGAAGTCGCCTTTCGCCATGAAACTCTATAAATACCAAGTGCATTCTTCAGAGAATGGGTTAAGCAGTCGATTACTTCATCACTTTACAAGTTCACTCTCTGTCCATAGTCTTCTTTCATTTTATGGCGAACGCGAGGAAGAAGGTGTACTGATAGATCGTTCTGGCAAGCTTGGGAAAGCACCGGAAGCTCCAAGATAGAGAGAGGGCCGACGCCTGCAGAAGCGGAAATATTTGTAGATCAGAGTAGAGATTCAGTGTAAAAAGCCTCAGTCAGCAAGAAATTGCTACCAGGCTCTCTACCTTTATTTTCCATTATCAATTTCTACTCAATTCAGCTATAAGAATGGAATGTCTTTCTCTATATTTGTTCACTTTCTTTAATTCACGCATGAGTAGCTAAATTAGTTGAATGGTTTGAGAAGCATTTAACTAACACAACTAGGGCATCCTCATTCTTTGCGATTATCTTGTCTATGCTTCATTCGCCTGTTAGAGATACTCGGGAGGGTAGTCTAAGGATAGGATCTAGACTTGGGAAGGTCAAGTCAGAATCTAGGTTTAGAAGAACCGGATTAGAACGCATAAACGAGAGATAGGCGCTTAGGATGAGCACTATTTGTTATTAACGCATCGCATGCATCTTAGCAATAAAATATGATTGTATGCGGTCACCTTGCTTTCATGCATTTGGCATCAACGCATAGGACAAGAGTAGAGACTTAGGGATAAGCTCTAGGGACATTTTGCATTCAACACATGCATCCTAGACTTAGGAGCATCGCATTTACATTGGGAAATGACTGGTTGTGCATGGTTGTAACATGATCGCAAAGTTTGACGCATTCCCGAGTAATGCTAGCTAAAGATCTTCTCAACCCGTTCATCGCATACTCATTGCATCTATTAACACAACTCTCTTTCTCAAATCCGCCACCTTTATTTACTTCTTTTTTTTCATCGCAACAACACGCCCACACTTTATTTATTACTTGGTTACCACAAAGTTTTCATAAACATTATCAACGCAACTATTTTCACAAGTCCCTGTGTTCGACCCTGGACTTACCAGGAAACTCATAGGAATTTACACTTGAATTCCGCTGGGGAAACTTGAGTGCATAATACAATGCATCAATGCTATCATTCATATTTCCACTTCATAAATACGAGCATCACATAGGATGCCCCCATTCTCATGTCTCAACATGAATTATTTGTGGATCACATCGTTTGTAACACCTTACAACTTCTTGTAACAACTATAGAGTGGGTCGCATGCAATAGTGTTACCAGGATGAGATACCCAATTTCATCCATATACTTATTAGACCATATAGGCTATATACTATCAACTTGATCCTGTTTATTCACTACATAAAGTTACAATATTCAAACTATAGCCAAGGATACGTTTATTGGATTTTCATAATAAGATGCAAAATCAACAAGTCATTATTATTGATAAAATAGACTGTTTAACATGAACTGCAAGTTCTAGTGGATCATGCCTTAAGTAATAACCTAAATGGTCTGTAGTAGATGGATAAAGAAGAGATACCTAATCCTGATGACACTACGGATATGACCCACTTTGTAGATGTTACAAGTGTTATAAAGTGCTACAAATGTTCTGATCCTGACCAATCATGTGGAGACATGCGAGTGGGGGTATCCTATACAAAGAGTTTGCATAAGACCGTACCACGAAATGATTAGTCTCTTTATATAACGTCGTTGATGAAGGAAATCAGAACATGAGGGTTTCCATGAGCAGCAGAAGGATTGTTCCAAATTTCAATCATATACAAACATTAACAATTACAATACACAAATGGAAACAAGAGGCTATGTATAAAACAAAATTACAGCATGTTTTACTAAGATCAAGGGAAGAACAAACATACTTTTGAAGACTCATCTTCAACATCCTTGATCACAAACACTCGAACAATCAGCAACACGACAACACTCGAACGCTCGTACACCACAACCGCTACACTGCATGATCACAACAAACTCGAACAAAGCGATCACCAAGGTCATGAACACTCCGAACACCACGAACGACCTCCACAAAACCTCGACTAGTGTGAAGTTGAGTATGACACCACCAAAAAGGTTACCTTGGTATTCTCGGTGTGAGAATCCAAAGTGTGGGCTCTGTGTGGACTTGGTTAGAGGCAGAGACCAGAGGAGTAGAATCGTGTAAACAATTGAGTAAGTGGGAGATGTCAAAGCCTATCGTATAGGATGATGCCCAATCATTTAACAAAAGCTATGCGATTGTCTAGCTAAAACTATGCGATCGGTTAGCCAATCGTCTAGCTGAGTGTCTATCATATAGGAACACTCCACGATCGTCTAGTCTCTCCAAGCTGTCGTTTAGTAAATCTTATTTACTTGACAACCTTTTCGTGAGAACTTTCCGAGAGTGGAAATCTCAAATCAACATTACTAAATTTAGGAAAACATTTTCCCTTCTATCTCATGGTTACCATGAAACCACTAATAACCTCCCACTCAATTGGTTATTAGAGAAAAAGAGATAATTATCCAATAATTAATATTATTATAAATATAAATGATAACCAACTTACCATACTATATTTATAACCTATAGTTTTTAATATTTCATCTCATGAAACACATAAACCATAACTCTTTTTCTATTCCATGGAACTTAATGTAAATATCATTTACATTAATCCTCTATTAGATGTATCTCATACATCACACCGATCATATCATATATAATTAAATTACCTCTTGTCAATTTGAACACTTCAAATCAACACCAAGAATTGATCCTCAACTTGAATCTATTGAGCTACCAAGGGGACCATATGGACCTGTAGCTCGAAGCTCCAACGGTATGTGAATAACTGACTAAACTCTTTAGTCACAGAATCCACCATCCGTTAACTACCAGACACTCCACTAAAGACCGACAATTGAACTCTCCTTACTATAGATATACTACGTGTCCATCATAATCAATCAACAGTGTGACAACCCTTCACAAATCGTAAGTACAACTCGACAAATAACCGTTATACCCCTGTAGTTATATCGAACTCCTTAAGTACCACTAATTCCTCTAACGAACATAAGTCATAATTCTACTATGACTAAGTCCTCTCTTCCAAAGAGAAGCTGTGGTCACTATGTTCAAGCCCTCAGAATCAGCATTTAAGGGAGCAATCTATCTACTTACCCCTGCTTTAGGGAAGGAGTGAATTCCATCTTGTGTAACTGAGTTCCCAGCTCTCAAATCAGACAAGTCCCCAGAAAGGTAGGCATGTTGAGTTGGCAATCTGGCCACTCTCACCCATACTAATCAAAGGATCGCCCTCAAAGGCAGGAGTTCCCAAAACACTCAGGATTGAGGTCATGTCACCTATGGTCATTAAGGTGAGATGTAAGTCTCCAGTATCAACAACGTTATATACAAAGACGAATCATCTCGTGGTCCGATCTTATACAAATTCTTTGTATAGGACACCCCCACTTTCATGTCTATACACGAATGGTCAGGATCTATCATCTGTAGTAGTTTACAACACTTGTAAACCTCTACAAAGTGAGTCATATCCGTAGTGTCACCAGGATCAAGAATCCCTCCTTAATCCTTATACTACAGAACCATTCAAGTTATCACTTAAGGCATGATCCACTTGTATAACTATGGAGCTTTGTTTATTCGATATGAGTAAATGCCAGACTGAAATAACTCTTATTTTATTCATACACCATGTATATAAATTACAAACAATAAGACTCCGGGAGAATCAGGACACCAATCCCAACAGTTAATAATTGAGACTTACATTTCACTAGAATGACCATGGATGACATGACCTTAATCTTGAGTGAGTTGGGAACTCCTACTTATGAAGGCGATCCTTTGATTTGTATGGATAAGAGTGGCTAGATTGTCAACTCAACAAACCTACCTTTTTGGGAATTTGTCTGATTGGGGAGTTGGGAACTCAGGTACACAAGACGAAATTCACTTCTTCCCCGAAGCAGGGATAAGTAGATAAATTGCTCCCTTAAGGATTGATTTTGGGTCTTGAACATAGTGGAGACACCCTTTCCTAGCCCGAGAGGACTTAGGACTGTGATTTATTATTCATTAGAGGAATCAATGGTACTTAAGAAGTTAGATGTAACTACACGGGCAAAACGGTGAATTTGGCCTAGCTGTACTTACAAGCGATTTGTGAAGGGTCATCGCACTATTAATTGGTCATATGGATACAAAAATATATCTATAGTGCGAAGAGTGCAGCTATCGGTATTTAGTGGAGTGACCAACAGTTAAAAAATGATGAATCTCATGATTAAAGAGTTTAATCAGTTATTCACGTGCTGTTGGAGCTTCAAGCTACAGGTCCATAAAGTCCCCTTGGTAGCTCAATGAGTTCAAGTTGAGAATCAGATTTTGGGCTAGTTTTAAGTGTTCAAATTAACAAGAGAAAATTCAATTACATGTGATATAATTGATATGATGTATTTGATACATTATCATTGGAGGAATTAATATAAATATGATTTATATTAAATACCATAAATAGAAAAAGAACTATGGTTTATATGTTTCATATGATGAAATATTAAGACTATAGGTTATAAATATTATATGATAAGTTGGTTATTATATTTATTTATAACAAATTAATTATTCTTTTTCTTTAATAACCGACTTGAGTGGGAGGTTTTGCACGGTTATGGTAACTGTGAGATAGAAAGGAAAATTATTTTCCAAATCGGTAGGTTGATGTATTCATTCGAATTGATCTCACAAAAAGGCTATCATGTAAAAGTGTTTTACTAAACGATAGCATAGAGAGCATACACGATCGAGTTTCGAGTTTACTATATGATAGTTACTTGTTTACTCGTTGCTACACGATTGAGTAGCAAGTCTATACGATAGGCTTCTCTTACTAAATAATCAAGTATATAGTCTATATGATAAACTTCATCCATCTCCCACTTACTCGATCGTCTACCTCCTTCATTCCTCTATCCAAAGTCACATAGAGCCCACAACTCCTGGATTCTCACACCTAGATTACCAAAGTAACTCTTGTGTTGGTGTTCTAGTTCTGTTTGAGGATCGAGTTTAACTCAATTTTGGTCGAGGTTCATCTAGTCGTTTGTTGAGATCGAGATCTGATCGTTGCATTCGAGTTTATGTTGTTGAACGAGTTGCTGAACAATCGAGGGATAATTGAAGAAAGGTTCTTCAAAGGTTTGCATACTCCATCCCTTGTTTGTTCATGTAAAGAAGCATCTTATAATTTATTGTTTATGCATAATCTGTTCCATTGGACTGTAATGTTTTGAGTTCTTTCTCAATGGGATTTGGAATGATTCGTTTCCACTCACTTGTGCTCTATTTAGAGTTCTTTCAGCTTAGATATAAACAATCGCTTCAATCTTGGTATTAAAGGAAAATGTCGTAAAATTTTATGTGGAATCTTTTTACTTTTTCCAGATTCAGCTTTGCACTGAGATTCACCACATACTGAACACTGTTACAAATCAACAAATTCTTTCCAATATAGGATGCAATCATATTTGCAAGCATGAATACACTTATAACTAAGCCCTAAGTCATGTAATTTCCTTTTAGCTTCATAAAATGAACTAGGTATAGATGCTCCAACGGGAAATGCTTCTTTTAACAATTCAAGTTACAAATCAAACGACTTGTTAGTCCAATTGCTAAGAACTTTAATATGCATCAACTTCACCGAGAACAACAATGTCGAGAAATTTATATAGCTAGGGTACAACTGGTTACGTGCTTCATTCATTAAGTCTTCAAATAAGCTTGAATTGTTATCTCTTTCTTGGGAATTGCTGGGCATTTCATCCTCATTTCTTCTTCATTTACATCAGCAATTTGACACGGTAGATCATTTATAATATTCAAAATTTCATTTTCTTCATCTATAACATTCATCTACGTCGTATTTAATCCATCATCATGTGTCATTGAGATGTGTGACTCTCGTACCCCTAGACAAGTTGACTGGGTCTACATGATATATCCATTGATGATAAGATGGAAAAATTCCATTAATAAATAAATGTCGTTCAACTCCATCTATTGGCTCCCACCTAGCATTCATACATTTTCTGCATGGACATCTTGTTTTTCCCAACTTATTAACATGAAGTTTTGCAACATCAAGGAATCGATATACTCTTTCTACATACTCAGTTGATAACTTGTTCCTAATCTTAACCCACTCTTTATCCATTCTTAATAATATATGCGATAAGTTGAACCTGTATGATTTAGACAATTAGTTATATTAGAACATATAGTTCCAATTTCTCACTTTTAATTTCATTTCATTTACTTTTTGTTCGTGGTTTTGAATGATTAAAAGTACATTTAAGTGTGATTTTGAAAATGATAAAAGTCATTTTAACTATTTTAGAATCACTCCTAAACATATCCTTATTCCTCTTTTGATTTATATACAATTTCCTCTTATAAAAGTAGATCTAAGGGTAGAAAGGCTTGAGATGTTTGGAGATAGTTTCACAATCCTAGTTGAAGTCCTAGAGGTTAAAAACTTAAGCGCCATAATAGTTATATGGTTTTTATTTTTGAAAATTAAGCTTCTCCATTTTTGTATTTATAAGTTTTTTTAAAAAATTATTGTAAAGAAATTAAGAAAACAACATGCACGATTTTAGAAATAACAACCAAATGACTATCAAACGAGGCCTTAACAACTAAAATATCTTCTTCTTGTCTCCTAAGTTTGGGCAGAGTTGGACAAAGCCTCTCGAGATTGGTGAGTCATGAGTGGGTCAAAACATACCAACATAATGCAAAGAATGGAGCTCAATATCATAGTTATAGTTATAGAAAAAGAAAAGATTTAAACCCCGATTTCATACTCACTTGATTTTTAGTTTTAAAAACTTAGGCCTACAAACGTCACTTTCACCTCTAAACTTTTTATTTTTTTAATTGCTTTTTTTACAAATATTTTTATTTTATTTTTGATTTTGAATATTGGCTAAGAATTCAACTCTTTTATCCTAAGAAACGAAAATATTGAAATTCACCATGAATTCCAAAGTATGAGGAAGACTTCATAATCCAACTCTATTTTAGCTAAAACCATAGTTGGGTAATGCCATTCAGAAGCAACAAGCTAAAAAATGAAGACAAAGTAGAAAAACCAGTGAAGGGAAAGAAAAGAGTTACTTGTTTGGAGAGGGGAAACCGAAGACGGCGTGCGGACGAAACTTGAGGGGGACCGGATGACGTGCGGATGAACGAAATCGAGGGGGAAATCAGAGAAATCATAGAAGAACGGGCGTGCGAACGAATGAACGACGAGCTCGAGGGGGAAATTGGAGAAGAACGACATGTAGATGGCGAGCTAGAGAGGGAAATCGGAGAGGGGAATGTTTGGATCGGGAATCGATATCGTTAATTTGACTCCAAACTGAAACAAAAAAAAATTTAAATACTGAACTACTCCTATTACTACTAAAACGTAACAATAGTGGTAAGTCTGAGTCGATCCACAGAGAAGCTTGATTGGTTTCGTTAAGTTAATTTTCTAACTAGAGTGATAAATGGGGTTTTGGTGTGGAAGAGATAATATGTGCGAAATTGAAATAAAAAGGGTAAATGCAATCTAGGATAGGAGTCTATCTAATTTCTAGATCAAGGGAGAGTTCCTATGCAATTTCTTTCATTAGGCATCAATTAATTATGCTGAATCTGTCAATCCCTCAACCTATTAAAAATTCTAATAGGCCAATTAGCCAATTTTGATTAAAAATCCAAACCAACACTAATTCAGTTTAAAACTTTCCTTCTTAGCAACATACAAGTTAAAACTAAAAAGCATTAAGAAAGGGTTCAATTGTTGAGACATACTACAAGCCGAAAGCCATATCTCGTAGCATGATTTATTTGGAAAGATTATATTAGGGCATACATGAGTTTGGCTAGAAAAAGTCTAGACCTCAAAACATGTGATCCTAATACATGCAACTAAATCAATCAATGATGCATATGCTAGAATGATTTTGCAAAAAAGAATTTCAACAAATTAATTTGTCAGAAGAATTTATCAAAAATCCATTAAGATTAAAACAAATCCAACCAAAGAATTCACAATATTGCAGTTAAATTAATTAAGAAATCTTCAAGAAATTAAGCACAGGGCTCTTGCTCAAAGAAATTAGATAGAGATTACCTCTTAATTCATGGACAAATCAAGAAGGAACCTTCAATCCATCGATTACAACCCAAAACAAAAAAGAAAAACTAACCTAAATATATCAAAAATTGAAGTGAATGGATGAAGGAACGAGTTTTACTTCGGCCTCCATCAATTTGGTCTCCCAAATTCGGCATATTTTGACCTAAGGGGAGTATTTATAGGAAAGATTGCAGCATTGCAACGCTGAAAAATAGCGTTGCAACGCTCACTTGCGCGCGCGCTAACCATGTCCGTCCATCAAAGTTCGTAGCATTGCAATGCTGTAAAGCAGCGTTGCAACGCTGCACATTCTGCCTTAGAGCGTCAAGGTAGAACGTTGCAACGCTGTGACAATGCAGTGACAGTTTCCTAATTTTCACTATTTTGAAGCCTGGCTGCTCAAATCACCTTCAAATTGCTTCAAATCAATCCCCTTTGTCTCTGATTTCTTTGTTTTACCTCCTCGGTGCATGATACTAAAAAAATAAGACAATAAACAAATAAAATCCATTAACAAGCCTAAGTTAAGCTAAAAATAATAGCTCTTTTTGAGAGCTAACAAACACCCCTAACTTAATTCTTGCACGTCCCGAGCAAGGCAGAACAAGATATAGGTATGAAACTTATGATGCAAATGAGTTACTTGGATCTTAAGGCTAAAGATAACAAACTCTTCTCAAAGAAAGGGTCATTCAAATGTATGCACTTAATCAAGAAATTTAAAACTAATTCTCTATTCCTCATGTGTGTGTGTGCTTAGATAATCCTATCTAGGTCTCTACTAGCTCGGGAAAGTTTTATTTAGCCCTCAACTCGTTTTCCCCCTACTCTAGCTCAGAGGATCAAACATTAAGCTCCTTAGACCCAAGGTGGCAATGAAACACTTAAGGAAACCAAACTTTTTTTTTTCACTTTTATATACACGAAAAAGGAAACCTTATCTAGACATATCGCCTTCACTTTGGCTTGCCCACACAGGTGTCATGCGAATCATCCAACTACGAGCAATGTCTCCTAACAAGGTGCCGAAACTTACTCATTCCTCAGGGTACTGCTCAGAGGGAAACTACGGGTGTCATACCCGCCCCAGTTTAATCATAACCCAAGAAAGAGAAGTAATCCCCTTCAAAATATCATACAAACTTTCTTTTACTCTACAACATGCTTGCCTTTTAATTAGCATACAACAGGCTTTTACTTTACAACATAAGAGTTTGGAAAAACCTAAGCATGCATTACTAAGTTAAGCTTCAGTTACTTAACAACCCTCACCTAGACCTTTCGGAGTGACAACAAGCGTGGACCAAATAATCCAATCCTAAGCATTCAAAACCACAAATAAGACGACTATGTGCTCAAAATATGCAAGGGAATCAAGAAAAATTTTTAAATTTAGCCCAAAATCATGCATACATTATGTGAACCCTAAACATATCGAAGAGAGAGTTATCTAAATCCTATCATAGAAAGTCATCATCACAATACACGTATCATGAAAATCATATCAATAGTTCAACCACAGAGTCTGACCTCAGGTGCTCAAGGACTTGTCAAACATGCATATATAACTACCACCCGCAACTTTAAAACGATACATTGTCCCAAATGTATCTCTAGTCTAAGCCCAATGAAAATAAAGACAAAGGAACAGAAAACCTCCCCTGAAAACATAGTCACACACGAGATGGTGGTGGTCGTAGGCTCGCCTAAAAAAAAAATGCTCCTCTCCTCTAGGTCATCCCTACAAAACAAAAAAAAAAAAAAAGAAACCTAATATAGAAAACAAATAAAGAAAGCAGTAAATTTTGTCACTGGCTCCCTCTAGGAAGGACAAATTTTTAACGTCGATTGCTCGATGTGACCTGTCCCTTGTCAAGGCACAAAGAAATTCTCGTATTTATCTGGTCCCTTCTTGGATGAGTCGATATAACTCGGTAAGGCTACAAGGCTTTTCATCTTTTGAAGAGAATCAAACAAGTCGAATTTGGTATTTTTCATATTAGTAAAAGGAAATAAAATAAAAGACTCAAGGACTGACTCTGTAGAAAATAAAGACTCTAACTCAACTGAGTTGTAAAGTGAAGGTGAGAAAAAAAAAATAAGAGGAATACCGGTACAAAGAACAGGGCGAGGCTTAGGAGCCTCTGACTCTTTTACCTGAAATTCTTCTAAATTAAGCCCATACACATACTTAACCTCACTGACTCGTTCTTGTTGTGGTAGAAGATAAACATCATCGTCCGAATTAGTCCACACATAATCCATCACAAGGTCGAGCTCAGTGCCACAGACGTGGGATGGCTCTAAATCATTTCCTGCGCGCTTAGAAAAATCATTAGTACATTCACACATTAAAGAATCCAACGCCTTACCTTGCTAAAAAATTTGAGGGACCGTCTGTTCTGTGCGATCTTCGAGGCTCATATCTCCGCTGCTCACCTTGGCATCCTCATAGGGTGATTCACAAGACTCCTCCATTTTCCTAACTGATTCAACAATTTGAGCAATCTGGTCACTCAAACTCTGAATTTCAGCTCTGACCTCACGTTCGAAATAGAGGTCCTCCTAATGGAAAATTATGGGCTCTTGATAATGCTAGGGTCGTTCTTGCACAAACTCACTAGAAAGATTAGAAAGTTCCCTAACTATATCCTCTAAAGAAATATCTGTGTGGGAAGACTGATATGGCATTGGCAATGGTGTTTGGCCAGCCAACTACAAAGGAGAATAATATCCGCACTCAGGGTCGTGCAAATTCTGAACCTACATATTTGCCAAAGCTCGCACAACAGAGGTTGGTTCAGAAATTTGATCTCTAAGACCACGAATCTCTCTTACCTCTGGTGATTCCCATTGCTCCGCATATGGAAAACCACACCTGTTGATATTTCTTGCCATAAAAGAATAAATAGACACAAAAAGAAAAAAAATCAAAAGAAAAAGAATACTCTAACTAGACGTTTAACTAACGAAACATCAATGGCTTCCCTTGCAACGGCGCCATTTTTGTTCGAATGGAGAATCGATGTTATTAATTCAACGATGAACGAATCAAAAGAAAATTTATAAATACCGAACTACTCCTATTACTACTAAAATGTAGCAATAGTGGTCAGTCCGAGTCGATCCACAGAGAAGCTTGATTGGTTTCGTTGAGTTAATTTTCTAACTAGAGTGATAAATAGGGGTTTTCGTGTGGAAGAGATAATATGTGCGAAATTGAAATAAAAGAGGTAAATGCAATCTAGGATAGGAGCCTATCTAATTTCTAGACCAAGAGAGAGTTCCTATGCAATTTCTTTCATTAGGCACCAATTAATTATGCTGAATCTGTCAATCCCTCAACCTATTAGAAATTATAATAGCCCAATTAGCCAATTTTGATTAAAAATCCAAACCAACAATAATTCAATTTAAAACTTTTCCTTCTTAGCGATATACAAGTTAAAACTGAAAAGTATTAAGAAAGGGTTCAATTATTGAGACATACTATAAGCCAAAAGCCAAAACATGCGATCCTGATACGTGCAACTAAATCAATCAATGATGTATAGGCTAGAATGATTTTGCAAACAAGAATTTCAACAAATTAATTTGTCAGAAGAATTTATCAAAAATCCATTAAGATTAAAACAAATTCAACCAAAGAATTCACAAGATTGTAGTTAAATTAATTAAGAAACCTTCAAGAAATTAAACACGGGGCTCTTGCTCAAAGAAATTAGATAGAGATTACCTCTCATTTCATAGACAAATCAAGAACGAACCTCGAATCCATCGATTACAACCCAAGACAAAAAAGTGAAACTAACCTAAAGATACCGAAAATTGAAGGGAATGGATGAAGGAACGAGTTTTACTTCGACCTCCATCAATTTGGCCTCCCAAATTTGACATATTTTGACCTAAGGGGAGTATTTATAGGAAAGATTGCAACATCGCAGCACTGAAAATAGCATTGCAATGCTCACTTGCGCGTGTGCTAACTGTGTCCGTTCGTCAAAGTTCGCAGCATCGCGACGCTCTAAAGCAGCATTGCAACACTGCACATTCTGCCTTGAGCATCAGGGTAGAGCGTTGCAACACTATGACGGTGCAGTGCCAGTTTTGTAATTTTCATTATTTTGAAGTCTGGCTGCTCAAATCACCTCCAAATTGTTTCAAATCAGTCCCGTTTGTCTCTGATTTCTTGGTTCTACATCCTCGGTGCATGATACCTACAAAATAAAATAATAAACACATAAAATCCATTAACGAGACTAAATTAAGCTAAGAATAATAGCTCTTTTTGAGAGCTAACAGGGAAGAAGAATTAGGGAAGATAGAGACGGCGAGCTCAAAGCATGATTTACATCGAACTTTTGCTGACGGTCATCTGCCAGACCATCGGGATAAAGTTAATAATTGTCGATAGTCAGCCACTAACTGTCGATAGAATTTCGCACTCCTGATGGTGTTCTGACACACTGTCGGCCAAAGTTCCCCAAATTCCCAAAAGAATCTTTTTATATTTATATTGGAACTTAGAATGCCCGACGGTTGACTGAAAACCGTCGGGATTTTAACATTCGACCGACGGTTAGAATTGACTATCATCACTTATTAACTTTATCCCGATGTTCCTCGTCAAACCGTTGACTAAAGTTCCCCAAATTTCCAAAAAAATATTTTTATATTTATTAGAACCCCCGATGGTTGACTAAAAACCATAGGGATTTCTATGTTCAACCGATGGTTAGTGCTGACCATCGGCAGTTATCAATCATCCTGATGGTCCTCATCTAACTGTCGGCTAAAGTTCCCCAAATTCCCAAAAGAATCTTTTTATATTTATATTATAACTTAGAATACCCAATGGTTACGCGAAACTGTCAGGCATTATTATAAAATCTCGATGGTTCAACGCCCACTGTCATGCTAACTTTACGAATTCCAATAGATGGTTTATCCCGACGGTCAGTGAAAATCGTCGAGAGTTCTTATTTAAGCCCAACGGTGGTCAATCAATTGTCAGGATATGTTTTTATCCCGACCCCTGATTCCCATTGTCGGGATAGGTTGAATCCGCCAACGCTTTTTTTGGGCGTCAAGAGAAATATCGTCTGGAACAACCAAAATTCTTGTAGTTTAGGGACAACAAATGGATCAAAGAGTTATCATGTTTGCTATATTAAAGAAACTTTGTGACATCCATTTCCTTGAGTTTGATACTTGAAATATTTCTTACTTACTACTTGTTTGAAAATGTGTACTTACACTAACACTAAAGATTAGCCTCACGACTATGTCACATACATAAGAGCAATAAAAGAAAACAAAATAACATAATTTGAAATTAACTATTTTGTTGACAATATAAGAAAAATAATAAATGTCAATTCTGGCAACCGTTTAAAAGATTTGATGTGCACATGTCAAATTATTATATAGTTTAAAATGGTGAGAGATCGAGTGTCATCCATAGGAGATTGAATATAAAATTTTACTAAGCCATCACGACAATTGATAGCTCTCTAAAAGAGATTTTTGGGCATAGATAATTCTTGAAAATTTAATGTTTAAATGTGCTTATATAAAAGATATTGAGCTTAGGAGACTCTTGGGATGATTCAGATGCAAAAATGGCTAAATTGGAGTATTTAGGGGTCAACCAAAGCAATCGAGATCAAAGGACAAATAAATTACGAAAATCCCCTTTAAAAGTTGCCACCACAGTGCCATAAGCAATACATATAATTTGGACAACACTGTAGTGTTAACTTGTGGAAGGTGGAAACAAGAGAAAGAAATATTGCATGGAGAATCAAGTGTTTTAATTGATTTTATTGTCCACTGAAGTGGTAACATTACAAGTATTTATAGGCAAATAAGAAACTATCTACTAATGCACTATCCTTAAATTTCTACCACTGAACTTGAAATTCTTGTTTAATTAAGGGTTGTTTCCGAATGTAGTAAAATGAACCAAAATATTTATAAATGTAACAAAATTTCACTGCCTATCCATGATAAACCGCAATTGACAATTATCTATGTCTATCTTTGTCATGATAGATACAGATAGTAGTTTACCGCAGTCTACAGTAGATATACTGTGATATCTTGCTATGATTTGTAAATATTTTTAGCAATTTTGTCATTTTAAATAATTTCTTTTTAATTAATTTCAATAAGCCATTAGTGTAAAACCTGAATTCTATTTTTCCTACTTAAGCGAGTAATTAGGGTGATAAACGAGGTATAAGTTAATTTTATGTTGAAGGAAGAAGAAAATTCTAAGTGTTGAAATAGGACTCTCGGGTGGCTTTGTGTTGGCCTTAGCAAGTGAAAAATTGGCTAAGTATAGAAGCCAAATAGTAGGCATGTGTTGGTGTTAGGAAGCATTGACGCATGAGGCATTGCATGCATGGCGACCAAAGCTTGTAGAGGTTGTGTGAGGCTAAGTGTTGAAGCCAAGGACAAACTATGCATTGGAGCTAGGGCATAGGCGCATGAGTTGGTGGATTTCCATGATGCATTGGTGTAAGGCCAGGCCATGATAGACGCGTGGTGTGGGTTGGCCGAGCGATGACATGAAGGGGTCATCCAAGCGTGGACAAGGGACATGTCAAACGACCATGCGTTAACAAGAGGCTTGGGTGATCGAGGAAGGACCATCGTGATGGAGTAAACTAACATGCAGCAAAAAAAATCAGAATCAACAAGCACTCTAATTGCACTTAATTTTAGTTTAAAATATGCTTTAGAAAAACTATTTCATAAGAAGGTTTGCTAAACACAATACCTTTTATGAAACTCCTTCACAACCAGCTGTGCTCCATGAAAAGATGCTTCAATCTATAAGTAGACCACCACAAAGATCTTTTCTACTATTCTCTTGCAAGGATTGTGTGGTAGAAACACTAAATTGAGCTGGTTTTGATTAAGACTGAAAAGGGTTTGGAGAGGGTTTCGATTTTTATAGAATTATTGTAGAAATTTTGAATGCTTGACTAATGATTCAGCCCAACACTCTCTTTTAAAAAGCTTTCATCATGCAATCTCAAAGCTTGCATGAAGGCCAGCTTGTTCTTCATGAATTGAGTAGAATTGGATGAATAAGGTGCTTGTACCCATATTGGAGATTTCCAACTTTTGGAAATTTCCATTTTGTTTTTCAAAATTGATTTCTAAAATCAATTTAACAAATAAACTAGTTTATTTGTTTATTAGTTTTGTAAAAATTAAATCAATTAATTAATTTTAAATAAAACTAATTAATTAAACCTTTTAATTAATTTTGTTAATTTAATATCTAATATTAAATCAATAAAATACCAATTTCACTACAATGAATTTAATTTCATATAATTAATATTTAAATCATAATTTAAACATTAATTGATTCTCCAATTTTGTTTAATTTTGATAAAATTAAACATTTCAATTTTATCAAATACAATGGATAGAAACCCTAATTGAATTTGAATATTTCATATTCTAAACCCTAATTTCAAATCTCATCAAGATTACTCAATTTACTAATCAAAATTACGAGCTTGTAGAGGGACCTTATGGACCTATAGATCATGAGCTCCAATGATGTGTAATTAATTGGTTAAACTCTTTAAATCGAGTTAATCATTATTCGTTAACTACCAAGACATTCCACTATAGCTCGATAGTTGCACTCTCTTTACTGTAGATATATTTTTGTCCATTTTAACCATAATCGATAAGTCAATCCGTCACAGGTCGTTTGTATTTACAATTGGGTCAAAGATTACCGTTTTACCTCTGTAAATACATCTTGCTCCTTAAGCTCCCATTGATCCTCCATTGAACAATTGATTTATAGTCCAACTTATAAACCATAACCCTCTCTTTCATGAGAGGGCGGGGCCTTGTTATTCAAGACAAGGTATCAACGCTTAAGAGAACAACCTATCTGCTAACCCTAAGTCAGGTAGAGTGAATTTCATATTGCAAAACTATGTCCCTAACTATCTATCTAGTCTTATTCCCAAAATGGAAGGCTTATTGAGCTGTGTTGTTGGACTACTCTTACCTATGCAATCAAATGATAATCGATAAATAGAGGTTCAAAGTTAGCTCAGAATTAAGATCGAGTTACCCTAAGTCATTGAGTTTGAGATAATTAGTTTTAACAGTAAATGCTTGTTATAAAAGAAAGTGACTATTTCGAGGTCTGGTCTTATGCAAACTCATTGCACAGGATGACCCCACTCACATGTCTCCACATGAATGATTTTTGGAACACATCATTTGTATCAATATACAAAATGGGCCGCATCCAATAGTGTCACCAGGATGAGGTACTCAATCTCATCCATATACTTATAGACCATTTTGGCTACATACTAAAACTTGATCCTCTTTTATGTTGCCACATAAAGTTAAAGTATTCATGTTATAGAAATGGATTTGTTTATTGGATTGTCATAAAAAAATGCAATATAAATAATAATTTATTAAATAAATTACTCAACAAAAATTTTATTGATAAATAAAATATGTTTAAAACATTTACGAACTGCGAGTTTAGGACATTTCTAACACATCGTGCAATGAGTATGGGCCAGACGCGAGCAAAGAAGTGCTTGATTGCATGTAAGTGAGGGCGCTGGACGTTGGGACGTTGCACGAGGGGTGATTGCATAGTTGCACGCAGGGCTACATGATGAGTGTAAGACAATGAGCGCATGGCATTGGGCATGCGATGTGTGTTGGAGCGTGCGACTGATGGGCATACGATGTGCACTGGGGCTATCTAATGCATAGGCAGGGCGATAAGGTTAGGGCTATGCGATGAAGCTAGGCAACGTGTAATGAGGTATGTGATGGTCTTAGGCAAGCAACCAAGGAGTGAAGCGGTGGCAAGGTCATGCGTTGAGAGTATTATGCGATGGCCAATGAGGGATGTGCGAATTATAAGGCTAAACATGGAAAAGAGAATGTGGTCATTTGGACTATGCATTGGCCTTGAGAAGCCAGTTGGACACATATGACTAGGCAAAGCATGAGAGACATGTTGGATGCACGGAGTTCTTGGCCAAGAGTGTGGTGGCCTAGACTAGCTATGCATTGAAGAGCCCTAGTCATACGTTAATAGGCCTTGCTATGCAGTGTCCTATGCGTGGATGTTGAAGTTTGATTATGCGCCAAGGTCACTCAAGGTTAGAAAGGGCTTATGAGTGAATAGGACAAGGTTGGTTAGGCGTGGAGTTGGTGGCATGCAATGAAGGAGATGCGTTGGTCTTGATGGATGCATGCACCAAAGGTAAGTCGTGTAAAAGGATATGCGGCCAAAGATATGTGATGGTATTGAGGTTAGTGTGGTGCATGGGAGGTGATGCGTTGGCCAAGCCATGCGTTCAAGCAAACATGCGGCCATGAAGGAGTTATGCGATGACAAGGGGAAACTTGGAGAGCAAGGTGGAGTTGCTAACTCATTCGGACATGTGGCTAACTAAGGGATGTCTTGGATTTCTTGCAAGTTGAGGTGGGCGTTTGAGAGGACATGCAAGTGAAGCATATGTGTTGGCTAAGGGAGAGAAGGCACTTCAGAGCCAATGTGGCAAAGGGTTGGCGTTGGTAGCATGAGAAAAGGGCACATTGACATGTAACCAAGCTGGAGGTGTCACACCCCGCCCCAGACTACCCTCTGAGCCTGAGAAAGGGCATGACTGCAGCAGTTATCAACCCTTTCGTTGACACTTACTACCTAATAACTCTTGCAGAAATAACTATGATACCAATGAACAAATTTAACAAATCAACTGATTAAGTAGGCCCATTTTATTACAACAATGTATCATTTATACAACTTCAAGACTTAAATATAAAGTTTACAACAACAGCTGTAAAACCCTCCGGAAGTGTAACTATGGCTTGTGGTAGACCATGACCTTAGCAGCACTCTGGAACTTCTCACCTTTCGCTACCTGGGGGGGGATAAAACATAAAACATGGAAAACATGAGCTATAAAGCCCAGTGAGTGGTGCCTTTAGGTAAACAAATAACTTTGTCAATAGAAATATACTTTTGGGAAAGCAATGCATAGTCAACAAGAACATTACCACAAGTTCAATATTATTTTCTAGCCAAACCACTGGACAATCCCCAGCTCGACCACTGGTTAAAACAATCAATCCCCAGCTTGACCGCTGGTTATCACATAATAAAAACATCCCCAGTTTTACCATTGGTTATCCCTGTCATGATCCTACATTTTCCCCAGTACTTTCACGTATACTAAGACAACAACAATTCCTGTGGAAACTTTCCCTGTACCTAATTATCCCGCCAATGTGCACATCGACTATTTTCCCTCTAGCTATACTTAGGTAACTTGACTATATTTCCTGTCGGTTGTCACTGACTATCATTTCCCGTTGACCAAAGTCGACTATATTTCCCCGCCAAGTACCCTTTTCAAGCATGCTAACTATACATCCCGGGTACAATTTTAGTTTCTAAATCAACCATACAAGCAATATCTTAACAACCATAGTAATCAAATAAACATATATCCCTAATCATGCCATATTTACCTATATATAGAAATTATATTAACAATACAACAACACAATAACCACTCACCTTGGTTGGTTAGGAACTTTCCTTTCGGAAGTTCCTTAGGTTTCCTTGGTTTCCCTTTTGAACCCTAAATTCCAAATTCAAATATCAGCTTAGATTACTCATAGTTTCATACCTTATTTTAAGATACTTCCTTCAGCAAACATGTTCTAAAATGTCGCAGGAAGATTACCATACAATCTTAGCTCAGAACTCCTTGTGGTTTGGCCGGATTCTCAAAATATTCAAGACTGGCTCAAGCTTATCCGACAGCTTGACCCTTCTGTCTGTTTCTCAATTTCCAGCTTGATCCCTTGGAGCTTCTTCTCCAGCTACCTACCTTGAAAACTAAACTCTCCTAGCTTTCAGATGGCTTTGAAATCACTCCAAACGCACGAGTATTCTGGGATAAATCCTCGTTCCAAGTTGATGCTACTTCCTGTCTTTTCTGCCCGACAACATCTCCCCTATTGGAACTTCTTGACCAACGTATGGTTTTACTACCAACGCATTTGTTCTTCCATCGACGTATAGTATTCTCCCAATTAGTCCTCACACACTCTCCCTTATGTCCTTTGAAGAGAATTTAAGTTCTCATCTGAAGTCCCTGGCCCTATTTATAGGCGTCCAAGATTGCTCCACGGCCGACACCTCCTACTTGACTGCATGTCCAAGTGTCATTTTCTTCACACCATCAATGCATTCTTACATCAGAAAAAGCCAAGGTGTCTTCTTCTCCTTTCACCAACGCATAGCCTTCATCCTTTACATGTCTTCTTATGCATCCACCTAATTTGCTTAAGGTTTAAGAATTCCTCTTAACAAGCCATAAGTTAGGATGACAACCTTGCATGCGTCTATCAACTCTCATATGCGTTAATCACAATTGCGCCCATCCATTGCCGCAACCTACCTATGTCCGGACACCATCAACCAACACATGCATCCACAAACCCTTGGATGACCAACGCATAGCACATCACCAATGCATAGTGCATCACCAACGCATAGTGCTACCGCATCCATCGCATCCAACGCATCCATCATCCAATGCATCCAACGTATCCAACGCATCCAACGCATCCAACAAGCCTATGAATTGGTCAAACCTCTAAGGCATGTGTCACTCTTGACTCTACTTCAAATTTTCCCTTTGCCCAAGTAATCTCTCCAAGATCTTATGGCCAACACATAGCAATGCCTAGTCCAACACTTAGCCAATTTTTCATCAATTAAAGCTTAACTCAAAACTACTCAAGGAAAATCTATTCAACACCTAGAAATTTCCTTCACTTCAACATAGAATTTAACTTCCACCTACTTAAGTAGGAAAAATGGAAATCTGGGTTTCACAGGAGGTGTTAAGCTGGGAAAAGTTTTGGACGCCTATAAATAAGGCATGTTGGGGCAATCAACTCTCACAATCCACTCATGCCATTTGAGTGAAATCAGTGTGAAAGTACTCAGCAAGAAGTGTAGTGAGGAGCCCCAAGCTACCGTTGTAATTAGAGTTCCGAAAAAGGAGAAGGTTGCGTTGAAATTCGGATGGCACAGCTAGTCGCATAGGCCTATCGCCCAGCATTGCTGCATGTCCTCGCCGGCACGAGCGCTCCCGCACGCGCCCTCTCCAGACGTGCATCCAGACAAACGTATCCTAGCACACGACTGTGCGCATTTCACCGCTCAGTGCTACCCTGTGCGGAGTCTGCTGCCCATCTGCATGCGTCCCAGCCCATCTGCACGCACAGACAGCCACAAGCTTGCCAAAATAACCTCTAAAGGGGTTGTTTTCAAGACTTAAGCCTATATGGTTATTTTTAAGAGGGTAAACTGGTTATTCCAATTTTTAAGGTTATTTAGAGAATAATTTAGAATTATTGAAATAATTATAAAATAATTTGGGTTTCCTTTGGAAAGAGGAGAATTTCAAGGAAATAGGGTTAGAAGTTGATTGAGGAATTTCCTGAAAAAATCTAAATGCTTTCTAAATATTTTATGAATATTTTAGTTGTGATACTTAACAATAGGATCCAATATAGCTCCATGTACACATAAGACAAGTTCAAAGGTTAGGATAAAAGGGTTGAGCAAAAGGGACTCTCCTTTAGACAAGGCTAGGATAAAGGGTTGAGCAAAAGAGACTCACCCTTAAAAGAAGAATAGTGTGAAAGGTTAAGCAAAAGGGTCTCTCCCTCAAATATTGATAAGTAAAAAGTTGATGGCAAAAGGGTCCACACCTTAATATAGATTATGTTTAGGAGTTGAGCAAGTGGGTCTCTCTCTCAACTAATAATATGTTTAGATATGATATATTGTATGAAAGCTAGGTTAACAAAGGGAGACGAAAATCAGAAAATCAAAATCAGTGTATCCTATAAGAATCAAATACTTAGGTCCATACACAAGCATATAGTTCCTCGTTCTCTTGAGATACTTGAGGATGTTTTTTACAACTGTCCAATGACTGTGTCCGGGGTTAGATTGGAACCTGTTGACAATTCCAACTGTAAAGCACATATCAGGACGTGTACACAACATAGCGTACATCAGAATCCTAACTGCTGATGCATATGGAATTCTTTTAATTTCCTCAATTTCTTGAGGAGTCTTAGGACACTGTTCCTTTGATAGATGAATTCCATGTCTAATAGGTAACATACCCTTTTTGGAATTTTTCATATTATATCTCGACAACATTTTGTCAATATAAGATGTCTAAGATAGTGTTAGGTTCTGTTCTTTCGATTTCAAAAAATATGAATCTTAAGAACAGATTGAGGATTTCCCAAATCTTTCATTTGGAACTGTGATGCTAACCTTCTCTTTACATCATCAGGGAAACTTGTCTCATTCCCAATGAGCAAGATATCATCAACATAAAGTACCAAGAAAGCTACAGTTTTGTTGACTATTTTCTTATATACACAAGGTTTGTCAACATTATATTCAAAGCCATAAGATTTGATCGCAGTTTCAAACTTTATATTCCAGGATCTAGAAGCTTGCTTCAACCATAAATGGATTTCTTAAGCTTACAAACCTTTTGTTCTTGATCTTGTTCAATGAACCCTTCTGGTTGAGACATAAAAATACTTTCATCAAGATGGTCATTCAAAAAGGCTATCTTGACATCCATTTTCAATATTTCATATAATATGCAACAATGAATAAGAGTATTCTTATTGATTTTATCATGGCAACAGGAGAGAAAGTTTTTTCATAGTCAACCTCCTCCCTTTGGGTAAAACCTTTTGCCACGAGTCTAGCTTTATAGGTTTTCACCTTGCCAGTTTAGCCTCTTTTCCTCTTGTAGATCCATTTACAATCTATAGGTTTAACCTTATGTGGTTGATCTACAAGTTCCCAGACAGAATTGAAGTATATTGACTCCAGTTCTATGTCTTGGCTTTTATTCATTGTTCCTTATCAACGTCTCCCATTGCCTATTTAAAGGTTAATGGATCGTCTAGACCATCATCAGGTGATGTATTGAGTTTATCTATTTACAATCTATAGGTTTAACCTTATGTGGTTGATCTACAAGTTCCTAGACAGAATTGAATTATATTGACTCCATTTCTATGTCCATGGCTTTTATCCATTGTTCCCTATCAACGTCTCCCATTGCCTGTTTAAAGGTCAATGGATCGTCTAACCATCATCAGGTATGATGTCTGTTAAACCCATGTAGCATTCAGGTTGATTAACAACCCTCCCACTACGTCGAGGCATTCTCATCTCTTGAGAAGAATGTGATGGGGTAACAACTGTTGTCGATGGACCAACTTGATCAACAACTTTTGTTTATTTGTCTATAGTATCTTTGGTCATTTGTTTCAAATATTAGTTTACTATGAGGTTGATGAATTCTAATGAGATTTTCTTCCAAGAATGTAGCATTTTTCGAAACAAATATTTTATCTTCTTGGAGATCATAGAACAATCCACCTTTTGTTTCTTTAGGGTACCCAACAAAGAGGCATAATTTTGAACGTCTTCACAATTTCTTAGGGTTTTGTACCAACACGTGTGCTGGACATCCCCAGACCCGAAAGTAATGTAAACTACCTTTACGTCCTTTCCACAACTCATACGGTGTTTTAGAAACACTTTTTGAGGGAACCATGTTCATAATATATACCGTAGTCTGTACTGCATACCCCCAAATGACTAAGGTAACTGAGCAAAACTCATCATTGATTAAACCATGTCTAACAAGGTTCGGTTTCTCCTTTCTGCAACAATATTTTATTGTGATGTTCTAGGTGCTATGAGTTGGGATTGAATTCCCTGGTCTACCAAATAATTCTGGAATTGTAAATCCATATACTCACCACCTCGATCTGATCGAAGTGTTTTAATTCTTTTACCTAATAAGTTTTCTGTTTCGGTCTTGAATTCCCTGGACTTTTCGAGAGTTTCAGACTTGTGACTTATTAAGTAAATATAGTCATATCTAGAATAGTCATCAACAAAACTGACAAAATATTCATATCCACCTCGTGCTCTTACATTCATCGGACCACAAAGGTCTGAGTGTACAAGTTCGAGGGGTTCTTTGGCATGAAGACCTTTTTCAGAAAAAGATCTTTTAGTCATTTTTCCTTCAAGACATGACTCACGAGGAGGTAAAGAACTGTCTTCTAACTGATTTAGATTACCGTTTTTAACTAATCTCTCAATCTTGTTGAGATTTATGTGACCAAGTCTGAGATGCCAAAGAAAAGCATTAAGGAGAAATTTTTCACTTTTTATTTTGAGTTTTTGCCATTTTAAACATCTCTATATTTAAAATGAATTTGCTTCAGTTGGTTTTTAACACATACAAGTTATTTTCAAGTCTAGGAGAACAAATATGAACACCTCTTGAGAAAACGAGCACTTCAATAACTTCAAAAGATACTTTATACATATTTTCAAGTAAACAGGAAATGTAGATTAAGTTTCTTTTCATCTTTGGTACATAATATACATTTCTTAACAAGATAAAAGAATCTCCAAAAAATAACTTGACATCTCCCACTGCTTCTGCTGAAATGACTTCCCCCCTTCCTACCTTGAAAGTCATTTGATACTTTAAGAGTTGTTTCCAAGAACTAGTTTCCTGTAGAAAAGTGCAAACATGGTTAGCGGCTCCTGAATCTAACATCCAGGTCGAGTGAGAATTTTCTACTATACATGTTTCAAATACAAGTAATCTGATTTACCTTGGTTTGCCTTTTCCGCTTTCTTCTCAGCCAAATACTTCGGGCAGTTCCGTTTCAATGCCTGTCTTCTCCACAATGAAAACATTTTCCTTTGGGAGCCTTGTTTTTCTTTGCAGTGGTTTATTTATTCCCTTTTCCCTTTTTCTTCATTTGTACATTTTTTTTTCTTTAGATGAAGAAGGAACAAACTTCTTTTTTTAGCGCGTTTTGTTCTTGACGAAGAACCCTTTAGAAATTTCTTTTATCGTGAAACAACATTTGCTTCACTCTCTTTCAATTCCATCATTGACTGATAAGTCTGTAGTTCGCTTAATAAAGTAGTCAAATTGTAACTTATCTTATTCATTATGGCATTAGTACAAAAAGTTAGGTAGCTTTTCAAAAGAGACTCTAATATCATACTAACTTGACTAGTTTCGTCTATGGTAGCTCCGTGAGCTTCAGCGACATTAAAATGAACCATCATGTCTAGAACATATTCCCTGACATTGGTTCCATCTTTCATTTTCGAGTAAACATACTTTATAGCCTCATGTCGAACATAAGATGACGATTGCCTGAACATATCCTATAATGACGCCATAATTTCATGAGTTGTGGGCATGGGTTCATGTTTCTTGTTGAGCACATCGGATATGCTCGCTAAGATATAGGCCCTAGCCTTTTCATTCGCCCTTAATCATCTATCATATGCATCCCAAATGCTTCGATTTGCCATCGAACTGGGAATAGGAGGAAATTCCTCCGTTAACACAAATGTCAGATCATCAACTACTAATATCGTGTTTAATTTTGACTTGCAGTTGGAATAACCCTCTCCGTTAAATTTTTTAGAAGCTAGAAGTTGTATTATTGAGTTTGACATGCTAAAAAAATAAACAAATTCTATTATTAAAGTGCATCTAAATCCAATTTTTAGCAAACTAATGAAGTACCCATAGATCTTTATTTATTTGCAATGATACTATAGTGAGTTAGAATAAGTGTTACCTGAGGCAGTCAAATATTCCTTCACTAAAGCAAGACATTCTTGACTAAATACTATCTCCAAAATAACTCATATTCTGACAGTCATTTAGCTATCGTTTTTCGGTCAAGAACATACTAACACTTAGTAATTCTATAAGTGTGACCTGCCATTTTTAGAGCTTATAGAACGGTATAAACATGCCCCTGAATTGGAAGACAATGTGTAAGACGAAACTATAAGACCCTATTCATTTCTGAAGCTTGGGTTGTTCCAAATCCTATGTTACAACCCTCCGAAGGGATCGCCACTATTTAACGATTAGCTAGTGCTGCCTAAAAACGATAGCAGACGCAACATAGGAATCTCACGTTTCAAACTAATAGAGAGACCGTAGGATACATTGACACATTTCCTTCACCCACTTACTATGAACTACTTCTCTCCTTTACCTTGTTATTGACCCAAGCAAACACTTTTCAAATATAACAGTCGAGGTAAACTCGATGCGAAGCCGAGAATGGATCTCACGATGTGAACTCTTAAGGACGTGAGAGTTAAAAACGATATATCATATATATTGTTAATCTTCCACTGAAGTGTTCTAAATTTTTGGGTATTCGTTAACTTAGGTTTGTTACAGCTAATTTTAAATAACCTAAGTCTATGTGTTTATTATCCAAGTATAACGATTATATTTGGATTTAACCTAAGATGTCTAGGTTAAAACTAATTTTAAACCATACACCGCTCACGCATGCTCATGAAACTAGTTATCAATTCTCGTTATTTCAGTCATAATTCCTAGGTAGGAGGTGTTATGTAAACCGTCAACTTAAGTACCCCCAGCCTTAGACAGGATTGTGAATTAATTGAGTTTGTAACCAAATTTTATAAGATAACGACCTATTTTAACTATTAAAACAAGTTGTTAACCTAAGTAAGCATGCTTTTTATCTTTGTTATGGATTTTAATGTCTAATTCGATTTTATAACAACTTACAAAAAATAGACATGTTAAACATCCATAACATACATCAAAGGCATTCAACTTTTAACATAACATTTCTTTTAAACAATTGAAACCCTATACATGCATATTATACATTATAACCATTTTATAACATACTTTAATGCATGTAACATGCTTTCTATGGTGGGATTTTTAATTCTACATGGCATACTTTATGTATATACAAAATTTATTTAATTATAACATACATCAAATGCATAAATAATTAAACACAAAACTGATATGGTTTTGGTTTTGGCATTTCAAAGAAAATAAAAGCCTAGCTATTACATAAATTAGCAAAATCGTCAAAAAACTTTTGGACTACTCAAACCGCCTTGATCTGGGCAAAACCCATCGAGTATCAGCAAGCAACCAGCATCGAGTATGACATCAAGCATCATCTAACATCAAATATTTCACAAAAATACCATCAAGTAGACACCATCGACCATCGAGTAGGGCATCATGCATCGAGTATCGAGTATTTCATGAAATCGAGTAAATGCATCGATTACCATCGAGTATGGCGTCGAGAATCGAGTATTTCATGAAATATCATCAAGTAAACACATCGAGTACCATCGAGTATGCTATTGAGTATTCCATCGAGTATGCCATTGTGCATCGAGTATTTCATGAAATATCATCGAGTATGCCATTGAGTACTCCATCGAGCATTGAGTATTTGGCAGAAATTTGAATTTCCAACTCTGGCTGCTTCGACCTTATTTACTTCTTTCTTCAATTACGTCCTAATTGCAACTCTAATGACTCCAAACAAATTACAGACACTTAAACACACATTAAAGCCTATCAAACAAGAGCCAATTACAAGAGCTACAACATAATTGAAAATATTCAAATGCCAAAACATTGAAAAACCATATCAGTCCACCATTCATACAGCTTATGAAAAACACCCACCAAACTTAAATTAACAATAATTGAGTACTTAAATCATGCTCTAATACCAATTGGTAGAGTATATTAACATGCAACGAAGAAAATCAGAATCAATAAGTACTTTAATTATACTTAATTTGAGTTTATAACATGCTCAAAGTAACTATTACAGAAGAGGGTTTGTTGAACACAATACCTTTGATGAATCCACTTCAATACCAGCTAAGTTTCACGTAAAAGTACTTCAATCTACAAGTTAGACCACCATGAAAATCTTCTCTACCATTCTCTTGCAAGGATTATGTGGTGGAAACACTAAATTGAACTGGATATTATGAAGATATGAAGAGGATTTTGGTTTGTGTAGAGTTCTTCAAAAAGTTCTTGAAAGCTTGAATCAATTATTCAGCCTAGCACTTCAATTTATAAGGCTTTCATCATGAAAATTCATAGGTTGCATGAAGGCCACTCCTATTTCATGGAGAAAATGGAATTGGATGAATAAGGTGCCTTGCACCATAGTAGAGATTTTTAACTTTTTGAAATCTCCACTTTGAGTTATTTTTTAAATAAACTAATTTAATTAGTTTTATATATATAAATTAATTCAATTAATTAATTTTTAAATAAAACTAATTTAATTAAACCTTTTAATTAATTTTTTTGATTTAATATCTAATATTAAATTAAAAAAAACAATTCCATTATAATGAAATTCATTTTATACAATTAATATTTAAATTGTATTTTAAACATTAATTGTTTCTCCAATTTCGTTTAATTTCGATAAACTTAAACATTTTAATTGTATTGAATACAATGAATAGAAATCTTAAATGAATTTGAACATTTCAAATTCTAAACCCTAATTTCAAATCTTATCAAGATTACTCAATTTACTAATCCAAATTACGAGCTAGTAGAGGGACCTTACGAACCTACAGATCATGAATTCCGACGACTTGTAATTAATTGGTTAAACTCTTTAAACTGAATTTAATCACTATTCATTAACTACCAAGACATTCCACTATAACTCGATAGTTGCACTCTCCTCACTATAGATATATTTCTGCCATTTCAACCATAATCAGTAAGTCAGTCCTTCACAAGTCGTTCGTATTTACAGTTGGGTCAAAGATTACCGTTTTATCCCTGTAAATACATCTTGCTCCTTAAGCTCCTACTGATCCTCCATTAAACAATTGATTTATAGTCAAACTTATAAATCGTAACCCTCTTTTCCATGAGAAGGCGAGGCCCCATTGTTCAAGACAAGGCATCGGCGTTTAAGAGAACAACTCATCTGCTAATCCTAAATCGGGTAGGAGTGAATTTCATATTGCAAAGCTATGTCCCCAGCTATCTATCCAGTCTTAGTCCCAAAATGGGAAGCTTATTAAGCAGTGATGTTAGACTACTCTCACATATGCAGATCAAAGGATAATCTCGAATAAACAGGAGTTCATAGTTAGCTCAGGACTAAGATCGAGTTACTCTAGGTTATTGAGTTTCAGATAGTCAGTTTTAACAATAAATGGTTGTTATAAAGAAAAACGACTATTTCGAGGTCCGGTCTTATGCAAACTCATTGTACAAAATACCCCCACTCACATGTCTCTACATGACTGATTTTTGGATCACATCATTTGTATCAATATACAAAATGGGTCGCATCCAATACTGTCACCAGGATGAGGTACCCAATCTCATCCGTATACTTATAGATCATTTTGGCTACATACTAAAACTTGATCCATTTTTATGTCGCCACATAAAGTTAAAGTATTCATGTTATAGCCATGGATTCGTTTATTGAATTTTCATAAAAGGATGCAATATCAATAGTAATTTATTGAATAAAAACTCAACAACATTTTTATTGATAAATAGAATATGTTAACAACATTTACAAACTACGAGTTTAGGACATTCCCAACATTATTAACTTTCTTTGCAAAAATAGCAAAAACAACTCTGTAAAAGCTCATGAAAATGGTTCAAAACAGCTAAAACCAACGTAAAGTAGTTAAATCATGTGTTTTTACCCATTTTACTCATTTTAGGCCATTTTGGGGTCAAAATATCATATGAATTCCTTTTGCTAGAGAAAAGTAGTAAAATATATAGAGAAAACATACACTTTTTTACATTTATCAATTTTCCAGCTAGTTTGCCTATTAAAACTAAATATAGAGATCTCTAGTCAACTAGATTTGGGTACCACCAAATAACTTGTTTTATTGGCTTTAGCCCTATTTTCCTCGATGTATACGTCACTTGCTCTCTTGACAATCCTTTCGTAAAAGGATCTGCAATATTTTCTTTTGATTTTACATAATCCATGAAAATTATTCCATTAGAAAGAAATTGCATTATTGAATTATGCTTGTGTCTATATGTTGTAACTTATCATTATAGACATTATTTTTTGCTCTCATAGAAGTTGCTAAATTGTCACAATAAATACATATTTCACTTGTTGGCTTTGGCCACAATGTAATATCTTCAAGAAAATTTTGAAGTCATTGAGCTTCTTTTCCTACTTTATCAAGAGCTATAAATCTTGCTTCTATAGTAGAATGCATTATACACATCTATTTTGAAAATTTCCATGATACAGCTGCTCCACCAAAGGTAAACATATACTCACTAGTCGATTTAGTCTCCATGATATCTAAATTCCAATTAACATCATTAAGAGCCAACTTAATTTTGACTAAGAAAAAATTCATTTTCATGTAAAGACATTTGATAAAACTGTTTAGAACTATGATTCATACTTATCAGACCTCGTGGTCGAACTCCGAAAATTTTTTTTATACTTTCGTTTATACTTATTTTGGTTAAATAAAAATACTTACGTGTTTAGCAACTTTTTTCAAAGATGTTTTTATATATAGCTTGTTTAGTTTGTTATATACTAAAAATATTATTTCTTAATATCAAATTACTATAAATGACGATTATATAATACTATGAACTAATGATTTAAAATAGTGGCAACCTAAATTGGTCGTTTGGGGTGGTCGCCAGTGGTAACTTTAGAAGTGGCTACCAAAGTAGGCTGGAAGTGGCGATCGGAGGTTGTGTCGATGGAGTGGCAGCTAAAGTTCGTGTTCATAGATGGCAACTGAAGTTTTCTTCAACTTATAATCAAATGAAGTATCAATCGGATCTCAATATGATCAAATTTTCTCAACATTTTTATTTATTGTGAGATTGAGAAAGTATGTATTCACTTGAATTTTTTGTTATTTGAATTCTAAGTACAACATTAGCAAGACCAAGGTCTTTCATATCAATGTTGGATTTCAGTATCTTTTTAGTGGAATCATTGACACTTCTATTTGTGCTCATTATTAACATGTCATCCATATACAAGCAAAAAATGACACACTCTTGCTTTATGGTTTTAACAGACACATTTATCACTCATTTATCTTAAATCCATTTGATAACATAGTGTGACCAAACTATTCATGTCATTATTTGGGTGCTTGTTTCAACCCATAATGAGACTTAACAAGTTTACGAAACTTTGTCTTCAAGTCCTCTAACAATAAATCCTTCAATTCATTCCATATACATTTTTTCATCTAAATCTGCATTTAAGAATTCAGTTTACATCTATTTGGTTTATTCCTAAATTTTGAAAATATGCTATTACAATTAACATCTTTATAGATGTAATCATCATCACTAGAGAATAAGTATCAAATAAATTTAGTCCTTTTTTTTTGTGAAAGCTCTTTAGCTACTAAGTGGCTTTGTACTTATCAATGTTATAGTCAACCTTTGGCTTTCTTTTAAAAATCCATTTAGACTTCTGATTGTTTTACTTCTAGGAGGTACATCAACCAATACCCAAGTATTGTTCTGTAAAATGGATTCTAGCTCACTAGTGATAGCTTCCTTCCAATAAGGTGTATCAGGAGATGATACAACTTGCTGAAAAGTTTGAGGCTCACTTTCTATCATATAAGTTATGAAATCAACTCCAACAGAAGGAGCTTATCTTAGCTCTTTTACTTCTTCTAGATTTAAAAGTATTTTGGTCATCTTGACCTTTTCGAAGAGTTTACCTTAATTTCTTTTGGGGTCATTAATTTAGTGTCTTTCCTCCTTTAAGGAAACTATATCCATAAAGATTTAAGCTTCAATAAATTCCATGATGGTATTGTTATTAGTATCAAATATTTCAGATTCAGTCACCATAAATCTATAAGCAGTGTTGTACATTACATAGCTTACGAAGACACAATCAATTTTCATAGGTCAAAGAGTTTGGTTTTTTTTTTTTTTTTCTTGGTAAAAGAACTTGTATCTTTGCCAACCACCCCCAATTTTAGCATTTTATATGAGAAAAAATTTTTATTCAACACTTCATAAGGTGACTTATTAGTCTTCTAATGTAGAATTCTATTTAGTATAAAATTTGTTGTAAGCAAAGCTTCCCCCCACAATTTACGAGGTAAACCTAAAGTTTAATACACAATTAATCATATCCTTTAAAGCTCGATTCTTTCTTTCATCTGCATCATTTTCTTGTGGTGTATAAGGTGTTCTAGTTTGATGTTACTATTAACTTCACCCAATTCATAAAGGGATGATCACCACCTTTATCTGATCTAAGCACCTTTACTTTCTTTTCAAGTTAATTTTCAACTTCTCCCTTATATGTTTAAAAGTATTAAATGTTTCATCTTTACTATGAAATAAATATACATAGCAATATTTACTTTAATCATCAATGAATGTGACAAAATATCTCTTATCAACTCTTGTGGGAGTATTTTTAATGTTACATACACATCACTGTGGATTAAATCAAGTAACTCATTACTTCTTTTCACAAATGAAAACTATATAGTAATCTTTGAATCAACACAAACTTGACATTTGTGTCTACTATCAATGTTAAAATTAGATAATAGTCCTAAACTTACCATTCTATTTAAAGAACAATAAATGGCATGCCCTAACTCAGAATGTTATACATCACACAACTAAACAATATAAGCCGAAGAGTTATTATTATTTTTCTTTGGTATTTGTGCCAGTAAATTCAGTTCGAACATGTCATCACTTAAACATCATTTTTCCACATACATACCCCATGTAAACCCTACAACTTATGTTCCTAAATGCCTATACTTAGAAGTTTATAATGTTATTTAGTGTCTTAAAGCATGGTAAGTAACTTAGTTTTAATTGTTAAGTTTGAAACTAGTAGGTAAGTTAGTGAAGGAGAAATCCTTCTAAATGTTCAAACTCAAAAAAGGAACCAACTAAGTTTTAAGTTGAAAAAATATTCTAACTACAAAAAGAGGAGCTCTCGAGTGGAATCGAGCAATTCCCATACTTAGTAAAAATTTGAGGAATGTTTGAGGAAGAGCAGGCTAGGCATGGAAATGTATGGCTTAGAAAGTGTATTAGAGGCTTTTGGCAGCAAACTAAAGGGAGGTTAGGTGTTGGCAACCTTAAGGCGATGACCTTGGGGGGAAAGACATAAGAGGCTTGCCAAGAGGCGAGGAATCTTACAAAGAGGGCTTAGGCGATGAAGAGGAAAGGGGTAATTTGGTGCAGAGAAATGGAAGTTTGAAGTGATGACAAGGGAGTAGCTTGGGCAATGAGATGAGCTTATGGTCGAGAGTCTTGAGAATGTGAAGGCTATTCCACTGTATGTGTTGACATGCTAAAGGAAACAATTTATTTAGCCTAATTAGTGGGCTAAGTGGCATAATTAGAAGTTTAATACAAAAGTTAGTGGCATGAGGTGTCACTTAATTGGGCAAAGTAGCCATGTAAGTGTTGGGTTTTATGTCCTAAAACTCGCAGTTTGTAAAATGATAAACATTTTCTATACTCAATATACTTGTTATTGATTTCATAAATTGTACAAAAGTCTAAATCCAATAAACTAATACCCATGACTATTGTATGAGTACTTTATGTGGAGACATAAGAGTGGATCAAGTTCGAGTAAATAGTATAAATGATCTATGGTACATGAATAAGGATGGGTACCTTATTCTGGTAACACTTTTAGATGCGGCCTACTCTATAGTTGTTACAAAGAGTTGTAAAGTGCTACATACGATGTGATCCTAATTCATACATATTATGACATGAGGAGTGGGGGCGTCCTATGCAATGAGTTTGCATAAGATCAGGGCCAAGAAATAAGTCACTCTTACTTTATAATATTGTTTACTGTATAAGATTGACTATTTCACCTAGATGACCTAGGTAACTCGATCTTAATCCTAAGCTAACTATGAACTCCTGTTTATGCGGGATTACCCTTAGATTTGCATAGTTGAGGGTTGGCTCAACAGCGCCGACTCAATAAGACTCCCATTTTAGGGGTAAGACCGGATAGATAATTGGGGACATAGGGTGCAAGACGAAGTTCACACCTACCCGATTTAGGGATAGGAGAAAGGATGTTCTCTGAAGTACTAAATCCAGGTCTTGAACAAGGGGCTCCACCCTCTCACTGGGTTGAGAGAGTTTGGTTTATTGATTTGATCACAAACCAGTTGTTCAGTAGAGGATCAGTAGGGACTTAGGAATAAGACGTAATCTCAGTGGTAAAACAGATATTTGACCCAGCCATTATTACGAACAACCTGTGAAGGGTCAACTTGCTAATTATGATTAAATAATGTGGACATAATATATCTACAGCGAGGGGAGTGCAACTATGGACTTTAGTGAAGTGACCCATTAGTTAACGAATGGAGATTAATTTGATCTAATGAGTTTAGCCAATTAATCTCGAATCATTGGAGCCCATGATCTGTAGGTCTGTGAGGTCTCTATACTAGCTCGTAACGGACTAGCTCTAGAATAGCGTGATAAGTTAATTTGAAATGTTCAAATTAGAATTAAAGGAATTAGTAATTATATGAGATATAATTACATGTTTAATTTGAGAATTAAACGGAATAGGAGAATTTATATATATATTTAAATATGATTTAAATATATAAAGATGGATATGTGTTAAATTAATTTAATATTTGATATTAAATTAATTAAATTTTATTTAATAATTAATTTATCAAATTAATTAAAATTTTCATTTTTAAAATCAAAATAGATTTTATACAATCAAATTTGATTTTTGAGATAAAATTTGAAAATTAGAAAACAAAACACTTAAATGAAAAATGAAGATTATCCATTATCCATCTTTAAAGTAGCTCACACATAATGCATCTTCTTTTGGCCTTGTCTTCTCCAAGCATGAGCTGCAACTCATGCAAGTCTCTCCTTTGCATGTTGATCTACAATATAATGAAGAGATTGGAGTGAAAATTGGGCATGCAATCTATAGAGAATTTAAGAGAAAATTCGGTTTGAAAAAAGAGTTCTTCAACTAGATTTCTGCAGTGAGCATTTCTCCTTCATCCCTTGATTCAAGCTTGTTTTAAGTCTCACAACTCAATCTAAAGTACCAAGAGAATAATGGGGAAAATATTGAGGTGATCTACAACAAGATTTGGAAAAGATAGCGGCTGGAGAATGAGCTTTGAAGAAGTTCTACAAGAGGTATGTCTTGAAACTTACTTGTTTACAGCAATAGCATGCTTAATATTTTGTCCAAATTAGTGAATTTGAATGCTTAGATTATCCTTGTGCTTCCATTGTAGCTGATACAATCCTACAATTGGTATCAGAGCATCAAATAAGCATTCAATTCGGTTTAATTTTGGTCTGTTTGGTGGTTTATATGAGAAATATGAAACTGGTGTACTAATATGGTTTTTTGAGCTTTGGTTGTTTAATTCTCTTTAATTTCTCATTTAAATTTGTAATTGGCTCTTGTTTGATGAGCTTTTATGTGTTAGCAAGAGTCTGTAATTTATTTGGCATCATTAGAGTCGAAATTAAGATGTAATTGAAGAAACAAGTGAAGGAGGCCGAGCTGCTGTTCCAGTTTTCAACTTCTACTCAAAATCATTGTTGAGGTTCCAGTTGCTAAGTGATCATCTAGTTCCAGACACTACATGATGTGAAGAAAAGCTAGACAATCGTATAGCAATGGGTGCTGGTCATTGTAATGTTGAACACTAAACGATCGTGTATCTGTAGGAGCTAAACGATCGTGTACCTGCAGGAACTAAACGATGCGTTCAATTTGCTATACGATAGCCTTAAGCGATCGTTTAGCTTTTGGCATGGGAACTAAACGATACGTTGAATTTACTATACGATGGTACTACACGATCATTTAGCAACGATGCGCACTAAGAAATGCGATGAAGTGCTATGCGATAGCGCTGAGTGATCGTTTAGATGCGGAGCTAAGCGATCGTGTAGACGAAGTGCTAAGCGATGCGTTGAAGTTTCTATGCGATGGAACTAAACGATCGCTTACCTATGAAATGCTAAGGGACACGATGATGTTCTATACGATGGAGCTAAGCGATCGTTTAGCTATGGCAGATACTAAACAATGACATGAAAGTGTTAGGCGATGGTGTTAAGCGATCATTTAGATCTATGTGATAGAAATAAGCGATAGCTAAGTGATAGTTATGCGATAGCTAAGCGATGGAGTTGAACGATCATGTAGTTCTATACGAAAGAACTAAGCGATCATTTAGCTTCAGCAAACACTAATCGATCGTGTAGTTTTATGCAATAGAGCTAAACGATCGTTTAGTTGAGGCAAACACTAAGTGATTATGTAGTTCTTCACAACACAAGGCGATAAAGCTAGATGATAGTCTTCAACGCTACACGATCGGTCTTTGCAAGACTTTGAGATTGGACCGACAGCAGCTGGTTTGATCGGTTTTCTCAAGGTTCAATCCGATTCAGCCTCAAAGTGTTTTTGGCTGGTTCGGTTCAGACTTATCTAGTCCGGTTCAAGATGTTTGGGTTCTGTTTGGAGCGGTTCGAGCGGTTCAAAGATGGTTTTGAAGCTGATTGTAATAGTTAGGCTTCTGTTTGCTTGTTTTTGTCAAAACTAAAACCATATCAGTCTATGTTTAATTATTTATGTATTTGATGTAAGTTATAATTAAATAAATCTTGTATGTGCATGTAATATGCCATTTATATTTAAAATCCCACCATAGAAAGCATGTTACATGCATTGAAAGTATGTTATAATTGTTATAATATATAGTATGCATGTTAAGGTTTCTTGTATTTAATATAAATGTTGCATTAAATGTTGAATGCCTCATGTACGTTTTGGATGTTTAGCATGTCTAAAGTTTTATAAGTTGTTATAAAATTGGGTTAGACATTTAAAATCCATAAACAACAGATGCATGAGGATAACGGGCAGAAATGCACGTTATTACTATGCTAAGTGTCACACCCCGCCCCCAAACCACCTTCTCAGCCTGGAAGAGGGATACGATTCCAGCAGTTATCAACCCTTGAGCTGACACTTACTGCCTAATGATTCTTGTGGAATAACTCTGATACCATACTATAACTTATACACAGCGGAATGATTAAGTCAAGGAGATAAACTAAAACAGATTAAGTAGGCTCATCTTTTATTACGACAGTGATAAACGTTTATACAACTTAAGGACTTAACAACAAAGTTTACAACGACAACCGTAGAAACCCTCCGAAAGTGTAATTGGGGCATGTGGCAGACCTTGACCTTAGCAGCACCCTGGAACTCCTCATCTTCCGTTACCTGGGGGGGATTAAGAAAACATTTTGAAGAGTGTGAGCTACTAAGCCCAGTGAGTGGTTCTTTTAAAGATGAAAATCATTTTGAAAATCATCATTTTTGGAAAATAAATCACATGCCAACACTCGCATTATAACTCATGCACAGTCAAAGATATAGTCATGCAACCAATAATCTTTATCCCAAAAGCTACACGTAGCATGCATATCATATCATCAAACAATACAATCATCTATGGAAACCTTCCTGTGACCCCAATTCCCACCAATGTGCACATCGACCATTTTATTTATCCCGCTAGTCATGCTTAGGTACTTGACCATATTTCCCATCGGTCGTCACCGACTATTATTTCCCACCGACCGAAGCCGACCATTATTTCCCGCCAAGCACCTTTTGTTAAGCATGCTAACCACATCCCGCGCATAATCGCAATTTCCATAGTCACACACAAACAATATCATGGCAATCATCCTATCACCAAAAGTATGTATTTTGTATCTACAGATGCATATATTCCAATATCATAGTATAAAGCTAAATGAATACTCACAATATGCATTTACTATCAAAGCAACCTAACACTCACGATATATCGAACCTATAACGCTATAACACTCACACTATGTGTTAATTATCAAAGCTATAACACTCACCTTAGTTGCTTAGGAGCCTTTTTAATAGTTCCCTTTTCTACCTCGGGCTCCCTTTTTACCCCTAGAATCTAGATCCAACTTACAGCTTAGATTACTCATAGTTCTATACCTTATTTTAAGATACTTCCTTCTACAAAACTATTCTAAAATGTCTCAAGAAGCTTACCATAAACTCTTAGCTCATAACTCTTCATGGTTTAGCCAGAATCATCCAAATATCAAGACTGGCTTAGCTTACCAGATAGCTCGACCCCTCTGTCTTTTTCTCGTTCTCCAGCCCAATTCCTTAGAGCTTCTTCTCTGGCAGCCTCACCATGAACACTAGACTCTCTTATATTTTAGATGGCTTTGGAATTACATCAAAGCTCGAGTAGATTGGGAGATCTCCTCGTCTCAAGTTGATGCATTCTCCTCCACCCTCACTGTCCAATGCACTCTATTCTCCCCCTCTTTTTACGAATTTTATGATTTATGATTTGAAAATAAAATCCCAACGGCTCTATTTATAGGCGTCCAAACCTCCTATGGTGTTGACACCACCTACTCGGCTGCATGGCCAAATGTTTAATCCTCCCTTTATCAACGTAAGCTGACTTCACCTTGGTTCAATGTGTTCTTCCTAAACGCATCCAACACAATTTCTTAGGGTTTAAGAATTTCTCTTAATCGAACACCTAAATTTTAATTGACATTTGCCCTTACGTCTTCAAGCTTTGTTTGTATTCAATTTAGGGTTTTCAATGCATAATCTATAAGATCGTGGCCAAATTCAACACATAAATGCCCAGTCGTTCGATGCACAGGCGGTTTCCTTCGATCGCGTGGGCATGATGTTCGAATGGGGCGTTCAGGCTGCTCGCGCTCTCTCCCACTTTCTCGCTAGTCTCACTCTTTCCACTCTCGCTCTCTCCCACTTTCTCACTCACAATCTCGCTCTCTCCACTCTCGCTCTCTCCACTTTCTCGCTCAAACTCTCGCTTTCTCCACTCTCGCTAAGGATCTCGCTCTCTCCAGCCTTCTCGCTAGCTTGGATCTCGGCAGTGTCGCTCTCTCCCATTCTCTCGCTTGGCTAGTCTCGCTCTCTCCCATTCTCTCGCTCAACCATTCTCGCTCCCTCCCATTCTCTCTCTCAACTAGTCTCACTCTTTCCCATTCTCTTGCTCAAATCTCGCTCTCGCTCTCTCCATTCTTTCCAACTTCCTCCAATCTCGCTAGCTACTGAGAATATGGTTTATCTCCGTGCAACTTCCACACGAATTTTCCTAAATAATTTTCTATATTTGCCTCAGTTCTTCAATCCTTTCCTCACTATTCAGGATTTACGTCTTCAAGGTTTTATCTTCTTTTTATCCTTTTAGGGTTCTCTCTACTCGTACTCCAGAATCAAATATGGTTATCATACCTATAATACCTAACCATTATAGTTTACATTCACTCTTACTAATTGTTGATCCACAGAAGGTGACAATTATTACAGTTATTATGACAATTGTAAAATTATTAGATTATTTACATAACATAGGATTTAACTTTCTCCTAATTAACCCCTTAATCACTTATTTAAGTAGGAAAATGGAGATCCGGGTTTCACACTAAGTTATAAAACAATGTAGGTTTGCATTGATAAAAATATACAAGATTGTGTCCAAAAAGCATTAAGTTCACAATATTGCAGTCGCATGCATCCATCGCATTAAAACAGTTAACTTATGTATTTTTGTGCAAAATATGCGTTGACGTAAGGCGAAAAATGCGATCCAAAGAAATAAATGGCCGAGCGCATCAAAAGATTACATTACCGCAAGGCTATGCGGTGATGTGCGCTCGCAAATATCTACTCAAGAAGGTTTCCATATAGAGCTGACATAACTTAGTGGGCGCATCTGGTTGAAAAGCGCAATAAATCACGATGGGACAAAAAGTTGATGACGGTCGATTCCGAATTAAGTTGACAAGCCGTTAACGAACTACTGTAGCAAGTACACTCAACTTTTCGGTGACAAATATTCGGCACATCAGACAGAGAATTAATGTCATCCCATCAGTGCAATCATAAGAGAGAAGAAGCCTTTCATCCTAAAGCTCTATAAATACCAGAGACCACTTTCAGTAAAGAGAGTTCGTCAAGTTCGACAGTTAGATAATTTTCCCTTAGATAGAAGTAGCCTTGTTCATAGTTTTTCTTTTACTTAGAAGGCAGAGCGAGAGAAGGGAAGAGACGCCGGAAGATCGCTCTGGTCAGCTAGAGAGAGAACCAAGAAAGCATGGAAAAGCAGATAGAGGGTCGACTCTCGCGAGAGCGAGATTATCTTTTGAGCAGAGTAGAGAAGAACAGTGTAAAAGCCTTGAGAAGCAAGAGATTGCTACCAGGCTCTTTATTCTTATTCCGCATTGTTATTTTGTATTTCAATTATATATCTATAAAATGGAGCTTGCTTATCTACATTTGTTCACTCTCTTACAAGCACGCATGAGTAGCTAAATCTATCGAATGGGTTGAGAAAAACTTAGCTAACATGACCTAAGATCATCGTTGCATGCGATTATCTTGTCTTATGTTGCGCCTAACCCCTTTAAAGCTACTCGGGAGAGAGTCTAATGAAAGAATCTAAGACTTGAGAAAGTTAGGTTAGAATCTAGACTCGAGAGAGCGAGATCAAATCTGCATAAGCGAGAGATAGGGACTTAGAGATAAGCTCTGTTTGTCAACATGCATCGAATGCACCCTAGAGATAGGTTATGGTATTATGCGGTCACGCTTGTATATGTGTATGTCATTCGTCATCGCATAAACAAGAATAGAGGCTTATGTGTAGGTCCTATAGACTTTATCACATATACCGCATGCATTCTAAAACTAGAAGCCGTAGCATTTGCATTGATTGTATATGCGTTGCATGATCACATAACATGAACGCAATCCTAGGAAGTGTTAGTTGAACCCCTTCTCAACCCGTTCCCGTATATTCATTGCATCTTTTGTATTATCAACTCTTGTCTTAACTTCGCCGCATACTTTTTTTCACCACAAACAACAAACCAGCTAATCATTAATTTATTTGTTACCACAAAGTTATCTTAAGAATTTCCACCGCATATCGTTTTCCTTAGTCCCTGAGTTTGACCCTGGACTTACCAAGAAACTCAGTAGGATTTATACTTAGATTCTGCTGAGAAAACTTGTTACACAATGCATTTTCCATCACCGCAATACCTTTCATTATTTCACCACATAAAATAACGCATCACATGATCACGTATGTTGACCACCTGTTTTAATTGTTAAAACTTATAAAACCTAGGTTACAAACTCAACCGGTATATAATCCTTTCTAAGGTGGGGGTACTTAAGTTGACAGTTTATGAAACACCTCCTACCTGGGGATTATGGCCGAATTATTGAGTGTTGGTAACTGGTTTTATGAGCATATGTGAGTGATGTGAGGTAATAAAATGGTTTATCACCTAGACATCATAGGTCAAAATCCAATTATAAGAGTTATACTTAGATAAACCACATAGACTTAGGGTTGTTTTATTAGCCGAAAAGAACCTAAGTATAAATATACCCAATAGAACACTTTAGTGGCAGTTTAATAACTTCTATATAATAGATTTATTAGAAAATTTCAATGGGAGATTAATAACATATACGATACATTATTTTTAGCTCTCACGTCTCTAAGAGTTCATAATCTAGATTTAAACGGTACTTCGTGTCACCCTAGGAGTGACCTCCCTTCGGAAAGTATTTTTTAGCTTAAATCTAGATTTCGGTGAATAAGAGGAAGTTGTTCAAATATAAGTCTATTATATGATAAATAGATTTCAACTACCACGTCTACACATATTTACACCGTGAGATTCATATGACACTTCGTGTCACCTTGGGAGTGACCTCCCTTCGAAGAGTATTTTGTATGAGTCAATATCAAGATAAAAGGAGGAAGTAGTTCATAGAAATAAGGTGAAGGATATGTGTCAATATATCCTACGGTCTCCTTCGTTAGTCTAAACCATGAGATTCCTATGTTACGCCTGCTAGTTAGCATTAAGCGGCCCTTTGCTAGTCATTTAGCGATGGTTAATCCCCCACGGAGGGTTGTAACATAGGATTCGGAACAACCCAGGCTTTAGTAAAATGAATAGGTTTTTATAGTTCCGTTTTGGATGTTGTCTTCAATTTCGGAGGCAAGTTCATACCGTCCTATAAGATCTGAAAATGGCGGGTCACACTTACAAGAATTACTAAGTTGTTAGTAAAGATCTTGACCAAAAATAATAACTAAACGACTATAGGAATAAGAGTTATTTCAGGGATAGTGTTTGGTCAAAATGGTTTGCTTCAGTGAAGGAGTATCTGACTACCCTACAACAACACATATTCTGACTCACTAAAGTATCGTTGTAAATAAATAATGGTTATGGGTACATTATTACTTTTTGCTAAAACTTGATTTTGGATTTAGTTACAATTTGCTAATTAGAATTTGTTTGAATTTTATCAAAATGTCGAATTCTAGAATACTCACTTCTGATGTACATAACAGAAAAATCAAATCAACAAACAAATTACTAGTAGTTGATTACACCAAAAGAGATTTAACAAAGGATTGTCCTCTATCTTCTAACTCATCTGAAATTATGAATTATGTAGATGATAATGCTAAATTCGAACAACAAAATAAATATGATTTACTTGTTATCGAAGATAAATATGATTTACTTATTATCGAATCATGTTTAGTGGAAAATGATAAAATCTGGATAATTGGTTCAGGTGCCGCTAATCATGTCTGTACTATCTTACAGGAAACAAGTTCCTGGAGATAGTTGACAGAAGGTGAAACAGTCTTTAAGATAGGGACCGGGGAGATTGTTTCAGCCAAAGCAGTGGGAGATATGAAGTTATTTATAGGAGATAAGTACATTTATTTGAAAAATGTATATTATATTTCTTTTATGAAAAGGAATCTAATATCTGTCTCTTATTTGGTAGAACAAAATTATAAAGTTTATTTCGAAAATGGTGAAGTGTTCATCAAAATGGGAAATAAACATATTTGCTCTACAAAATTAGAAAATAACTTGTACATGTTAAAACCAACTGAGGTCAAAGTTGTTTTGAACATAGAGATGTTTAAAACTGCTGGGACTCATTAGAAAAGGAAGATTTTTCCAAATGCCTATCTTTGGCAGTTGAGACTGGGTCACATAAATCTCAATAGGATTGAGAGATTGGTTAAGAATGGTCTTCTAAATAAGTTGAAAAACGGTCCATTACCACCTTGTGAGTCTTGTCTCAAGGGTAAAATGTCAAAAAGATCTTTTTCTGGAAAAGGTTTTAGAGCCAAAGAACCCCTAAAGCTGATTCACCCAGACCTTTGTGAGCTTCTAAATGTTAGAGCAAGAGGAGGATATGAATATTTCATCAGTTTTGTAGATGATTATTCAAGGTATGGGCATGTTTACTTAATGCACCAAAATTCTGAAACTTTGGAAAAGTTCAGAGAGTATAAGGCTGAGGTTAAGAACTAATTAGGTAAAAAGATTAAAACACTTCGATCGGATCGAGGTGGTGAGTATATGGACACAGAATTCCAGAACTATTTGATAAAACATGGAATTTAGTCTCAACTCACAGTCCTTGGCACACCTCAATAGAACGGTGTGGCAGAGAGGAGAAATAGAACCTTGTTGAACATGGTTCGTTCCATGATGAGTTACGCTCAGTTACCAAATTCTTTTTAGGGATATGCAGTTGAGAATGCAGTGTATATTTTGAACATGGTTCCCTCAAAAAGTGTTTCTGAAACACCTTACAAGCTCTGAAGAGGACGTAGAGGAGATCTATATTACTTCAGGATTTGGGGTTGTCCAGCACATGTGTTGGTGCAAAATCCTAGAAAGTTGGAACACCGTTCAAAAGTGTGCCTATTTGTAGGCTACCCAAAGGAAACAAGAGGTGGTCTCTTTTATGATCCTCAGGAAGATAAAGTATTTGTATCGATAAATGCAACCTTCTTGGAGGAAGACTATGTAAAGAATCATCAACCTCACAGTAAGCTAGTAATAGAAGAAATGTCCAGAGAAACGACAAATACATCAACAAGAGTTGTTGATAAAGCAGGTCCTTCAATAAGAGTTGTTGATAAAGCAGGTCCGTCAACAAGAGTTGTTGATGAAACTGATACTTCACATCCTTCTCAAGAGTTGAGAACGCCTCGTCATAGTGGGAGGGTTGTGCAACAGCCTAACTGGTACATAGGTTTAACTGAAACTCAAGTCATCATACCAGATGATGGTTTAGAGGATTCGTTGTCTTTTAATCAAGCAATGAACGATGTGGACAAAAACCAATGGATTAAAGCCATGGACCTTGAAATGGAATCTATGTATTCAATTCTGTCTAGGACCTTGTAGATCAACCAGAAGGGATAAAACCTATTGGTTGCAAATGGATCTACAAGAGAAAACAAGACTAAGCTGGTAAGGTACAGATCTACAAAGCTAGACTTGTGGCAAAAGGGTTTACCCAAAGAGAGGGGTTAGATTTTGAAGAAACCTTCTCTCCAGTTGCTATGATAAAGTCTATTAGAATACTCTTGTCCATAGCCACATTTTATGATTATGAAATATGGCAAATGGATGTCAAGATAGCTTTTCTAAATGACTATCTTGAAGAGAGTATCTATATATCTCAACCAAAAGGGTTTATACAGCAGGGACAAGAGCAAAAAGTTTACAAGCTTAATCAATCCATTTATGGATTAAAACAAGCTTCTAGATCTTGGAATATGAGATTTGACGTTGCAATCAAATCTTATGGCTTTGAACAAAATGTTGATGAACCCTGTGTATACAAGAAAATCGTCAACAAAATTGTCATTTTTCTGGTGTTGTATGTTGATGATATTCTACTAATTGGAATGAGGTAGAATATCTAGATGACGTTAAGAGATAGCTGGCTTTAGAATTCCAAATGAAATATTTGGGAGAAGCACAATATGTTCTTGGAATCCAAATAGTTTAGAATTGCAAGAACAGAACATTGGCATTATCTCAAGCATCTTATATAGACAAGATGTTATCTAGATATAAAATGCAAAATTCTAAGAAAGGATCTTTACCTTTCAGGCATGGAATTCACTTGTATAAGGAACAAAGTCCTAAGACACTTCAAGAGGTTGAGAAGATGAATCGAATTCCACATGCATCTGCAGTTGAGAGTTTGATGTATGCAATGTTGTGTACTCGTCCTGATATATGCTATGTTGTGGGAATTGTCAGCCGATTTCAGTCCAATCCTAGTCATGACCATTGGACTACTGTTAAAAACATTCTCAAGTATCTTCAGAGAACAAGAGATTATATGCTCGTGTATGGTCCTAAGGATCTGATCCTTACTAGATACACTGATTCTAACTTTCAGACCAATATTGATTCGAGGAAATCAACTTCGGGGTTAGTATTCACTCTTAACGAAAGAGTAGTGGTGTGGAGAAGCATCAAGCAAAGTTGTATTACATACTCCACAATGGAAGCTGAGTATGTAGCTGCAAGCGAAGCAGCAAAACAAGTAGTATGGCTCAGAAAGTTCGATATGGAAGTAGTTTCTAATATGCACCTGTCTGTCACTCTCTATTGTGACAATGGTGGAGCAGTTGCAAATTCAAAGGAACCACGAAGCCAAAAAAGGGGAAAACATATCGAATGGAAGTACCATCTCATCAGGAAGATAGTACACAGAGGAGACATTATTGTCATTCATATTGCTTCCCAAGACAACTTAGTTGATCCATTTACGAAGGCCCTCTTGGCTGAAGTGCTCGAGGGTCACATAGTAGGAATAGGTCAACAAGTTTTGTATCACTAGGGCCAGTGGGAGAATTTGTGGGTATTTTAATGCCCTAGTTTATTGTATTTGTATGTTTTATTCTCTCCATGTAAACTCAACGTTGTATATATTTGTATATATTGATCCAATGGAGTTTTAGTCCAAGTGGGAGTATTGTTGGGTTTTATGTCCTAAAACTCGCAGTTTGTAAAATGATAAACATTTTCTATAATCAATATACTTGTTATTGACTTCATAAATTGTACAAAAGTCTAAATCCAATAAACTAAGACCCATAACTATTGTATGAGTACTTGAACTTTATGTGGAGATATAAGAGTGGATTAGGTTCGAGTAAATAGTCAAAATGATCTATGGTACATCAACAAGGATGGGTATCTTATTCTGGTAACACCATTGGATGCGGCCTACTTTGTAGTTGTTATAAAAAGTTGTAAGTGCTACATACGATGTGATCCTAATTCATACATGTTATGACATGAGGAGTGGAGGCGTCTTATGCAATGAGTTTGCATAAGATCAGGGCCAAGAAATAAGTCACTCTTACTTTATAACGTTGTTTACTGTATAAGACTGACTAGTTCACCTAGATGACCTAGGTAACTCGATCTTAATCCTGAGCTAACTATGAACTCCTGTTTATTCGGGATTGCCCTTAGATTTGCATAGTTGAGGGTTGGCTCAACAGCGCCGACTCGATAAGACTCCCATTTCAGGGGTAAGACCAGATAGATAGTTGGGGACATAGGGTGCAAGACGGAGTTCATGCCTACCCGATTTAGGGATAGAAGAAAGGTTGTTCTCTCAAGTACTAAATCCAAGTCTTGAACAAGGGGCCCCACCCTCTCACTGGGTTGAGAGAGTTTGGTTTATTGATTTGATCACAAACCAGTTGTTCATTAGAGGATCAGTAGGGACTTGAGGAATAAGATGTAATCTCGATGGTAAAATAGATATTTGACCCACCCATTATTACGAACAACCTATGAAGGGTCGACTTGCTGATTATGATTAAATCATGTGGACATAATATATCTACAGTGAGGGGAATGCAACTATGGGCTTTAGTGAAGTGACCCATTAGTTAACAAATGGAGATTAATTTGATCTAATGAGTTTAGCCAATTAATCTCGGATCGTTGGAGCCCATGATCTGTAGGTCCGTGAGGTCTCCCTACTAGCTCGTAATGGACTAGCTCTAGAATAGCTTGATAGGTTAATTTGAAACATTCAAATTAGAATTAAGGGAATTAGTAATTATATGAGATATAATTGCATGTTTAATTTGAGAATTAAACGGAATAGGAGAATTTATATATATTTAAATATGATTTAAATATATAAAGATGGATATGTGTTAAATTAATTTAATATGTGATATTAAATTAATTAAGTTTTATTTAATGATTAATTTATGAAATTATTTAAAATTTTCATTTTTAAAGTCAAAATAGATTTTATAAAATCAAATTTTGATTTTTAAGATTTGAAAATTAGAAAATAAAACACTTAAATGGAAAATGAAGATTTTCCATTATCCATCTTTGAAGTAGCTCACACATAATGCATTTTCTTTTAGCCTTGTCTTCTCCAAGCATGAGTTGCAACTCATGCAAGTCTGTCCTTTGCATGTTGATCTGCAATATATTGAAGAGATTTGAGTGAAAATCGGGCATGCAATCTATAGAGAATTTGAGAAAATTCGGTTTGAAAAAAGAATTCTTCAACTAGATTTCTGCAGTGAGCATTTCTCGTTCATCCCTTGATTCAAGCTTGTTTTGAGTCCCACAACTCAATCTAGAGTACTAAGAGAATAATGGGGAAGATCTTGAGGTGGTATGCAACAAGATTTGGAGAAGATAGCAACTGGATAAGGAGCTTTGAAGAAGTTCTACAAAAGGTATGTCTTGAAACTTACTTGTTTACAGCAAGAGCATGCTTAATATTTTGCCAAAATTAGTGAATTTAAAGAATTCTGCAGTGAGCATTTCTCCTTCATCCCTTTATTCAAGCTTGTTTTGAGTCTCACAACTCAATCTAGAGCACCAAGAGAATAGTAGGGAAGATCTTGAGGTGGTCTGCAACAAGATTTGGAGAAGATAGCAGCTGCAGAAGAAGCTTTGAAGAAGTTCTACAAGAGGTATGTCTTGAAACTTACTTGTTTACAGCAAGAGCATGCTTAATATTTTGTCAAAATTAGTGAATTTAAATGCTTAGATGATCCTTGTGCTTCTGCTGTAGCCGATACAATCCTATAGTAAGAGCAAGTATAAACAGAGACTGAAAATATGAAGTCGGTTTTGTGATTTCTCTCATGCCAAAGAAGAAATTATGCAACCAAAGTGAAGCTTGACTAGCGAAGAAGATGATCTAGGGCTGTTGTGAAGAAATTCCCACAGATTGGTGTTAAAATCTTGAAGAAATTGAAGAGTGTTCTAATTTCTGGATCACCCTAAGCAAGCTGAGAAGATCGGTGGATTTTGAGCTCTCTAAGAAGAATTAGAAGCTTCAAATGTGAGGTAAGGTGCTTAAAGAATATGTAAGAAGTTCATAGATGGAAGTTTTGAGTTGATAAATAGATTTTAAGTTATAAGTTTTGGAAGTTGAATATGAAATTTGTTGTTGAATAAGCAGGTAGCTAGCCGAAGGTTAGGAGGTTGGCAATTGAGAAGGACTGTTGGTAGATTGCATCTCGCGTGCTCTATTGCATGGCCCGCACCCATCAGGCAAGCAACCGTGCCCAATTAGGTGACAAGGTCTACCCATCACCCAGTCCATCAGCTGCCCATCGCCTAAATCTATGTGTGTCTTGACACCTAGAAAGCGCACGTTGTTATTGAGCATGCCACTTACCCGAGCACCTGTGCGCATGATTTCCAGCCACGAGGGGCTACTTGACTGTCTTATGTGCACAATCTGAAGGCCAGTGTGCATGTCCTAACACCCATCAAGCCTATTGGTGCGCTTAAGTTGTCGTAGGCTTGGCATTGACATAGTTCTGAAGTTTTAGTGTTGGCAAGCTATTGTTGAGTCCATTAAGAAGTAGAATGAATAAGTGTAGACTCAAGAAAGAATATAAAGTTCAACTTAAGTTAAAGGAAAAATGACCTAAAAGGCTAAGCTAGTTGAAGTCATTTAAGCTCCAAGGTGAGCAAGTGTCATTGACCAAGGATTATTCGTTTATGTGACAGGCCAAATAGAGGTTGGAAAGGCTTATAACCCATTGGGAGCTAGCTAGTAACAGTGAGTGACAAGTTTTATGAATTCTATTCTTAACATGCTTTTTATGCATATGTTTTATAAACGCTTTACTTAAGATGTTTCCAATGCCTAGTTCAACTCAAGCATGATTTATGTTGAACATGTGATTTATTTAGTAAAAAACAATGCTTCTAAAGTATGTCAAAGCATGTATTAGATAAGCTTTATGCTCCAATGTTCTTAAAGGATGATTATTTCCTTAGTGAGCTAGTTACTCCAATGATTCAAAGCATGTTAAAGCATGAATTTCTTCTAAAAGAAAGCTATATGCTATGTTTTCATGTGATGTTTCAAGTATGATTTCAATGATGCAAAGAATTCATAATGTGTTTATACCATGTTACCTATCTTTAAATGTCATGTTTTCTAAAGAATGATGAATGAGTGTAAGTGCAGTGTATGTTTTATTTTAAAGTATGATTCCAATACCCTAGTTATGATTTTCCGATATTGAAGGAGATGAAGATATCCAAGGACTACATTATGCACATATTATGAAAGGTCTTTAGGACTCACTTTAGCACACATGAAGACTTTGGGTCGTGTGTTAGGGTGCTATTAGCCTTTGGAAAATATCTACGTACATGTATGAGTATTATCGACGCTGGTGGTGATGTGATAATTCCACCACAACTAAGGCTATTAACGTTAGGAGTATGAGCAAAAGGTCTCTACCTCAACTAAGGCATAAGGGTACAAATTTAGGTATAAATAGTTTATGTGATTTACAAAAGATATGATATCTTTTCAGGGTTCTTCAATATCCCTATGAACTTTTCTAATGTTTTAAAGTTCATAAGTTTTAAGCAAAGCATGCTACAACCATGAATCAATGAAAGCACGTCCATTGAGGTGTTACTTTCTAATTTCTTCAGTATGATTATGTTTATGAATGTTTATTTTAAAATAGTCACTCACTGGATATTCCAGCTTACTTTTTCAAATGTTTTCCTCCTCAGGTAGCGTTCGAGGTTCCGGAGCCTAACTTACAACTATCATTATGCCACAAGATTGTAGATCACTAATAGACCAGTTGTTTAGGTCTTATTTATGTCTTTAGTGGTTCTGAGCTCATGTACATATAGTGGGGAAAGTGAAGAACTCCAAGTTTGTGATTATATTATGTACTCTATTTTGTGAACTTTTGTTTTAAATATGTATATAAGTTGGTGATGTGTTAACCCCACTTATTATGGAAGAGTTCTAGTTACTTTAGAAGCTTGAGATGGAATGCATGAAACTAGACCTATAGTTATACTTGTCTATCAGGTGATACAGGAGCGAGGAAATAGGTTATAAATCTCAGTTGGACAGTAGGTGTCATAAGAGGGTTAACATCTGCTGTCTCATATCTCTTTCTAGGTTAAGAGGGTAGCTTGGGAGGGGGTGTGACACAGCCTCCCCCCAGTCAAATTAAAGGACCATTAGCAGGATACAAAAATTATATTCATTAGAATAGCAACCTCGAACTACTCAGATCTAGTAGGACTCTTGAATATTCACTCTCAACTCGATTAAGATTAAAAAAATATAAACAATGAAAGAAATGAGACAAGAACTCTTCAAATGGAATGAGATACCACAAATATGAAGAAACAAAGTTGTTATTTAGGCTAGAAACTTAGTAACTCTCCAAGATTTAAAAAAACAAATAAATAAATGAAAATTTGTTAAATTTAACTCAGTTGAGTTGATACTTGATCAAAATCTAATATTACTCGTTCAAATGAAAGAAACTACAAAGTTAAATTTGTAAATAAAACATCAATTGATGTTTCAATCCAATTTTAAAGGTTCACAGATGAAGAAATTAGAAGTAACACATAATCATACTTCTTTCACAACATTTATAAATATCAGAAACATATCATTGCTGTAATTTTGGCTAAAATTCTGCCCTTCACATTGATGTTGATTATCACTGTTGACAAGTTTGAATACAACCATGCAAAATTACTTCCAAATTTCTTATTTCTGTATTGTATTTCTCATTTTGATCTTATTGCCTTGGAAAAAGGTATACCATAATATTTCATTCAATTTCAAAGTTTTTTTTTTTTTTTTTTTTTTTTGATGTTCTTATCCAAGGTGGAATCATTTTCATTTTTTTTGTTTTTTTTTTTTGTTTTTTTTTTGTTTTTTTTTTCAAGGGCTTTATATGATCTCATTATTCTTCTTTCTAATACCATAAGTGCTATGTTTGTGGCAAGGAACAAATTTTTATAGGGCTTTCAAGAATTTAATTTCTTGTGGTGACATATAGAGTCCGTAAAAAAATCATTCTTTCAATTAGGATACGGAAGATAAAGTTGTTTAAAACTATCTTGAATGCATTAGTTGAACGACTCAAGCGATGGTTCACATGGTATAGATTCAAACATTAACTCGATTCTAGATTTATTCCATTATTAGATTGGTAATGACTATTAAAGTTGTTTGTTTTGTACATAAAATCGTTTAGGATAAAAAAAAAAATTCTTACAGTGGTTATTAACCACAAATTAATTGGTTGGTTAACTGTTGACAACTAAAGAGGCATTTTGACCCACAAAATATTTTGGTTGGTGGTTGCATCATTTTAAACCATAGATGTGGTAATGGAGAGTTTTTAGGTATTTGAGAGTTTTAACCCATTAATAGATATTGGTTATTTTAAACTTCTTAAGAATCCAACAAGAAGGAGAAATTTAGGGAGCCTTTGCCTCCCAATGGTGTTTTCACCAAAGTTGTTAAAAGAGTTGTTTTTGTTGATTCCCAATTATTTATAATGAGTTTCTTATTGTAACAAGGTGTTATCTACACCTACATTGAGAATCTAAACCACATATTGAAAGCTTAAGAGTGTTCTTTTGATTAAAAAAAAAAAAAACACTAAGAATGGATTGAGCAACGGACAGAAGAAGATCACTATAAATATTGGTGAGATTTTTCTTCTCTATCATGAATAATTTTCCATACTTTATAAATTGATGTTCTAAATATTCCTTATCATTACTTTTGTTAGGATAGGATTGGTGAAATGATTTTACAGGTTACGAGATCTCAAAAAGGGTAAATATAGATATAGATATAGATATAAAAATAAAAGAATGGCAAACATTCGTATAAAAGATCCACAGAAAGGGTCGCCAAAGGCGGAGGTCGGAGAGATAGACACAAGAGCACCATTTCAATCTGTGAAAGCTGCTGTTAGTTTGTTTGGAGAAGTTGCTGTCTCTTCCAAGGACAAACGCACCATTAAAAGAACCAAACAACTTTCTTCTGAGGTATTTTTAATTTTTTTTTTCTTTCTTTCTAAATTTGGTGGAATAACTATTTCATTTTTAGTTTTATGTTTTTTTATATATATAAAAAAGAAATACAAAATAGGTTTTTAGAATAGGAAGAAGAAAGCATTGATTCCAAGATGGAACCTTGAAAGATTTCTTTTTTTTTTTTTTCTCATCATTCAAACAGAATGTATTGGAAAAGGAAACACAGCTTTTGTTGGCTCAGAAAGAGCTCAGCAAGATCAAGCAACAGCTCCAGAGTTCTGAATCCACGAAATCCAGAGCACTTTCTGAGCTCGAGAAGGCCAAACAGACGCAGGAAGATCTCACAGCCAAGCTCTGCTCTGTCAATCAGTCCATGAAATCTGCTATGGATGCTGCTGAGGTTGTCAAGGTCCAAGCCAAGAAGCTTGAGGTTGCCAAATCAGAGGAGATCAGTGGAGGTGGTGGTTGCGCTTGGAAACAGGAGCTTGACTACGCAAGAAATGAGTACACGATCACTGTCGCCGAACTTGATGCTTCCAAGCAGGAGTTAACGAAGATCCGACAAGATTTCGATGCAGCATTGGAGGCAAAATTGGCTGCATTCCAGCTTGCTGCCGAGGCGCAACGATCAGCGAATCTCAACGGCGACCGGTTGGTTGAACTATCGAAGCAAATTGCTGCAATGCATCAGTCGATTGAACAACTTAAGCATGTTTCCATGGAGGCACAACAGGAGCAGGTTAAGATTCTGGCAGAGAAAGAAGCACGTTTCAATGAGTACAAGACTGCCAAGGAAGAGGCAGAGAGGAATTTGGCGATTCTTCAGAAAGAAATCGATCCCGAGCTGACCATTTCTCTTGAGGAAAAGCTTAAAGAAACGACTGCAGAGATCGAGGTTTTGCAAGAAAAGATGAAGGAGGTTCATGCTTCTGAAATGGATACTGTGAGAGCTCTTACTGTTGAGCTCAACGAAGCTACAAGGACTTTGCAGAAAATTTCTGAAGAAGAAAGCTCCCTAAGGATCTTAGTTAGTTCATTGAGACTGGAAGTGGAGAATGTGAAGAGGGAGAGAGAGGAACTGAATATAAAACTTGATGAAGAAGAGAAGTTGTTAGATGCCAAAAGAGAGCAGATTTTGAAGCTCCAACAACTTCAAGCTGAAGCTGAAGCTTCAAGGCAAGAAGCTGAACAGATGAAGGGAGAAGCCGCCAAGCTTAAGCGAGATGCTGAAGCTAGCAGAAGCTTCATAGAGGAAGCAGAGATCAAACTGCAGATTGTACAGAAAGAGGCTGAAGAAGCAAAAGAAGCAGAGAAGAAAGCCCTTGAGGAAATGAAGAGTATGTCTGGAAAACATAAAGATGATTCTGGTGAAGGTTCAGAGCCTACTTCGCAAATCAAACTGACAGTAGACGAGTTCGAATCATTGAGTAGAAAGGTCAGAGAATCCAAAATGCTAGCAGAAAAGGAGGAGGCAAACAGCATTGCCGAGGTGGAGGTAATCAATGCTAGGCAAAGTGAAGTAACGAAGAAGCTAGAGGCCAACTTAAAAGCAATTGAGGAGATCAAGATAGCAACAGAAATGGCATTAAAGGGTGCAGAGATGGCAGAGACAGCAAAAATTGTGGTCGAAGGTGAACTCCGGCGATGGCGTCAGGAGGAAGAGAAGGTGGCACCTCAAGTTACTTCTGGACATATTTACTTTTAGATTTCGAAACCAAAAGTACTACAGAAGTAGGATTAGAACTCTAAAAGGGGTCAAAGTTGCTTCAGAATCTAAAGCTAAACCAGATAATCAGAGCATCTTGTTGGATGATCTAAAACGTTGGGTTCTTCTTGGAATGGAAGCCAGTCACATTTTGCCATCATTAAAATGGGTGGCATAGATTTAAGCATTAAACCTCAACTTTTATCTCTCGATAAGCTTGAGCAACTATGTACATTCAGACATCAATCAATGGCTGTAAAACGAAAGAACATTGCAGGTGCAAATTTAAGCAAATTATATTCTCGATTCTAAAGGGGTGGGGAGAAAGAAAGAGAACCCATCAAAGAAAAATGAAGCTTCATGTTCTACTCAAGTTGCAAACAACTGAATTTATGCCCAATAACACAATGGGGGACAATTACAGTAAAATATCTTATTTTGATGCGAAAACTGTTAAAAAAATGTACTTCATGTAAATAAAAGCTATTGATAATAAGAAAATATTTATTATATTATTAGATACCTAGAAATTTAGTAGGCAATAGCATTTCAGTAAATATGAAATGGCTTGTGCAGCAAGAAGTTAACTAAAGAACAGTGACTAGAGGACAAGTACATTGCCTTATCTAGCTAGGAAGGAACTTGACTGCTTAGCTAGCCTATATGTAAAATTACATACAATATATTTTCTTATATGTGGATTTCTTGGGAACTATTGCCAACTGCAAATGAGTAGTGCATTAGTCATTTTGTGTAATACCATTAGCAGGGCTTCCAATATGAACTTTCAGCTCAGCAGCCTTCAATATCTTGACGAAATGAAGAGTGAGCTTATGTTGCTTCAAGCTGAAGGCATCATCATCTCTATAACCTCACTCTTCAAATTTTCAGGCTACCTAGCGAGTTCGATAATCCGTTCGCATTCCCGTTCCCGTTCCCGTACTTGTGCAACTCTAACTCAATGGTTTTGACGATTTCAGTTCCTTCTGCACCTGGTTCAGGTAGACTCACATGAACAGATCCTTGTTTGATCGGTCTTGAAGATTCCTGAACAGCTTGCTCCTTGATATGGTTGTAGAGTTGTTGATGAAAGGGATGGTCCAAAGAGTAGCAATTTTCAGCTCCATCAGATGAATGACGCGATGATCCAGAGCCTTCTCTTTTGCAGAAGTGTGGTACTGATGAATAATCCATTATCTACATGAAGCATAAAAGTCGACCTTGTCATTGAACAAGAATTAATCAAAGACATCGAATCACACAGGTGGTATATAATTCGAACTCAGTTCACTTTCATAAAAACTAAATCCATCTTACATAAGTTACAAGCTGAGTAGAATTGTAGCTTGGTTTGCTAGCTTTTGTTGGTAGATGAGATTACTTATGGTAGTTTCAACTATTTACGACCATTTACAAGTGTTCAAATTTAAACTATGTACTTGGGTGAATCAAATAACCTTAAAGTTTAAATCTTATTAATGATGTCAATCTCTTAGAGTTTAAGGTACCTAACATTATTCCAAAAGTTAATAATCTTCCACCCTAATTGTTGAACTCAAAAAAATCAATCTCTCTTGGTTTGAGTTGCTGCTATTTAGGAGATTTGTGGTTTTGGTGGCAAGGAGACCATTAATGGTTGTGTTTATGTTTTGGAGTTGTCTTAGAGCACTTTGTTAGTCGTTTGATTACCTGGTTAGCTCCATTTGGCTATTAAATTTTAGGTATTTTGTTGGTTGAATTTTCAGTTATATATTAGTTAAATTTTAGACATTCTTCTAGATTGGTTTTTGAAGAGGATATTATATTTATTTCATCATTGATCAAGTTTGGATTCAATTTATACCTAATGCTTTCGGGACAAATAATCAAAATCAACTTACCTTCAGCAGTTCATCTCTTCCACTACCTGATAAAACTTGAATTTTTTTCCTGGTCCTTTCCTGCAACAGAGGCTTAACAACCTGCAGGGGTTACAAATTAAAGGCAAACATGAGATACCTTTTGTGTTTAACAGGATATAGAAATATCTTCAAGTTATCAATTCAGAGAAGTTCTGTTAAAAACTTAGAAGTATAATTTTTGGGATTATACATATATATATATATACACATCTACACTTACCTTCCAACAAGATGAAAATATGTAAGGGACATTTACTATGAAATATGTATTCGTCTTCTCTGGATAGTTCAAGTCGTCAATGGTTGATATGATTGTCAACAACTGCAAAACACAAGTACAAATAGAGCTGAATATGGAAGAACTCACAAGTTCCACCAAAAAATAAAGGAAAGAATCAGGTAGTCAAAAAGAGTTATGTTCGAACTCTGAATCATCATTTCGAATAAGAAATTAAACTCTGTTAGATGTTAAGATGTTTTTACCTTGATTTGGCTCAGCGCTGACAGTTTTAAACCAGTCATGTCTAATACCTTCACACAAGTCGTAATAGGTCGCCCATACTTTTTTGATGCAGAAGGCTACAGAGAGTTAAAAGGTCAACACAGTGCCTAAGGAAACAAAGATGAGAAACATGGGTCCATAACTCTAAAGCTCACCAAGATTACGCGATCCCGATATTCATTGATTTGAATGTGTGACTGCACATAGTAATTAACCTGTAACAGAAGCAAGAGGAATAAAAACTTAAAATGACAATTCATAAATGTGGAGAAGATCATTTTCCACAACAGTACTCACAGATGCTTTATCAAATGTGCTGAGTCCCACACCAATGGCAAAGACTGGTAGGCCCTGGTCGAAAGAAAACAGGTATTGATATGGAAAGGAAAAGAAAGAAAGAGCAAGGACAAAATGTGCTAGATTGTATAAAGTTTCCCTCATAGTCGGTTTGGTCGTTTTCACTACTTTTAAATAAATTGAACATGTAGCTCTTACTCTTAGCAAGATCTTGAAGGAATGCAACAATAAGTAAGTTTCCAGAACCAAAACCTAAATTCCACCACTTTGAAGGATATACATAGTACACACCTCTCTTGAATAACCCGAAAGTCCTATGAGCTGAGAATCACGAACCGCTCTGTAAACATCGACAGGAATGATAGGTTTCTGTATAGAAAGAGCAATGAATAGATACAACAAGAACTCAGGGGACAATTGACCATGCAGAAAGCTTGAGGGCTAAGCAGAATAAATACTTACCGTTAACATCATATCGATTTCATTGTCTACTCGCCATTTTAAACAATCTACCAACTGCAACATCAGATAGGATACATCAAGATAAGCATGACATATGGATCAGTACTTTAAGAATATTAGTAAATCATGTCCAACCATTTTGTGCGCTTTGCTAACGTTCCATTCCCGCGCCTTAAGAAATCGCTCCAAAGTTTCGGTTAGATAGCCTTGATGAACATTCTGCAACCATACATAGAGATCATCAAGAGCTGTTGGTACTGAATAAAAATAGCTAAATAAGCACACAGTAGTCAACCTGAGAAATGAATAAATATGAGAGGAGAAGAACAGGCTAATCACATACTAAATCCACTTAAAACTGGATAAGTTCAGACTCGTTAACAGGTTGTGTTCAATCCCATAATTCACCCAAACCTAATTTCCCTAGAATCTTTCACATGAATGACTTAAATAGTTCCACATAGCAAAATTCACTTCTAATTGCATTAAGCTGCTCACCAACTGAGCAAAGCTCAACTGGTGTAGGCATAGACTTTCGACCAAGAGGTCAGAGCTTCTTACGCCCACCCTCAAATATTGTTGCACCCCAAAAAGATAGCGTTAAACTACTCAGAATCAACTGGGAAGAGATCAACTAATCTCATGAGTAGCCAAAACAATCCCAAATCAAATGTCAACAAGGTCAGCAAATTGCTGATTAGACCTAGCCGACAAGTCTCCTCCCCACAATATAGCTTCAAACTTCTTAAATATCAGAAAATTAGCTTATTGGATTCATTTCTACAAAGAACCCTTCAAATAATTTCCAACTTTTAACTCACCGATCCCTCAAAACAATAAATCCCAACCAATGAAGATTGTAACTTGGGGTCAACAAACAGAGTCCAGAAAATGAACATTTGACCTTCCCTTTCTTAAAATACATGGAATTAGGGGAAAAAACAGAAACCCACTTCAAGAACAATAAACAAACTCAAAAGAATAAGAAACAAAGAAACAATGAAGCAGTTGAAAGTTGAAATTGGTAGAAAACACACAGATCGGACACAAAAACAGAGGACAAAGAGAATGCGAACCTGAAAAGCCCACTTCAATCGCTCCTCAACTGGCATTAAACAAAATACCAAAGAGAAAAAGGGGGGGAAAGAGAGAGGAAGAGAGAGAAAAATCAAACAGGTGCTTAAAAAAGCAGAAGCTAAAAGAGTAGAGAAGAAGAAAGAAAAATTAGAAGCTAACCCTGATCCATCAAAGCTCGGAGCTGCCGGATCGCCTCCTCAGAACCGATCCCCATTTGTTGTTGTTCTTCGGTAGGAAAAATCAAGGAGGAAAATCAGAATGCTATATACTACCCACCAAATAAAAGAATTAAAAACAAAAACAAAAACTTGGTTTTTTGTTCTTCACTCGAATTTCATTAAAAATAATTATTTCCAGTAAAAAAAAAATGAAATTTATGTTGCGAGTCTGTGAGGCCTTCTTACATGATTTTAAATACAGAGGACAAATACCGTCGTTTGGTTTTAAAGGCAGACACAGAAAGAGAAAGGGAAGGGGAAGGAAGGCGAGTGGTCAACACCAGGAGCAGGACCCACCGTCTACTTCAACTGGTCTCTCTCTATTTAGGGTCAAAGGAGAGAAAAAATAAATAAATAAAAGGGCTTTTTCTTTTTCTATTTCTTTTTTTTTTTCTTTCTTTAATTCTATTTACAAAATGTAATTAAATTTTGAGGAGCGATATATACACTAAGCCAACCTAACACGTTTTCCTTATTAAGTATTTTCTTTATTATTATTAACGAATAATATATTTTTTTCCCTAAATTTTTATTCTAATTTCTATTTAATTCCTACATTTTAAAATATTACACATTTAGTTCTTAAGTTTTGAATTTTGTTTTAATTTAGAGTTTTGAATTTTATTTTAATTTAGTCCCTAAATTTCAAAGTGTTACAATTTTACTTTTGAGATTTGAGTTTTGTTTTAATTTGGTTCATGGATTTCAAAATTTTACATTTTTAACCTCAATTTGATATTTACTTTCCATTATTGACATCAATTTCTATTAATTAATTAAAATTAATTAGAAGTGAAATTTTAAATTTAATTTTAAAATTGATAAAAATAGTGAAACTCAATTAATTATATTTCTTCTAATGATTTTCATTTATTAACATAAATTAACTCCAAAAGAGAGAAAATGAGTATTTAGTGATAAGTTGAGGTTAAAAGTGTAAAATGCGAGACATAGGGATCAAATTGAAGCAAAATTCAAATGTCTAGCATTTTGAAACCTAAGGACTAAATTAAAATCAAACTCAAAACTTAAGAACTAAATATGTAATATTTTGAAATTGGGAGACTAAACGAAAATTAGACCTAAAATTTAGGGACAAAAAAGGATTTTTTTTAATTATTATTATTTTTTCCACAAACAAGCAATAAAGAAAACATAATAATTATAATCTAGCCTCCTCATCAAGGATGATAAGAAGTGTTAATACAAAAATCTAGACTGAAAAACGCACTCAACCTTTACCTGACCCAATGATTAATCTATATCATACTAAAATGCTAGATCTTTGAAAAATATTTGTAGACTACTTTATCCAGTGAATTACAAATATGCCATTACAATATTTATCTTAATTCTAAATATATGACAAAACTAATTAATTTATTTTGTAAAACTAATGAATGCCAAAAAGGACGTATATAATACTTTAAATCATGTAGTTCGGTTATAAAGAATAAAAAAATTAAATAAAATCATGTACTAAGTTATTTTATTATTATTTTAAAACAGTTACAATTTTATTACTTACAATTCTTAAAAGTTAAACCGTTACCATTCTTTTAAAATTCAAATAATACCAAATTTAATTTTTATAATAATGACTTTGAACTAAAACGTCCGTTTGTTCAAATTCTAATTCATGAAATGTAATAACTGATGAACGTTGCCGTACACTATTCAAATTCCTCATCCCAATTTAGAGGTGTTCATAGGTTGGGTTAGGGATGTTCAAAAAACTAGATGATCCGAAAAAACCGATCAATCCAATCCAATTCGTGCGGTTTGAGTTAGGTTGGATTCAAATAAATGAAAATTTTATGGGTTGAGTTGGTTCACCTAATATAACCCAAACCAATCCGAATCCACCCGAATTTATTATTAATTTTAAAATATATTTTTTTTGTTACTCATAACACAATTATTTATACATATATTGATTTTAATTTTATTTAATTTCATTTTTAAAATAATTTATTCTTCAACAGTGGTTTCTTTGCACTTCGGAAAGAAAATTTTCACTATATAAATTGAAGTTGAGTAGTTAATCTTAATTCAATATATGAAGATAATTAAATTAGATTTTTACATATTTACATTTTGTTTCTTTTTAAAATAAAATTTTAAATATGACCCGATTAACCCGAACCAACCCAACCCAAATATTTCATGGTTGGGTTGGGTTGGGTTCATTTTTTAATAAGGGTTATTTAGGTTGAAGAAATTTACCACCCGAACAATTGGGTTGGGTTTAAAAAGTCTTTCTACCCAACCCAACTCAACCCAACCCATGAATACCCCTAGGTTGGGTTGAGTTGGGTTGAAAGACTTTTTAGATTCGACGATTTGTAAATTTCTTCAACCCAAATAACCCTTATTAACAAATGAACTCAACCCAACCCAACCATGAAATATTTGGGTTGGGTTGGTTCGGGTTAATCGGGTCATATTTAAAATTTTATTTTAAAAAGAAACAAAATGTAAATATGTAAAAATCTAATTTAATCATTTTCATTTATTGAATTAAGATCAACAACTCAATTTCAATTTATATAGTGAAAATTTTATTTCTAACGTACAAAGAAACTACTTTTAAAAGTTGTTGAAGAATAAATTATTCAAAAAAATATTTGAATTAAATAAAATTAAAATCAATATATGTATAAATAATTGTATTATAAATAACAAAAAAAATATCTTTTAAAGTTAATAATAAATTCGAATTGGTTCGAGTTGGTTTGGGTTATATTAGGTGAACCCATGAACCAACCCAACCCATAAAATTTTCATTTATTTGAACCCAATCCAACCCAAATTATACGATTTGGGTTGGGTTGATCGGTTTTTTCGGGTTATTGGGTTTTTTGAACATCCCTACTCCAACCTTTTTCTGACATCATTAGCATATTGTTGGCGACATTCTCTAAAACAAAAGTACTCACTAGCTCCTCAACCGCCATAAACCCTATCCAAGAACAATTAGTTCATGCGCTAGCGCGATTAACACACGAGAAAGTTCAAGGGATACTTCTTTTTTAGTACATTATTACTATGACAAATAGAAACATATTGAGTATATGACGGTTATAAACATGAAAAAAGAATGAACATCGTTAACATACATGAAAGGAGATATCAACGTTATATTTTTTAAGACTAACACAAGGTTTTAATTCTCTTAAAATTCTCCCTATTTTAAGAGATTCTTAATTTTAGATTTATAACATCTGTATACAATAATTTTGTGAGTTCTCTATATATGATGAGTCCAGATACAAAGATCCAAAGTGAAAGATTAACTAACACATCCAACGCTATTAAATCATGTAAAATATTTAATATTTTACATTATTCTCACATTTGTACCGGGAGCGATACAACTTTAATAACACTTTCAAATCTAATTCTAGTACTTTTTCGACTCAATTTTTTTCTAATTTTTTGTTATTTTCTATAACTTCTTCGTTATGGTCAAATTTAGAATTATTTTGATTCCTTCTATCAAATATTTTCTATATCAAATTATATTTATCAAATGAACCCTCTTTCTTCTTTTAGATGGATTATTGTAATGTTTATATTTAAATTGGTACAATTTTCTTATTTGCTTTGTTGCTATAGAAAATTTGTGAGAACTTAAGTCTCAATTATCTTCTGGTAAAAGTAATTAATTCACCCGTTTAAGCGTGGATATGAGAAATCTTTCTCAAACATATTGAATTGAGTTAATTGAAAATTGGTAGAGGAAATTGATTTAATAGTTTCATTGTTTATTGTAAAATCGATATTAAAGAGAGATTCTAAAATTAAAACAAATTTTAATTATGGTTTATAAAAAAAAAAAAAGGGTTAAATTATACAAATATTTCTAAACTTTGTACATTGTGTCAAAAGTGTTGGGTTGATGCCCTAAAGCCTCGTGTCCTGTAGTTTGTAAACAGTTTGTACGAATACTTATGTTGTTAATATATAATATTTACTTCACATCTTGATTTTTTGCTCATTTACTTATTTTATTTGTTTTACCATAAACCAATAAACATAAAATCCCTGGTTATCTGTATGTGACTCAAGCATGTATGTGGTGACATACAAGTAGATCATGTCTTGAGCGATAACCAAAATGGTCTGTAGTATATGAATAAAGGAGAGTAACGTACGGACGCAACCCGTTTTGTGGAATGGTCACAAGTGTTGTGACTTGTCACAGATAGTTTGATCCTGATTATTCGAGACATGCAAGCGGTGACGTCCTATACAAAGAGTTTGTATAAAACTTGACCACGAAATGTTAACGTCTTGTTATATAACACCGTTCATGACAGATACTTCACTTCACTATGATGACCATAGGTAACATACCTCAATCCTGAGTGAGTTGGGAACTCTTGCCATTGAGGGCGGTCCTTTGATTTGTATGAGTGCGAGTGGCCAAGTCGCCGATTCAAACCTACCATTTTGGGGATTCGTCTGATTTGGGAGTTAGGAACTCAGCTACACAAGATGGAATTCACTTCTTCCCCGAGGCAGGGGTAAGTAGATAGATGGCTCCCCTAAGAGCTGATTCCAGGGCTTGAACGATGTGGCACCACACACCTTCTCCTGGCCCGAGAGGTGTTTACACATAGTTGGACTATGTTGTATTGTTCATTAGAGGAATCAGTGGTATTTAAGGAGTGAGATGTAACTACAGGGGCATAATGGTAATTGTCCCAACTGTATTGATGAGCATCTATGAAGGTTATCGTACTCATGATTGGTTATATCCGATGGATACAAAAATATATCTATGGTAAGAAGAGTTCAACTGTTGGTCTTTAGTGGAATGCCTGACAGTTAATAGATGGTGGATCTCGTGGCTAAAGAGTTTAGTCAACTATTCACGTACTATTGGAGCTTCGAGCCACAGGTCCATTAGGTCCCCTAGTAGCTTGGATAAAGTCGAGAAACCAGTATTTGGGTTAATTTGAAATGTTCAAATTGATAAGAGGAAGTTCGATTATATATGATATAATTGGACTGGTTAAATTATATATGATATAATTGGCTAAATGTATGAGATACATTATTATGGAGGAAATTAGATATAAATATGATCTATGTCAAGTAGAGGAGAAAATACTATAGTAGATATATGATATCAAACTATAGAATATAAATATAATATGATTATATTGTTTTATCGGTAGGATATCATTATCAATAAAAAAATTCATTTCAAGTATAACATTAGTGTATAATTAGTATGTCAATACTTCTTAAAAATATGTTTGTTCTAGTGTATTAGTAGTAGATAACCACCCGTTCAAAATTCAATTTCAAGTGCAATATTAGTGTATCAATAGATTATCAACATACATTCAAAATAGTTACCAATATGATGATTTGGACCGTTATAAGTGGATGATGATGTACCAGAAAAAAATACTTTGAAACCAAATTAATAAGAATTCAAATAATAATACATTTATGACCACTTGTTGATTGCTAAAATTGGTATAATGAATGATAAATTTGATATATCAATTGTATAACTGACCAATCTAACAAATATAAAATATATCACTTGACTATTATACTAATTATATAAAGTATATTAGTTAACTGATATACACGGAAATTAGATCTAAGAATTTTTTTTTTCTATATTTGTATCTTTTTTTTAAAAAAAAAAAAAAAACCATTTTCTTCGATGAAGCATGAATTCTACAAAAACGGAAGTTCATTGGCATATCAATGTTCCATTCATAAAAAAACGTTCTAATATTATTACATTATTATATATCGTAATCTATTATTTTAGTTAATATGATTATATACGTTATGATACTATTTCTTTATTAATTAATATTAGTACTATTTATAGAATAAATTTGGACTAAATGATATAAATAACATTCGGCAAACCAGAACTTGAACTAGTGAAAGACAAGATCCGAGTTAAAGCCATATCCCAAGACCTATATGGGCATAAGGAAGAGAGATGACCAAAATTCATATGCTCGACCTCTATTAGGTTAAGGCCTCCTATTTGCTGAATATGGAGCATGCTAAATGCATGTCTTGGTCCGAGAGATCTAGGGGTCAATCTGATCCAATTTCAAAACTTATTTTTTTTTAGCCTAAATCAAGCTCTCTATATAAAATAAGCTTAATTTTTATTCCCAACGATTATTGTTACAATCAAAAGCCTCTTATTGATTTCAGTATGTGACAATTATCACATCGACACCTAGAATATTCTTTTTGCAGGTTACATATTTTCCTTGAATAACAAATTCACTATTGAGCACATAGAGATTAAGGAAAATCTTCTCTATCCAATCATGCGTCAACAAATATTTTTTAAGAAAAACATTCGAGAAATATATATTTATTTATTAGGTATCGCGATAGTTCTACAATGATGGTTTTCTTTCATAAGACGAGTTGAAGAATATATCCAAAGATTCTACACAATTTTACCTAAATATTAATTTGGGTAAATACCAATTTATACTCTTAAACTTTGGGGATTGCATCAATAATTTAACCCTAAGCTAATAACTGTATCAATTTAAATATTAAACTTTGAGGGTTGTATCAATTTGAACCTTGAACTTTGGGATTTGTATCAATTTAAGCCCAAAACTAATAATTATATCAATCTAAACCATGAACTTTCATAAATGTATCTAAATAAAACACAATGGAGAGTTTTGTACAATTATGAAAGTTTAAGGTTTAAATTGATACACTTATAAAACTTCAGGGTTCAAATTGATACAGTTATTAGTTTGAGATTTAAATTGATATAATCCCCAAAGTTCAAAATTTAAATGGATACAATTATTAGTTTAATGTTTAAATTGATACAACACCCAAAGTTTAGGATTATAAATTGATATTTGTCCAATCAATTTTTATTATAAAAGCGAAAATCCAAAATAGATATTAAGCATTTTGTTTTAATATTTTATTAAAATTCAATCGAATTTTTTTCTAATATATAGAATCTTAAATTATAATTTTAAAACAAAAATTTCAACCTTCAATCAAACTCTTAACACTAGATAATATTTATAACAAAAACTTTAAAATGTCAATTTAATAAATTTTCAAATATTTCTTTCTTTCTACGTGTAATTTAATTATAATAAATTTAATAAAAAATGATTGTTTAGTTGGAAGAGGCTTAAGGACGATCAAGGTGGGTATGTAGATAGGAATTACCCAACAAAAATTAGATCATTTGTAATTATAAAATAGAAATCAAATCATCAACTTTTGAAATAATAATAGACGTCTTTATCTTATCATTATTTTAAATATTTTTTATAACATTAAGAAAATTTCAAAAAAATAAAATTATTCTCACTGCGTAATTTTCTGTTTGATTTATTTTATTTTAGTTGTTCTATTTTAAATATTCTGTTTTAGTTCTAATTGCAAGTCAAAGAAAAAATAAAAAAGAATCATTTTACTTTCAAATATTTTTTTTGAAAAACAATTATTGGTTAAAATCCCATTTTTCAATTCTTGGACATTATACTTTATTTTATAAGTCTTGAAAGATTCTATTCTCATCTTTTGAATTCTCTGCCTAACTAGTCATTTTAATTATTCATTCTAACTTCAGAAAAAATTATGTAACAAAAACAAAAAAATAAACACAATTTTTATTCACTCACTTAATCAGTATATGTGTAAATTAATATTTAAAACATACCAATATAGACTTGATGTCAATTTTTTAAATAGATCTGGATTCTTGTTAAATAATCTGTATACAATTATTATAAATGATTAAATTATATTTTATAAGGATATACAGTTGGATTGGATTGAGAGTATTTTTTAGACCGATCTATAAATTCTGGTGGTTGGGTTGACAACCCAAATAAAATCTTCAACCCTAGGGATGTTCAAATAACCTGACAACCCAAACAATCCGGACTACCCATCCCAAAATGAAGGGTTGGGTTGAGTTAGTTTTGTTCTTGGGTTGGGTTGGGTTGAATTTTTCTATTTTTATTGGGTTGGATTGGGTTGTGCGTTAGCTAAAAAAAATCTGGGTTGATCCAACTCAGCCCAAATTTTGTATATATATATATTTCTCTTTGTTTAAAGTTTGATTTCTTTATATTGATTAATTTTTTAATTTTTAATATTTTTCTTTTAAAATTTTTATAGTACTTGTCTTTGTTTAAAGTTTACAATAAATATCATAGATATTTGGTATTTAGCATCTTAATTTTATGAGATTTTAGTTATTAGTCATGTGTTGTATATAAATTTACATATTTTTTTTATTAAAAATAAAAAATAAATTATAACCCGACAATCCAACCTAACCCAACCCGAATTTTAATTATTGGGTTGGGTTGAAAACTTTATTTGGGTCATTTGGGTTCCAATCAAACGAACTAGAATTTTTGGATTGGTCCAAAAAAAAAACTTTCAACCCAACCCAATTCAACCCATGTACACCCCTATTCAACCTAACCCAATCAAATCTTTTAAATTTGGATTAGGTTGGGTTGTCAGATTATAATTTATTGTTTCTTTTTAATTAAAAATATGTAAATTTATCTCTAACATATGATTAATAACTAAAATCTCATAAAATTCAAATGCTAAATATCAAATATTTATGATACTTATTACAAATTTTAAACAAAAACAAATATCATAACAATTTTGAAAGAAAAATATTAAAAATTCTCAAACTAATCAATAAAAAGTAATAAAACTTTAAAAAAGATATATATATATATATATATATATATATAATTCGGATTGAGTTGGGTCAACCCAAATTTTTCTTTACCAACCTGCAACCCAACTCAACAACAATAGAAAAAGTTCAATCCAACCTAACCCAAAAACAAAACTAACCCAACCTAACCATTATATTTTGGATTGAGTAGTCCAGATTGTTCGGGTTGTCGGGTTATTTGAACACTTCTAATAGTTTATATAACAACTAAAAATTAAAATAGAATATTTAGCAGTAATATTGAAATTATTAAAATCATTATTGTCATATTCAAAATTAATTTGAAGCATGCTTTAAATCACTTTAAATTAGTTTAAAATTTTATTTTACTCTTTTAAATGCGATTTTCATATTATCAAAATTAGTTTTGGATGAGTAAGGGTGTGTTTGGGAGTGATTTTGGCATGACCAAAATCACTTTTTTCCTCATCAAAATCATTTTCCTACATAAACTTGATGTTTGGCAATCATACAAAATCTAAAATCATTAGAAATTGATTTGTGATGTATCACTTGATTGGTGATTTCGTGGGAGTGATTACTAGGGAATCACCCCATTGTATATATATATATGTAAATGTAAACTACTTTAGGCTACTGTTATGTTTTGTTTTGTTTTGTTTTTTATTTTTTCTTTTAATTTCATTTCATAATACAATTAACTTTTAACTTTTATTAAATTTTAAAATAAAGAAATGCCAAAATATTCTTTTCTTATTAATTTGAATAAACAAAACAATAATAATACCAATTTGTTACCTAAAAAGTGTATCATTTCAATATAAATATAAAAATTTATTGATTTTAAATAAAAATTATTAAAAATAAAAAATAAAAGACGGAAAATTTTTCCTCACAGGAACATGATCCTCGAACGGGGATTCTCCGACTCCTCAAAACGTTGGATGGGGTGGGGATGGGGAGTGCATCCTCTACCCCATCCCGTCCTGTTGCCAACCTTAGAATCTTCTAAGATGTAAAACAAGTTAGATCATTTGTATGATGTTATCGAGTACAGGAAGAGATTTGTCGAGTTGCAATATTTTTCTTACATCATATCTCAATTATGCATATAATAATTTAACAATAAAACAAACAAAAATTAAATATTTATTATAAAATATAAAATACACTTTTTTAGTATTTGGTAATTTTAAAATCACTTTTAGAACAAAACATAATAATTTAAAATCACTTCTATATATTTGAAAATCACTTTTAAAAGTTTGGAACCAAACATAAATTTGATTGTTTAAAAATCAAATTTACAAAATCATTTGTCCCAATATCTATTTTTCTCAAACCACTACTCCAACAATCACTCCCAAACACACCCTAAAATCATGTTTTAGAATGAATTTGAAAACAATAAGAGTAACTTTAACCACTTCATAATCACTCCCGACTTAGAGTACAAAGAAAAAAAAAAAGAAAATAAGTACACAACTTTATATACTATAATGAAATTTTAAACTATAATAGTCAATAGTAATTTGACACAATATGTTCATTTATGTCGTAAGTAAATATTTATATTTACAAGTTAAAAAAAAAAAAGAAATCAATTGACGGTTAACCTAAATATAACTTAGTAAAGAAAAGTACATATTGTATTTACTTTTTCAAAAGTAAAGTTCAATTTTTCACTTTGTAATTTTTTTACTATAATATATAAGATAGGAAGATCGAACTTCAGATCTCAAAATTAATAGTACAAATTTATACAGGTTGAGCTATGCTTATGACAACTTTTACTAACAATATTGTGCTAACTAGTATACATACATAATTGTTTGTGTTAGATTAATGTTTAAATAACTAAATAATATTTAAAAGAAAAAGTTAGGATATACTAAAAAAGAATAAGATATTTTTATCCTTCTACATATTCCAATTTAATACAAAAGGTCAAAAAAGTAAAAAGAGAAAAAGAAAAATAAAAGAAGAGTGTAGATATTATGACTTTATCATCTTTTAAAAGGAATCATAATCAAGATTGCCAAACAATAAAAAAAGAGAATTTAAGGGGTCATGGTCTTGTGGGCCTCACTTGCCACGTGGACTTCAAACTCCCATGTTTTCTTTTGCCCTTTTATCACAACAATATATGGATGAGAAATGAGGATTTTGCACAATCTATACATCAACATTTTCTTCATTAAAAAAAAAAATAATAATAAAGAAAAGAAAAGAAAAGAAAAAAACAACATTTTCAAAAGAGGTGCAACAATTTACAATACTCACCCTCCCTTTTACACGTAAAAAATATTTTTAAAAAAATAATAGTATACATATCACGTTTTCATTAAGTGGTAGTTGAGTTGCACAAAAAATGGATGCAGTTCGACTGCACATTTTTTCTCTTTTCAAAATGCAAAGTTTAGTAGTTAAAATATTCACTTATTTCCATTAAAATTTTAAAATTTCAATCTATAAATATTTATTATAAAATTATATATTGTTTTATACATTTGATAATATAAATGGAGCTTAATGGATTAGTTTATTATCATAAAAAAAAGTCTTTCTATAGCCTCTAAGTTTTAACAATTATATATCATATTAGTTTTTCTCTCTCTCTCTTTTTAAGTTCTATGATTTAGGATTTCGAACTTCTAATCTCCAAGTAAAGATTACATGCTTTTATATCAATTGATTAATACTTATGTTGGTATATTAATTGATACTTTTTTGTTTTTTGTTGGTAGTCAAACATATAATTGTATACATGTGAATTAGTTAGGTGATATAGACACACAAAGAAATATAGATAGTCGGAAATGACTATTGAAAAGCACTCAAAAAATGTTTTTTATGCCTTTAATTAGCTAGTGCTTCTCAAAAATTAATTAGGGAGTAAGATATGAAGTTTCTAAGTGGAAAATGATGAAAACGAGTCTAAGGACTATTCTTGTGGAAAAAGAAGGAAAAGATGTTATTTTGGTAAAGTCAAAGTAAAAATTCGAGAGCATCAAATGATGGAGTATGAAAACGTTAAAAAATAGTGTTGACAACGTTTAAGAAATATAGATAGTTGAGAATGTGGATAAAAATTAACGTTTCGTTTTATAATCATTTTGTTTTTTGTTTTTGTGTTTGAAAATTAAACTTATAGACACTACTTTTATCTCCAACCTTCTTTCTTTATTATCTACTTTTTATCAATGGTTTAAAAATCAAGCGAAAACGTAAAATTTTAAAAAATAGCTTTCAAATTTTGGCTTAATTTTTAAAATTATTGGTAAAAAGTAAATAATAAAATATGAAAGTTGGAAGTGGAAAAATTTTTAAAAACAAGAACAAAAAATCAAAGGGTTATCAAACGGGACCTAAGTGGTAAAATAATCAATAAGAAGAAGAAAAACAAAAGTTTGTTAAAAGTTTTGGAATTTGAATGTGCAATTTCAAATGAGTATTTTTTTAAAAAAAATAAAATAAAAATATAAGATATTTAGGTCCATTTGATAACCATTTGATTTTTTTTTCTTTTGAAAATTATGCTTATTTCATACACATTTCTTACAATGATTTGCATCTTTCTTAATTCAATAGTTGAATCTTTAGCTAAATTCTAAAAACAAACACTGTTTTTTTTTTAATTCTCAAAATTTAACTTAGTTTTTAAAATCATTTATAAAAAATAAATAATAAAGGAAGAAATTTAGAGATAAAAATAGTATTCATAGGCTTAATTTTCAAAAATAAAATAAAAAAATAAAATAATTACCCAAAGACCCTTAAATAAACTTTTTGAGAATTAGAAAACGAAATTTGAAATTTAAAAATAATTTATTATTAAAAAGTCCACTTGCTGAATTATTGATATTGATAATAAAAACAAGTCTTAAAGATAATGTAAGTATATATTATATATATATTTATAAATTTATTTGATACGTCATCTTAGTATTATTATTTTTTAGTACTATTTTTCTCGTGTCAGTAATATATAAAATTTAATTTATGGAAACGCACGTAATAAAAATTATAGGAAAATATTGGGTCCAATTTATTTAAGAGAAATTATTTTAAATGATAAATTATTATTAATTGTCTAACAACGTCTATAATTGATAGTTCTAAAATTTTGTTATATCTCATAAATATTTTAGTTTATTTTTCTATATTTAAAAATCACTCTTTATTTAATATATATTTTTTCATTTTACTTTTTTTTTTTAATTTTTATTATTACTATTATTTTTATTTTGTTGGAGTTTTCTAAATTGACTTTTTGGTGGGTTGAATTCTACGTGGAAATTCAATTTCAAAATGTTTGGTTATTTTAAAAAATTCCTAGTTTCGTTGATTTTGGACTTTGGACTCTTCAAACTTGCCACCTCCACATGCCCTCTCTTTTGTTGTAGCGGCAGCCACATAGATTCTTCCACATTGGAAAAATTCAATGTATTATTATAATGCGTCTCTTACTCCAGTTAAAATTAGTATAATTCAACTGAAATCGACATATATTATTATCGTAATTAGATATTTAAATTTTTATACCTTATTCATCTCATTCAAGTTTTGAAATAATATTAAATGATAATTTTATTTTATGAATTTCAGTATTTCTTATCTGACAAATAATGAATTGAAAATTTTCTCTTGTTATATATTTTTACAAAAAGGCGCCTTAATGATGTTTTGCTCTAACACTTTATCATTACATATATCGTACACATGTTCTATAATTCATTAAAAACGTAAGAGATTTTTTTTTTTTTTTTTTTTAAATTTTTACAAAACATGGAGCAAGAACTTACACTAAAAGGTTAAAATTGTAACTTTATTTAAAATTTAGTGTTAAGATGGTAGCATTTATCAAATTTTTGGTGGAGTTTGCTTAAATTAAAAGTTTAGACCCTATTTGACAATCATTTGATTTTGTTTTTAAAAAAATTAAGCTTATAGACATTACTTCTATCTTTAAATTTTTTTTTTGTTATCTACTTTTCAACAATGATTTAGAAAATCAAACTAAAATTTAAAAACTAAAAATGGTAATTTTTAAGTACTTATTTTTGTTTTTAAAATTTGATTTAAGAATTCCTCAACGCAGAGTTAAAATGATTGGAAAATATGAATAAACAATTTCAAAATTTATATCCTTCATGAGAGAGTGCTTTCTAGAAAATGGCCCAAGAATAGTGGAAGGATAAATTTTTCCTCAACCGATAGTAAATAAATTAAAATTATTATTATTACTGTTGTTATTATTATTGTTTTCTTATATTTTATCAATATTGATTTTATTTGTGATTAATATGCGCGCTTAAAATATCGATAATGTTTTATCAATATGATTTTTTTAAAACAGTTAAAACAAATAAATACATAATTTTATAACTATATTAAAGTAAAAATGACTTGATTTTCTTTTTATAAAAAATATATAAAACCAAAAAGGTCCTCAAAATCTTATTTTGATTTTTTTAAAACAGAAAACAAAAACACAATTATAAAATATGTTTTTTTTAGTTTTTAAAAAACAGAAAATTAAAAACAATAACCAAACATATATGAATTTTATTTTATTAAAAATTGAAAACCAAAAACATATTTAAAAAAACATTTTAAAAAAAGGTTATCTGATAGGACCTGAGTAAATAAGATTACAAACTTTGTGTATAAGACCAAAAATAAAGCAGATGAGAAGAACAAAAAAATGCAAAAATTGTGAAAGCTCAAATGGCAATAACATAACTCAAGCATGACCTCAAGATCTCAAGAATGAGATGGCACATGTAGTAAAAAACACTTACAAAATGTGAAAGACAATTATTCGTTCCACATTGATTGTTAAAATTCTACATTTGTCTTAGTAGGTTAAAACGACTAATTATGGTAGAACTAAAACCTCACACTACACGTATCTAACAAAACTTTTTTTTATCTTACTTTCAACTAAACTTAAGATCTAAAGAAAGAAATAGATGAAAACACTTCATATGGATGAAGATAAAATTGCTATATAGCCAAGCAACTTAAAAAAAAAAAAAACAACCAAACAAACAACGATTGCAAACAAACTACATGATTTCATCTCGAGATGCAAGAAAATTAAACCATAAATGATAAGAAGTATGGAGAAAGGAAGGCTCGTGCTCTTTCAAAGCTTTTTTGCAAGAGAGTACACTATAATATTTCGACAACAACAAACATGAGAGAAGGAAATGACTCTCAGATCACAACCTTAAACTTAGCCACATTGATGAAGAAAGAGAATTTAGAGATATTGACCACTTCATCGTAAAGTAATTTAACGACTTACAAACAGTCAGATTCAACCAGAAGGTTAGAAATATGGAGTGAGGAAATATATTCAAGATTGAGGCATATAGTCACGCTTCAAGAACCTTGATTATGAACTTCGAATCAACAAAATGAAGACGACCTAGATAATCCCAAAGCACCCAACCCATGTTGTCGGGCTTATACATAGAACTCGAGGAAGCATAAATATTCAACTTCTAGAATGTTGCTGTGGGAGGATGTCAACCAAAGAAGGTAGATTAAAAGGATGAGCTTCCTCAATACCTTTGACAATAGACCCTTCACACTCAGGACAAACTTCATGAATATGCTTGCCAATTGAATTACCGATGGTCTCAACGTCTATCAGCCTCATCTAGAACATCAAGTTATTCCTTGTCTCCCAAATTTGTCAAGCAATGGTCACGATCTTATCTAATTCTTGAGAAGAAAGTTGATCAAAGAGCTAAAACTAGTAATCCTCGTAACTCCAAGAAAACCTACCGTACAAAGAGAATTAACATTAGTGGAAAAGAAAGTGAGGCATAAATATTTGGATATAAGACATTTCCACATAAGATGCTCTATTTTTTTTTAACATGATTCTTGCAAAACACACACATGAGATTAATCTAGACTCATTGCTTAGCAAGATTAGTCTTAGTATGAAAAAATATCATGGATAATTTTCCAACATCAAATATTAGCCTTAGGAGGGGCTTTAGCCTTGCATAAAGCGTTTGCCACAGATTCCTAGAGGCATTTCCTACAGAAAAACTAACAACGATCATGTTGGCTTATTTTAAACATAAGAAATAAGCATTTTTAACAATGAAAAATTCCCTTCTTACCAAGGTCCCATATGATCTCATCATCGTGGTGGTGCCTAGGTAGTTGAATTAGAAGAATTGCATTTGCATCATCTTGAAGGAAACTTGAAAGGATCATCTCCTCATTCCATTGCATGTAGTCAATAAAAAGATGAGCCACATTTTGTCCCGGCAAAGAAAATGGGGTTATTTAGGTTTCTGGAGAGGTTTTGAAATAAAATCAAGGAAAAGTGGGTATTTTAAACTTATTTAAGGAAAATGGGTTTTTTTTTTCCTCATCATTCGCCAATATTTTATTTATTTTTTTTCTTGGACTGAATCTTGAGAGACGCGTTCATTAAAAAAAAAGGATGAAGAGATGCATTCCTAAAAAAAAAAAAAAAATTCGAAACCCAACTCTTTAATTAATAAAATAATAAATATTTTTGCTTTTATTTTTTTCATTATTTTAACAATCCGAAACCCAACTCTTTCATCACTTATGTTTTCTTACTGTTAATAATATTTCATTTGTTTAATTCTAAATCATTGTTACCTAAAATCAACTATCTCACTAATCTCGTTTTTTATTTTGATAGTAATATTACTAGTTTTTTAACAGTATAAACAATAATGTTATTTTGAGATTAAGAAATTTCTATGATTGATTTGATATACTCAATATTAATTTTTAATTTCAAATTATTGTTTTTGTTTAAAGTTGTTAGAAATGTATGCAAAAATATAGATATTAACTTTCGACTATTGTAAATAATATTAAAGGTTTTTTAGGATGTGTTGCAGACTGCAAGTGCATCTTCGTAATTGAATTTCATTAATAAATTGAATCATATGTACAATGTTCTTTATTCACAACTGGAAGAAGATCCTCTATCACTAGAAGAAATTCGGGCTTTAATGTCAGTTGCCTTTAATGTCGGTTTTAAACCATCACAACACACCTTGAAGTTAGGATATGAGTTAAGAAAACACACATCACAACACACAAGAACAATATCAAGTTCTAAAACAAAATTCTCTTAAACCTAACTTCTAACAGAGAGCCATACCTTGAACATATAAATTTATACAACACAAATTAAGCACCTACCTTCAAATGATGTTTTCCAAGAGGAGGCCGTAATTCTCCATATGTTGTGGGTAATACTTTATCATCAGATGACAAGTTTAAGAGTTTTAACAAATCACCTGTGAGACAAGTGCTATCAGAAACTAATAGAAGAATTTTACTTCCCACAAGCAAACCAAATATTTGCAATTATGGAGACCATCCTGCTGTATTCATAGTGCTACTCACAATGCTGCTTTCCTGCTGTGTACATGCATGCCAAATCAATGGGCTAGATGTATAAGAGAAACCACAAAGCGCACACACCTATTAATATAAGATCAATAACAATTAAATATTTCTCTGAAACTTTGATGATTATTGACCTGATATTGATAGTTGTATGCCTTCTATGGTTTCTTTTATACATCTAGCCCATTGATTTAGAGAATATAGAGAGCACAAGTGTGAACTAAGGCACCATCAAATAAATGAAACTAGCATCATACACTAACCAAGTTTAAGGAACATTGAACCAACAGTCTCTAGATCAACAGGAACTGGACATTCATACATATGTTGATTTTGGAAAGAATGAAACAAAGAAGAATACGCTGATGATCTCTTTGGATCCAACAAAGAAATGCATACAGAAAGTGAATGCACAAGGCCAGACTTTGAATGTGAATCTTCCAAAGCATGATCAAATATCCTTGCAACAACCCATTAAAAATAGCTGCTTTGATAGACCTAAAACAAACTTTGAACGAACCTCAGATACGACGACATTGGAACGAACAAAAAAAAAAAGCTAGAATGAAGCTTGAACAATGAACAAATTAGGCAAACCATACAAACCAGACCTAAAAAAACATGTTTAAATGTATTGACACGGAGCTTGAGTGGATTTCATGGACAGATCTAAGAGAGAAATGAAAAACGTGAACGAATCAGATAAACCTTAGCTTCGACGGTGCTGAAAATAGAGCTTGAACGGTTCTTCCGATCTTTGACCTCAGCTGCAACCCCATTTCCTTCTTTCTTCCGATCACCTCTTCAATCTGCTCGCCTCCTTCAGACATGTAAATCCTCTCCGGCCACATTCACACTCTCCTAAGAATGGGGAGGGACATTTACCGGAATTCTACGACGGACGACGGAGCGAAAAATGGACTTCTGCTGTATCAGTCAATGAGTTTCGTTCTGACCATTCTTCTTCCACCGAGAGACTCACCGGGGCGGTTAATTTCCTGATGAAATTCCTTTTCGAGTTTGTTTCTTGCTGCGTGCCGGTGAACATGTCACGCATAGAGAATCCGGAGGAAACGGAGGCGCCAGGCGTCAAGGAGGTGAGATCTCTAGCTCCGATTACCACCAGAAAACATCAGCGGAGAAAACAAAGTGCGTTGTTGCCTTTAGCGGCGAAGAAGCCATCGCTGAGAGCGATCTCGGAGGATAAGGTAGTCCTGGTAGTGATGGGTGAAGCCATTGCCGAAATAGGCCTCACAAGAATTGGGAGGGACAATGGAGTGAGACCAAGGGAGATAAGAAGGCAAGATGGGCTAGGGCTTGGAAGAATGTGGGTTTTCCGGGAAGGGGAAGCGTTTTTCGGAAGTGTCTTTAATGTCTTGGAAAAAAATGAAAAAAATGAAAAAAATGAATTTCACGGGGGCTTGGAAGAAGATCTTGAGAAAGAAAGAGGGAAATGAAAAAAATGAGGGGAAAATAGAAAGTTAGAGGAAAAAGTGAAGCAGGTCTTTAATGTCGGTTTAAAACCGACATTAAAGGTACCTTTACAATGTCAGTTTAAAATCGACATTAAAGATCCGCTTTTAAAAAAAACAAATGTTTCGATTTCACTTTTTCCAATCGATATTAAAGCCCAAAATTCTTGTAATGAATTACGCCTAGATCGATCATATTGGGTCACATAGTGTCCACAATCGCCACACCCTCTTACACTTGATGGTTGACTTTCCTATGCAAAGTGTATACCCTCACTACATTGTTGATATGTCACATACTGGTCATGGACATTTGGATGGACATGTGAAGTTTGTCCTTCTTCCATACTTAGTGTCTGAGGGTTGTTGGAAAAAATTCAAATGTTAAGGGAGAGGACATCATGGAAGTATGTGTAAAATGATCGAGTGGCGTTGTTGGATATTCATTCCGAACATTAGGTCAAATAGGAACATCCTCATGTCTTGCTGGATCACCTTGTTCTTCCATTGGAACATCACCATTGAAATATCACACTATATAGAGGTGAGTCTACACAAGGCTCTTTGAGTAGATAATGGCAAATTTGGAAGCTCGGCCTAAAAAAGAATTGAATAACAAGTTAATGACTTTAAAATTTATTTTGGTGTGCAATGAAGAAATAAAATCAAACAATCCTAGTGAACAATAAACTCATACCAACAAATGATAGGATGCTTCTGCTTTAGTTATATACCGCTTGCTCACAGTGGAATACTATTCAATATATCCAGGCTCGGTACCTACACCATTGTTAATAGGAGGTCCATTAACAACCAAACTTTGTCGATTTTCCTATATTGAAATTTGAGGAGTAAAAAATCCAGTCTCGCTCATGCCTGCCCCTTAGATCGTGTGAATGAAGTCAGGTGTCTGTGTTGCAAGGTTGAGGAATTTGTTGCAACATCCCAAATTGACACATCACACGATCTGGGTGATGCCACTCCACAAAGAAAGAAGCATATGAGTAGACATCTGGATGTCCATATCTCATTACCATCGAGACAATATGGCAGCAATAGTTGGATAAGATGATTATATGACTCCCAAATAATCTGCATACATATGTGTCAAAATATGAATTAACAAGAAGATTGAAACATTATGAATATATGATATATCAATGAATAAATTATTACCTGGTTAGGCATATGTGTATCTAGTATGTGCCTATACTGTACTAGAACATGCATCGGTTTCTTTAATTACAGAATAGTTGTCATTCCATCTACAACAATCACAAGTTAGCTATTAGTATTTCATAATGAGCACAACAATAATGAGGTAAATATGCTTACCTTACTGCAAGTGGTCTGTCACCTAAGTTGTTCTCGTATCTATGGAGTCGTTGAGGCGCTCGAAGAGGAAATCGATCCCATGCCTAAATTTGTAGCAATAAAAATGGGCCTGCAATGTCTTTTCCACTCTTGCATAGTTGCCTATACAACCATGCAAGATATCCAGCGCCCTGATGCGTTATTTTATGAGGTGGAAATATGGAATGAAATGCGGTAATGGAGTTGCAGTGACAATCAAGTTTTCTTAGTGGAATCCAAGTGTAAACCCCACTGAGTTTCCTGGTAAGTCCAGGGTCGAACTCAGGGACTTGGGAAAACAATATGCGATGGTAATTTCTCAGAAAGACTTTGCGGTAACCAAGTAAATCAATAGTTGTTGTGATTGTTGATTGCGGTAGTGAAATAAATAAATGCGGCAGATTTGAGAAAAGTTTGAGTATGTGAGAGATGCACTGAGTATGCAGAGGAATGGGTTGAGAAGGTCTTTAACTAGCATTACCTGGGAATGCGTCAGGCTATGCGATCATGCTACACTCATGCACAATATGTCATTTTCCAATGCAAATGTGGTGCTCCTAAGTCTAAGACGCATGTGTTGAATGCAAAAATGTCCATAGAGCTTATTCCTAAGTCTCTACTCTTTTTCTATGCGATGATGCAAGATGCACACAAAGACAAGATGACAGCACACAATCATATCCTATCTCTAGGATGCATGCGATGCGTTAATAGTAAACAATGCTCATTCCTAAGCTCCTATCTCTTGATTATGCGTTCTAATCTGACTCTCCCGAGCCTAGATTCTAACCTGACTTTTCCAAGCCTAGATCTTGTCCTTAGACTACTCTCCCGAGTATCTCTAATGGACGAATGAAGCATACATAATATAAGATAAATGCATAGAATGAAGATCCCCAGTTATACTAGCTAAGTGCTCTCAACTCATTTAACAGATTTAACTACTCATGCGTAAATAACAGAGAGTGAACAGATATAGAGAAGTAAATTCCATTTCTATAGATGAGTTTGAGTACAAAATAACAATGGAAGATAAGGGTAGAGAGCCTGGTAGCAATCCCTTGCTGCCCAAGGCTTTTACACTGGCAACTCTATTCGGTTCAAAAGATAATCCTGCTTCCGCAGAAGCTGGCCCTCTCTCTGATCTTGATGCTTCCAGCACTTTCCCAAGCTTATCGGAATGATCTATTGGCACAATCTCCTTCTCTCGCTTCCACCTTAAAATAAAAAAAATCTAAGAACAAGGCTAAACTATCTAAGGAAAAATTCTCTAACTCTCCGAACTTGCTGAACCCCTTTTTTGAAGGATGGCTTCAGTATTTATAGAGCTTCGGGGTGAAAAGCGACTTCTCTCTTATGATTGCACAGATCGGAAAGCTTTAATTCTCTGACTGATGCACCGAATATTTGTCACCAAAAAGCTAAGTGTACTTGTTATCATTAGCGGCTTGTCAACTTAATTCGGATTCGACCATTATCAACTTTCTGTCCCATTGTGATTAATTATGCCTTTCACCTAGATGCACCCACCAAGTTGCGCCGACTCTATGCGGCAATCCTTCTTGAGCAGATGTTTGCAAACATAAATCACCGCAAAGCCTTGCGGTAATGCTGCGCTCGTCCATTGATTTCTTGTGATCATGCTTTTCGCCTTGCATCAACGCATATTCAGCGTAAAAATACAAAAATTAATTGTTTCTATGCGATGAATGCATGCGACCACAATGTTATGAACTTAATGCTTTTTGGACGCAATCTAACATATTTTTATCAACGCAAACCAGCATTGTTTAAGAACTTAGCACTGTAATAACGTGCATTTCTGCCTGTTATCACACCCCAACTGTAAGTCCTGGCAACATCAAAATCTACCAAGAGAGGAAGATACATCATGTGCACTCTGCTGTTGAATTTTTCGGGAAATAAAAATCCTCTAATCAACATGAGAATATATGCTCGAGCATATCGTTGCAGGTCCTCTTCAACTGCATGGTCTGATAAATGGGCGAAGTTGTTAAATTGATCAGCTAACCATGGCCGATTTAGACGACCTCCCTTAAGAACGACGTCATTCGTGGTTACGTTTAAAAGAAGGGCACAAAGTTGTTCCCAGTCAAAATTTAGAGACTCGATCAATGGTCTTCCATTAATCGGGAGTCCAAATTGGATGGCTACATCTTTAAGTGTAATTGTACACTCTCCATGCAACATGTGGAAAGTGTGTGTCTTCTGCCGCCATCGTTCCACTAATGCCGTCATCAAATGCCAATCTATTTGTATAAATTTTATATAAGAGACTCCATAGAATCCTGCAGCTCGTAGATATTTCAATATAGGAGGGTATGGGTTCTCGTGCCTTCGAATAACAGCCTCTCTTCGCCGACAATGCATTGATCGATATGCTCGTCTTCCTAAAAATCCTTGAATCTATGGCTGCGCTGTAAGTACAAAACCAAGTCGTTGTATGGCCATGTGGTAACATCCCCGTCCATCTGATCCCATAAAAACAATATTAAATTTAACTTAAATATTTAGTAAAAATCAATGTGATTACAATCAATAAATACTATGACAATTAATAAAGAATACACCCTTCATTGTATAAATACAATCAATTAAATACAATGACAATTAAAAATAAATAACTAAGTCCCATCACGAGCTCGATTGGGATAATTTCGTCTATTATTCCCTTCTCGTCTGTAAATTGTGCATCGTGTCTTGTAACCTTCACTCCAATCCATCTCGTTTTGCATGCGAGAAGTACACGATCTGCCAACCTTCCTAACTCTATTCGTCTAGATAAATAGTGGAAAAGTTAGGATCAAACTAACATTTTTGATTGGGGATGGGCTCAAATTGGGTTGAATAACATGCCAGATAAGTGGGAATTTTGTAATAGTCTTCAATGTAGTAAAAGTAGTCTACTCCAAAGGTTTTACACGTAGCCATAGCGTGAGAACAGGGGGATTCCAAAACTCTGTCACTTATTGCATGTGCATGTTCTTTCATTTAATTTTATTTGGTGTGTGTTTCCACCCTTTAGTGTTATTGGGTTGATTGAGGTGGTGACGTCACACAACCTTGTTCGATGATCAAATATGTTGATAGAATGTTTAGTTGCACGTTGTTCCCAACGAGTTATTTTCTTTACCGCATACCTATGAAAAATATGACAATTACTTAAAATACCTCTATAATCAGTATAAAAACATGGGTAACTAAGAGGTGAATAATTTACCTTGTGAAACACTCTCCTGATTCAAGAGCAGTCTCTATTTCTACACGACGAACAGCGAAATAAGCAATAGTTCGATAGAATGTTGCTTGGACTAGTACAATGATGACATCTTTTTGGCTCCTTTCAGAACAACATTTGTACTTTCGGCCACATTTGTGGTTAGCCATCCATAACGATAACCACCATCATGTGACTGTGTCCACTGCTTAGGATCTATGGAAGCAAAATATCATAAGCAATTAGGGTTTACTATTTGAAGTTCGACCATACAGTCCTTAAACTTTTGAACTTGAAATTTTGATCATGCACTATACACTAAACTCTTCAATAGACTATTTTTATACTTGTAGTTAAAATTACTTGCCACATGTCGTAAGCAGAATATGTGGTGTACTCCAACCCAACCGTTGTTAGGGTTTCTGATGGCAGATATAATGCCTTTGTGTCTACATGAAATTAGACACATTCCCTCCCTTCTATGCACCACATGATCCCATAAATTTTTCAAAAACCAGCCCCATGAGTCGGCACTTTCCTCCGGTACAATGGCATATGCAACTGGATAGATGTGACCATTTGCATTCATTGAGATAACTATTAACAATGTTCCTTCATACTTCCCATACAAATGGGTTCTGTCAATTTGAAATAGCGGTCTGCAATGCTTGAAACCCTCAATAATAGGTCCATACAACCAAAACATGCTACTGAACATTACAATTCTTTCATCACAATCCATCTCATTTAGCCTCCAATGGATGACTGTACCGGGGTTTATGATTTGTAAGATATTTATCCATTTAGGCAGCAAATTGTACGATTCGATCCAATCTTCGAATATCTTCGCAATTGTCTTTCTTCTTCCATCCCACACTTTCCAGTAACTAACGGAATAACCATAATTTTTCAACATAATATCTTGTAATGTTTTGATGTCAATTGACAGGTTTTTTTTCCACTATGCTGCTTACCTCAGATGCAATTAGATCTGAGTCCAATTGATTGTGATCCTGACTTAGTCTTGCATACACACAGGAATGTGGGCCATTATACTGGGTAATTTCAAATTTACCGTGTTTTTTACGACAAACAACGCGAAGTCTCCACGTGCACCCATTGCCATATCTTTTACACTTAACATCTCATATTGTTTTCTTCGACTCAATGACTTCAAAATTTTGATGTCGAATGATTGAATAGTTTTTCACTGTATTTTTTAAATCCAATTTGGAATTGAATATCATCCCCTTAAGTAGTGAATCAGACCCTATATTACTGCCTTCCCTTTGTTGGGGATGATGTCTTAAAGTCTCGTGTCCTGTAGTTTGTACGAACGCTTGTGATATATAATATATGATATTTACTTCACTTCTTGACTTTGCACATTGTATGTTTTAATTTGCTTTACCACAAACCAATAAACAAAATCCCTGGTTGTCATTATGTAACTTAAACATGTACGTGGTGACATACAAGTGGATCATGTCTTAAGTGATAACCAAAATAGTCTGTAGTATATAGGTATAGGAGAGAAACCTTATCCTGGCAACGCTACGGATGCGGCCCGCTTTGTGGAATGGTTACAAGTATTGTGACTTGCCATAGATGGTCTGATCCTGATCATTCATGTGGGAATGTTCGAGTGGGGGTGTCTTATACGAAGAGTTTGAATAAGGCCTGACTACGAAGTGTTAACGTCTCGTTATATAACGTTGTTTATGATAGAGACTTCACTTTACTAGAATGACCATAGGTAACATGACCTCAATCTTAAGTGAGTTGGGAACTCTTGCCATTGAGGGCAATCCTTTGATTTTCATAGGTGCGAGTGGCCAGGTCGCTGACTCAAACCTACCACTTTGGGGATTCATCTGATTTGGGAACTGGGAACTCAGCTACACAAGATGGAATTCACTTCTTCCTCGAAGCAGGGGTAAGTAGATAGATTGTTCCCTTAAGGGCTAATCCTAGGGCTTGAACGATGTGGTGCCACACACCTTCTCTTGGCCTGAGAGGTGTTCACACATAGTAGGACTATTATGTATTGTTCATTAGAGGGATCAGTGGTACCTAAGGAGTAAGATGTAACTATAGGGGTAAAACGGTAAATTGGCCCAATTGTACTTATGAGCATCTGTGACGGGTTATCGTACTCATGATTGGTTATATCCGAATGACATAGAAATATATCTGTTGTAAGAAGAGTTCAGCTATCGGTCTATAGTGGAATGCCTGGCAGTTAACTGATGGTGTATCTCGTGGCTAAAGAGTTTAGTCAGCTATTCACGTACCGCTGGAGCTTCGAGCCATAGGTCCATAAGGACTTGGTAGCTTGGATACAAGTTGGGAATAAGTTTTTGAGTCAGTTTGAAATGTTCCAATTGACAAGAGGGAGTTTGATTATATATGATATAATTGAACTGATTAATATATATGATATGATTGACTAAATGTATGAGATACATTAATTTGGGGAAAATTGGATATAAATATGATTTATATCAAGTAGAGGAGAAAACCTATAGTTGATATATGATATCAAACTATAGGTTATGAATATATTATGATTATATTTATTATTTTATTATTTGGATGGTTATGGGATAATTGCCCGAAGTTTTCTTCATAACCATGCATTAGTGGGGGTTCAATTCGGTTATTGTAACTGAAGAATAAAATAAAAATTATTTTCATTTTGCAAGGAGATAAAAAAGACACGCTAAAAATTTCTCATGATGTGTTAGCATTCCATCACTTAGTAATTGAGAGCATATACGATAAGCTCATGTTTGTTAAACGATTGCTCACCCGTCCGCATGCTTCTCTAAACGATCGCTTAGCGCCCGAGCTTTACTAAACGATCGTATAGACAATCGCCTAGCTTTTCCTACATGATTGTGTACCTTGCCTAAACGATCAAGCATCTTGACTATACGATAGTCATTGCCTTCTCCCATTTGTTTGATCATTGTACACGATTCCTTTTCCTTCTCACCTCTACCAAATCTGAACAAAGCCCACACTTTGGATTCTTACTCCGAGAATACTAAGGGCTCCGAGTGGTGGTGTCATCCTCATTTACTGCTGTTAAAGTGAAGCCATTCGTGGTAGACGATCGGAATGGTGCTGAACATTAGCTTGTTGTTCGAGTGAGAGTGCAAGGAGTCCGTTCGTGTGAGAACGAATTTTACTGTCAAGAGGGTTTTCAACTGGTAAGTGTCTTGTTCTCTGCATTGTTTATTCTGAAAGCATGCCAATAATTTAGTAATATTAATGCATATCTGTTTGTGTGAATGTAAATTTGGAAATTTTGTCACAATGAATTGGAAATATCCGCTTCCGCTCATAGGTACTCTTGTATAAGAGTTCCTTCAATTTGGTATCAGAGTCAGGTTTCTGATATTCCAAATTCATTGATGCAAAGAATTGCATTTATATTCTCGGTGGGTAAAAAGATGTCTACTCTCTGTTTTAAGTGTTAATTCGTTTGTGGATGTGTGGATTAATGAAGTTTCTAGGATGAAACCTTGGTTTGTTAAATTCTTTTACATTTCCAGTTAATTGTAAAGGCCCCTGCGTTTTTGGGCATTATTAATTGCTATCGAGTCTGTAATTTCAAAACTATGTGTGGGAGCTAAACGATGCATTGAAGTGCTATACAATGGCACTACACAATCGTGTAGCTTTGAGCGGCAGCTAAACGATGCGCTGAAGTGCTATGTAATAGCACTATATTATCGTTTACATTTGAGCATGCGCTAGACGATCAAGATGAGGCGTTAGACGATGGTGCTAAGCGATCATGTAGTATTTGACTGACGCTAGATGATGGAGCTGCACGATAATGTTAGACACTAAGCGATCGTGTAGCATTGTCCAGCATTAGACGATGGCACTATGCTATAGATGGAAGACACTACACGATCATGTAGCTTGGTCAGATGCTATAAGATGGAACTACATGATCAGACCAACACTAAACGATCACCCAAAACGATGGTCGTCATTGCTAAATGATGTGCCTTAGCGAGATATTGAGCATGGAGCGAGAACAGCCAGTTCGATCGGTTCTCTTGAGGTCCGGTCTGGTTCAGCCTCAAATGGTTTTTGGTTGGTTTGGTTCAGACGGTTCGGGTCTGGTTCAAGCAGTTTGGGTTCGGTTTGGAGCAGTGCGAGCGGTCTGTAAGCAGTCTTGAAGCTGTTTTGTAATAATTAGGCTTTTGTTTGCTTGTTTATGCCAAAACTAAAACCATATCAGTCTATGTTTAATTATTTATGCATTTGATGTATGTTATAATTAAATAAATCTTGTATGTGCATACAGTATGCTATGTAGATTTAAAATCCCACCGTAGGAAGCATGTTACATGCATTGAAAGTATGTTATAATTTGTAATATATAGTATGCATATTAGGGTTTCTTTTATTTAATATAATTGTTATATCAAATATTGAATGCCTTTGATGTATGTTGTGGATGTTTAGCATGTCTACAATTTTGTAAGTTGTTATAAAATTGGGCTAGACATTTAAAATCCATAACAAAGAACAGCTGGATGCTCACATAGGTTAACCACTAATTTTAATAGTTAGAATAGGTAGTTAAACTTGTAAAATTTAGGTTATAAACTCAACCAGTATATAATCCTATCGAAGGCTGAGGGTATTTAAGTTGACGGTCTACGAAACACCTCCTACCTGGGGATTATGGCCGAATTATTGAGCGTTGGTAACCGATTTTATGAACATATGTGAGCGATGTGAGGTAATAAAATAGTTTATCACCTAGACATTGTAGGTTTAAATCCATTTATAAGTATTATACTTGGATAAACCACATAGACTTAGGGTCGTTTTTATTAGCAAAAAAAAAAAACCTAAGTATAAATTTACCCTTGTTAATAGAACACTTCAATTGGAGTTCAATAACTTCTATATGATAAAGTTATAAGAAAACTTCAGTGGAGATTAATAACATATACGATATGTTATTTTTAGCTCTTACGTCCCTAAGAGTTCACAATCTAGATTTAAGTGGTACTTCATGTCACCCTGGAAGTGTAATCTCCATTCGGAAAGTTTTTTTTTAGCTTAAATTTAGGTTTTGGTAAATAAGGGAAAATTGTTCGAACAGAAATCAAGTATACGATTTCAACTGCCATGTCTCCACATAGTTCACACCGTGAGATTCATATGATGCTTCGTGTCACCCTGGAAGTGACCTCTATTCAAAAAGTGGATGTATGAGTCAATACTAAGGTGAACGGGGGAAGTAGTTCATAGTAAGTGGGCGAAGAAATGTGTCAACATATCCTGCGGTCTCTTCCGTTAGTTTGGACTGTGAGATTCCTATGTTGCGCTTGTTGGTTGGCTTTAAGTAGACCTTTGCTAGTCGTTTAACGACGTCTATCCCCTCGGAGGGTTGTAACATAGGATTCAGAACAACTCAATTTCCAGAGATGGATAAGATTTCTTAGGTCCATTCCCAACCTTGACTCTCCACTTCGGTAGCATAGTTGGGGCCAACCTTTACGTTTGAAAATGGAGGGTTACATTTACAGAATTATTAAGTGTTAATAATTTCTGACAAAAAACGGTATCTAAATGACTATCGGAATATGAGTTATTCCCAACTCAATTTCCAGAGATGGATAAGATTTCTTAGGTCCATTCCCAACCTTGACTCTCCACTTCGGTAGCATAGTTGGGGCCAACCTTTACGTTTGAAAATGGAGGGTTACATTTACAGAATTATTAAGTGTTAATAATTTCTGACAAAAAACGGTATCTAAATGACTATCGGAATATGAGTTATTTTGGAGATAGTATTTAGTCAAGAATGTCTTGTTGTAGTATTGTTGCAAATAAATTATGGTTATGGGTACATTTTTGTAACTTTGCTAAAACTTGATTGGATTTAAAAGCAATACACTTATAGAATTTGTTTATAATTTCAGAATGATGAGTTCGATAATATAATTGTTGGCATCGGATAAATTGATTGGGGATAATTATGTGACTTGGAAATTAAATTTGAATATGATACTAGTGATAGACAATTTATGGTTTGTCTTAACAGAGGATTATCCTCCCATTCTGAACTCTAACACAAACCGAACTTTTTGGGAAGCGTATGATAGATGGATCAGGGGGAATGATAAAGCTCATGCTTACATCCTCGCCAACAGATCTGATGTTTTGTGAAGAAACATGAGGATATGGGTACTGCCAAAGAGATTATGGAATCTCTACGAGGGATGTTTGGACAACTGTCTTTCACCCTAAGGCATGATGCAATAAGATACGTTTACAACAGTCACATGAAAGAGAAGGCATCTATTCGTGAACATGTCCTGGACATGATGGTCCACTTTAATGTGGCAGAAGTAAATGGCGTTGTTGTTGACAAGAGTAGTCAAGTTGGTTTTATTCTAGAATTTCTTCCGAAGAGTTTTCTGCAATTCTGTATGAATACACTGATGAATAAAATTGAATACAGTTTGACTACTCTGCTAAATGAGCTATAGGCTTACCAGACTATGTTGAGAACTAAAGATCTGGAATTAGAATTAAACGCTACTACTTCTAAGAAGGGGAGAACGTCCTCTAATCCTGATGTTACTTCCTCTTTGCAGAGTAAGAGTATTCCTGTGAAGAAGGGCAAAGAGAAAGGGAAGAAGAAACCTGCTGGAAAGAAAGGCAAGAAAAACACTGCAGATAAAGAAAAGTGTTTCCACTGTAATGAAGAAGGGCACTGGAAGAAAAATTACCCTCAGTACCTTGCCGAGATGAAAGCAGAGAAAGCTAAACAGGAAAACTAGTTATTGAGGACCACTTTCTCATCTTGACCAGTGGGAGATGTTGCTGTTTGATCTTACTTGCTTTTGTGATCTTGTAAAGAACAATATATATATATTTTTGTTGTAAATGAAATGTTCATTTTTCAGAAAATTATGTTTGTTCTATCTCATAGCAACTTCTGTTAAGAATCAGACTGTTAAAAGCCATTTGCAAACATTCAGATATTTAAAAACGACTAGATTAGAGTATAGAAAGAAGTTTAAAGATTTCTAGATCTGACTGTTAAACAAGAGTTGTTAAGACAGGTCAGACGCGTCTTACTCAAAGAGTTAAGAGTACCTCAATGTAGTGGGAGGAAAGTGTGACTTCCTAGTCATTATTGAAAATAAGATGCTTTCCCATATAGTTTAACTAAAAGCCTATTGTACATTGACATGTTTACAATGATTCTTTTAGCTAAAATTTTTGAGAATCACCTAGTAAGACTAGGAATACTAAGTTAATAACCTAGGGCAAGTGGGAGAAATATCGGGTATGGGATACTGAATGGTAAACCATGAGTATGGGATGCCCTAGTTTATTGTATTTCTCCATAAAACTCAGAAATTCATTCTTATATATTGGATATATTAGTTACCACTGGAGTTTTAGTCCAAGTGAGAGTTTGTTGAGTTTTATGTGCTAAAACTCGTGGTTTGTAAACAATAGAACTTATTATGAAAATTCAATAAGTTGTTATTGAATAGATGTTTTGGTTATTAGAAATCCAATAAACTTAAAAGTCCCTTGACTATTACATGAGTAGTTGCACTTTATGTAGAGACATAAAAGTGGATTAGATTTGAGTAAATAGTCAAAATGATCTATAGTATATGAATAAGGTTGGGTGCCTTATTCTAGTAACACTATTGGATGCAGCCTACTCTATAGTTGTTACAAAGAGTTGTAAAGTGAATACAAACGATGTGATCTTAATTCATACATGTTATGACATGAGGAGTGGGGGCGTCCTTATGCAAAAGGGTTTGTACAAGATCGGACCATGAAATCAGTCACTCTTACTTTATAATGTTGTTTACTGTTTAAGACTCACTATTTCAAAGCGATGATCTAGGTAACTTAACCTTAATCTTGAGCTAACTATGAACTCCTGTTTATTTAGGATTATCTTTAGATTTGCATAGGCGAGGGTTGGCTCAATAGTGTCGGCTTAATAACCTCCCATTTCAGGGTAAGACCAGATAGATAGCTAGAGACATAGGATGTAAGAAAGAATTCACTCCTATTCGCTGTTAGGGATAGTAGAGAGGTTGTTCCTAAGTGCTGATTCTGGGTCTTGAACAAGGGGCCCCACCCTCTCTTTGGCTTGAGAGAGACTTAGTTTATTGATTGGATCACAAATCAATTATTCATTAGAGGATCAGTGAGACTTAAGGAACAAAAGGTAATCTTAGGGGTAAAATAGAGATTTGACCCAACTGTTATTACGAACAACCTGTGAAGGGTTAACTTACTAATCAAGGTTATATCGAGTTGACATAATATATCTACAGTGAGGGGAGTTCAACTATGGGCTTTAGTGGAGTGACCCATTAGTTAACGAATGGGGGTTAATTCGGTCTAATGAGTTTAGCCAATTAATCTTGGATCATTAGTCGAACTTCCTCAATTGAGATATTCGGAAACATAAAAGTGTTGCAGATTTCTATGAAGCACTGGAGGTGAGCGTGCGGGTCTTCGCCACGCCTTCCTCCAAACTGCCCAGCAGCTTGGATCATTTGCAACATAATCGACTTCATTTCAAACCTCGATCCATCTAACGTCGGCCTCATGATTCCTGGAGAGAAATGGTAGAGGTTAGGTGACGCATAATCCCAGATGGGTCTATTGCGATCATTCGCCAGAAGGATGGGGTTGGCCATTATATTATTTGCATTAGTGGCCCTTGCGTCCGGTTGCTCCGCCATTCTTGGTGTTCTTTCTTGTTGTTGTTGGTGGTCTCATAATCTTCTTCTGAATGTTCTTTCAATCTTCGGGTCGTAATTCGCCAGAGATTGAGAGTCTGCAAAGAAATCAGAAAAATTACCGTTAGCACTCTATTTTGCTGAAGTCCTCGACAATGGTGCCAAAAAATTGATGTTTGTATTTATGAAGTGGAAATTGGATGATATGCGTTAATGGATTTGCCTTGTGCACTCAAGTTTCCCCAGCGGAATCCAAGTGTAAATTCCTCTGAGTTCCTGGTAAGTCCAGGGTCGAACACAGGGACTTGTGAAAATATATTGTGTTGGTGATTTTTATGAAGACTTTGTGATAACCGGTTAAATAAATAAAGTATTGGGTTTGTTTTTTGTGTTGATGAAAAGTAAATAAATGCGGCGAAGTTTGAAAAGAGTTGGTAAACGGGAGATGCGATGAATATATGGTGAACGGGTTGAGAAGGGTTTCGGCTAACACTCCTTAGAATGCATTCATGTTATGCGATCATGCAACATGCATACACTAGTAAACCACCTCTCGGTACGAATACCACGGCTTCTAAGGCTAGAACGCATGCAATATATGCGATAAGTCTACAGGGTCTACACATAAACCTCTATTTCCATTTATGCAATGACAACATGACATCCACACAAATATGCGACCACATAATATCATTCCCATCTCTAGGATGCATGCGATGCAGGTTGACAAACAGAGCTTATCTGTAAGTCCCTATCTCTTGTTTATGCAGTTCTAATCTTGCTCTCTCGAGTCCAGATTCTAACCTAGCTCTCTCGAGACATTAGGTTCTTTCTTTAGATTCTCTCTCGAGTAACTCTAAAGGGTATTTTGCACAACATAAATCAAGACAATCGCAAGCAAAGAACTTCCTAGGTCATGTTAGCTTAGTTCTTCTCAACTCATTTAACTAGTTTAACTACTCATGCATATTAAGAGAGTGAACAAATGTAGAAATAGAACTTCCATTGTATAAGTATGAAGATGAAGTACAGAATAACAATGCAAGTATAGAATAAAGAGCCTGGTAGCAATCTCTTGCTGCCAGGTATTTACACTATTTCTACTCGTGCTCAAAATATAATCTCGCTCTCGCGAGAGTCGGCCCACTCTCTGCCCTTATGCCCCAAGGTTCTCTCTCGAGTTGCCCTGAGTGATCTCTGGTGCCACCACTCTTCTTTTGCTCCACCTTAAAAATGGAAAGGAAATTATGAACAGAAGCGTGAACTAAACGGTGAACTAATCAACTGCTTAACCCCTTCTCTGAAGAATGCCCTTGGTATTTATAGAGCATCCATGGTGAAAGGCGGCTTTTCTCTCATGGTTGTACAAATGGGACAACTTTAATTCCTGATTGATGCGCCAAATAATTATCACTGATAAAGCTGAATGTACTTTGTGACCGTTATCGGCTGTCAACTTAATTTGGATTCGACTGTCATCAGCTTTCTATCTCATCGTTCTTAATTGGCCTTTCACCCAGATGCGCCCACCATGTTGTGCTGACCAAGTTGCGGCGATCCTTTTTGGGCGAATGTTTGCGAGCACGATCAATGCAAAGCCTTGCGGTGAAGTTGCGTTCAACCAATGAATTCCTATGATCGCAATCTTTGCATTGCGTTAGTACATATTCTGCAAAAAAAAATACAAAAATCAACTATTCTAATGCGCTGAACACATGTGATCACAATATCATGAAAACGATGCTTAATGGACACAAGTTAACATATTTCATCAATGCAAGCCAAGATTGTTTAAGAACTTAGTACTATGATAACGTGCATTTCTGCCCGTTATCAGTTGTTGCTGTGAGTTATCCTCCAAGTTCCCTTGATTCAAGCTTATTTTGAGTCCCACAACTCAATCTAGAGCACCAAGAGAATAGTGAGGAAGATCTTATGGTGGTTTACAACGAGATTTGGAGAGATTTATAGCTGGAAATCGAAATTTCAAGAGTTCTATAAAGGTATGACTTGAAACTCACTTATTATTGTGTAAGCATGCTTTAGATTCTGCCAAAATTAATGAATTAGAGTGCTTAATGATCCTTGTTGCTTCCGCTGTGTTGATGATACAATCCAACATCTTTAACGACAATGATAATAACGAAGCATACGAAGACTCACATTGAATTCTTTTTCAAACTTCAACCATTGTTAGCGATTTCATTTGGATAGACTTGGTTAGAAAATTTATACTTCTTTTAGAATAAAGTATGAGTTGTTTACAAATTTTTTTTCCAAGAACAATAGGTTGGGTTTATTTTGATTTGCTTCTTCCAAAATACGGGAAGTGGTCTACATTTATATGCATGTTTTAAATAATTTAGGGTGGACATACATATGTTAGGAAGATTTTCCATGTCAATTTAGATGTTGTATTTTATCTTCAAAGTTTCTTTCCACATAAATTAATTTTGACATTTTCGTTATTGATTTGGTAGCTATTTTTGTTTGATTCCATTTAAAATCACCTCAATAAAATTTTTCATCCTAAAATAAAAATACCAAAGTAGCAATAAAATTGCAAGGTAATTATTTTTAAAGAAGATAAAAACCAAAGAAGACATACCAACCAGCAGTAAAACGGACTATATTAAAGTTTATTATATTTATTAGAGTTATTTTTAATACTTAACCCCAACATATATAACACAATGTTAATCACATGTAATTCTCCCTTATGATAACCCACTATAAAAAATATATCAACTTATTAAAAGAAAAATATTGCACCTTACCAAAAAAACTTTGAATAATGGTTTGTAGAACTTTTCTTCAATATAATATCCACTGTAAACAAAATAAATATTAAAAAGATTAGTAAAAATTTTCAAAAACTTAATTCTTTATTAAATAAAGAAAATATATCAACTTACCAAATAAAATACTACACTGAAACAAATTAATAATATGAAGGTGGAAATTAAGGTAGAAGATGATCGATATTTGAAAATAAACAAAGAAGGTGGAAGAAATGAAAGGAATTTTGTTTTGGGTGAAGATGAAATGAGGGCTTTGGTGATGAAAGGGAAGATGAATTTCTTTTGGCTGAAGATGAAATGAGGGCTTTGGTGAAGAGGAAGATGAATTTGGTGAAGGGAAAAAGGTTTTTTTATGGTGGAAGGAGGCGGAAGAAGACAAAAATGGTCAACAGACGCAATTTGACCGTGCGTTAGAGTGAGTTGTTAACTCACTCTGAATGCGTTTGTTGAACAGATGCATTCAGAGTGAGTTGACAACTCCTCTGACACGCATCGCGCGATCAAGATGCGTCTGTTCATTATGACTATTATATATATATCTATATATTTAATGCGGAGAATAAACATAATAAAATAAAAAAAACAACAAAATATTGGCGAATGCGTCTCTTGAGGAGACACATTTGGATGGGGACAAAAAAAGACCCTCTTTCCCCTAAATAAGTTCAAAAGACCCACTTTTCTCTAATTAAATTTCAAAACCTCCCCACAAATCTAAATAACCCAAGAAAATGGCACAAGAATTCAAAATTGACTATCTTCCCTGATAAGGAAATCATTGGCAATGATTAGAATTGGAGCATTAAATTTTGACTTCTAAACTAAGCTTCCATATAGAGTTGATGAGATGCAACCTTTGAAGCTCTAAGATCCTTAAGAGACTAATGAATCTAGAAATTTAGATTCATCCACATATTTAATACTAGATATATCAATTTATTTCAACCGTTTTACATCTCTTGAAGATTCATGTATGAAATTAAAGGGTTGTTGTTGAACATAGTCAATTAGATGAAAGGTTGCGTCCTTTCATAATGTCTTTTCAATTAGATTAAATAGGGTTGTGATCTCCATATTTTAAGAAGAAGACTTTGAATTTGAATGAAATTTTCTTAGATTTTAATCTCTCAAGCTTTATGCTTTCTTTGTATTCTTGTGTTTAGAATGCATGTTTTAGAATTTTCATTTAGTTTGATCAATTAGATTGTGGAGAGTTCGAAATCTTGAAGTTAGGAACAAGTTCTTATTTCTTTTTGATCTTTGATAATCTTCTAAGACAAATCTGTTTTAGCTTATTGGGGTTGCTTACTAATTTGTTAGTTTTAGCTTCTTGGGGTTGCTTACCAATTAGTTAATTGGGTTTATTCTAATTATTGTTATGGAGGTTCACCTAGAATAAGGGAAGTTCTCAAACATAATTGAGGTAGTTCTTTTTATCATTTGGTATTAGAGTTTTGGCTCTAAACAAATTATATCTTTACTGATTTTCCTTTCCATCCCATCTTTCTTTCTTAAAACCATTTCATCTATTTTCATCTTTCTTATGACTCTTCATCTTATCATTTATTTTTCTTACTTCATACACTATCGTGCTTACTGGAAAAAAAGTTTGGGAAAAAAAGAGAGAGAAAAGTATTTTATTGTTTTTTCAGGACCTTTTATTTTCTTTTCTTTCCTTCATATTTTAGTATACTTATTGGAAAAATTCGTGATTTTGTGACTTTTCACATTCTATACTATATTGAAATATTCTTGCATGATTCTCATAAGAAAACTATAAGATTTGCTGAAGTTTGAGATAATAGAAGTCTTATGATATGCTTCATTGAAGAAGAAATTGTCACGCGACTTATGACAGTGATGATAATTTTTTGAAGAATTATCAAGAAAGTTTGGTTAAGATGTGTAAATCCATGAATTACATAGCTAAATTGAATGAAGAACTGAAGTTGCAAAAGCAAGCAAAGAAGAATCAAGTCACATAATCTGTTGCAAGTAAAGATTGTCCACTACATGAAGATGACCAACTGATTCAAGATGAGGAAAATGATCTATCAGCCAAAAACGAAGGTTTCAATGATGGGGTTGTTGAGATGAATGATTCTGATCATCAAAGTTTGAGAGAGGAATCAAAAGGTAAAGAAGTTATGGAGAGTGATGAATATTCGAAGTATGTGACGTCATGACAAACTTCATAGAGAAAAGTGAGGACAATTTTGAGACAAATAAAATGAAAAAAGTTAGACATGGATGATAAAAGCAAAAGAAGATAGTGTGATTAAGAGAAGTGAAAAAAAAAAAGATTTAAGTGAGAAAAATCATGAAAGGAGTTTTCCAACTAACGTTCCTTCATATTATTTTCCTTATGTTTTATATGCTACATTAAATGCACGATGGGAGATGGTCAAGTTTGAAAATTTTCATCAATGAGAATTGTACTGGATTGCTCTACAAAGAAATTTCACATTTGATTTTGGAGGAGATGAGCCTCTCAAACTTCTTTTAAAGTTTGAGACGATTATTACGAAGTTTCATTTCAAGGTCATCTAAGATTTGAGGATGAATCTTATTAAAGAAGGGGAGAATGATAAGGAAATCATTGGCAATGATTAGAATTGGAGCTTTAAATTTTGACTTCTAAGCTAAGCTTCTAAATAGAGTTGAAGAGATGCAACCTTTGAAGCTTCAAGATCATCCAAAGATTGATGAATCTGGAAATTTAGATTCATCCACATATTTAATACTAGATGTATCAATTTACATTTATTCAAGGTTCATGTAGGAAACTAAAGAGTTGTTGAACCTAGTCAATTAGATGAAAGGTTGCGTCCTTTCATAGTATCCTTTCAATAATTTTAAATATGACTGTAATCTCCACATTTTAAGAAGAAGACTTTGAATTTGAATGAAATTCTCTTAGAGTTTAATCTCTCAAGGTTTATACTTTCTTTGTATTCTTGTGTTTAGAATACATGTTTTAGGAATTTTAATCTAGTTTGATCGATTAGATGTTGGAGAGTTTGAAATCTTGAAGTTAGGAACAAGTTCTCCTTTCTTCTTGATATTTGATCAAATCTTTCCAAACCAAATCTATTGAGATTTCTTGGGGTTGTTATCAATTTGTTTATTGGGGATTATTCTTATTATTGTTGTGGGGTTCACCTAGAATAAGGAGAGTTCTCAAACATAATTGAGGTAGTTTGATAAAAGGAACTACCTCAATCATGTTTGAGAATTCCTCTTATTCCAGGTGAACCCCCACAACAGTAACAAGAATAACCTCCAATAAATAAATTGAGACCCCAAGAAAGCTAAAACATATTTGGCTTGGAAGAATGATCAAAGATCAAGAAGAAAAGAAAACTTATTTCTAACTTCAAGGTTTTGAACTCTCCACAATCTAATTAATCAAACAATTGAAAGTCCTAAAACATGCATTCTAAAACAAGAATACAAAAAAAGCATAAAGCTTGAAAGAATAAATTTTAAGAAAATGCTCATTCAAATTCAAAGTCTTCTTCTAAAATGTGGAGATTACAATCCTATTTCAAGTAATTGAAAAGACATAATGAAATGACACAACCTTTTATCTAATTGACTAGGTCCATGACAAATCTTCAATTTCATACATGAACCTTTAATAAATGTAAAAACATTGAAATAAATAGGTACATTTAGTATTAAATATGTGGATGAATCTGAATTTTTAAATTCATTATAACTCTTGGGTATCCAAGTGACCCTTGGAGCTTCAAAACTTGCATCTCTTCATCATTTGCTAAAAACTTAGCTTGGAAGCAACCATTTAATCCTTCTTAAAGTCTCTTAGCTCTTGCTCTTGTCATTGGTCCTTGTGGCATTATGATTGTCTCATGATTGGGTTAACTTGAAATGTTCTCCTAATGATTTTTAGCACGAACTTGAATTGAGCTTGTTGAACTTCATTTTCCTCTTATAAATCCTCATCATCTCCTTCACTTTTTAGCTCCTTATCATTCTCCCCCTCTTCAAAAGGATTCGTCCTTGAATCAAAATTTCTACATCAAGGATAAGTCAGCAACATTAATGTAGTACTCACATGATACTTACTCGAAAGATCAATTTTGTATGCATTATTATTGATCTTTTCTAAAACTTGGAATCGTCCATCTCTTCTTGGATGTAACTTTGACTTCCTTTGGTTTGAAAAACGTTCCTTTAAGAATGCAAACCCAATCTCCCAATTTTAGAATGAGCAGTCTCCTTCCCCGATTCACTCTTTTTGTAACCTTTTCATTATGCTTTTTCTATTCTTTCTTTCACTTACTTATGAAGCTTCTGGACAAATTTAGCTTTTGATTTGGCATCAAGATGAACAAACTTGTTAGTTGGCAAAGGTAACAAATCAAGAGGTGTCTTAGGATTAAATTCATAAACTAATTCAAAAGGTGAACATTTAGTTGTGCTATGGACAGTTCTATTATAAGCAAATTTAATAAAAGACAAAATTTCCTCCCACATGAAAAGGTTCTTTTCAAGAATTGCTCTAAGCAAAGTTATTAACACAGTTGACAACCTCAGTTTGACCATCAATTTGGGATGACATATCATAAAAAACAACAACTTAATGCCCAAATTTTCCCATAAAACTTTCCAAAAATGACTTAAGAACTTGACATCTCTATTGTGAACTAGAAATGCCATGCAACCTCACAACTTCCCTAAAGAATAGATCAGTAACGTTCTTGGCATCATCGATTTTATGACAAGCAATGAAATGTGACATTTTGCTAAAACGACCAACAACAATGAATTTGCTATCATGCCCTCTCCTAGTTCTAGGTAGACCAAGAATAAAATCCATAGACAAATGAGCAAGGTGCATTAGAAACGACAAAAGGTGTGTACAATCCATGTGGACTAGACTTAGATTTAGCTTCTCGACATGTAATGCATGTACTACAATCTTTGCGAACATCATGCTGCATGTGTGGCCAATAAAAATAACAATTGAGTAAAAATGACAATTGAGTGCCTCATATGCCTTATTGAAAGATTTTAATCTCAAATAGCTCAACGACTAGTTTTTATTTTCTAAACAGACTTCATAACAGATTTGTAATCATATATATAGGTTACATTCAAATAGAAAGTGTATTGATCATTCTGTTTCGATCTGTAAAGAAAACAATAACTTATCTCTGTAAAGTCTTCAATAAATGATTGTCCTTTCCTGTGGATGTAAGCATCATTTTTCCGAACCACGTACATGCTGTTGTTGGTCTATTCTTCCTCTTTCTCTTCTTCCATTTGCATGCTTGATTCTTCTCTTTATTCACTGCGAAATTGGGCAAGAAAAAAAGAAGTTTAGAGAGATTTGAGAGCTTTCAGAAACCCAACTTAGAGAGAAAGAGAAAGAATTTTGTTTACCAGAAAGAATTTCGATCAGTCTCCATTGATTTCCCTCAGATCTGTGATAGTGGTTCTTACCACGTGTAGTCGAGAAGATTGAGAGGCATGGCTCATTCTGAGTCTTTCGTTTCACCCACCCTCTCACTTGGATCGGTCTTCTCAGCAACGTGGGCCTGAAATAACGAACAACCCAACAAATTGGTATCAAAGCAAAAGACACTTAAAGATTTCAGTTCTTGAATTATCAAGATTCAAGATTCACACGAAAATGGCAATAGCAGGATATGAGGTGGAGAAATTCGATGGTATGGGAGACTTTGGCCTTTGGAAGGCTAAAATTAGAGCCATTCTCGGTCAACAAAAGGCTCACAAGATTCTTCTTGATACATCCACTCTCCCAAACACTGTGACAACTCAAGAAAAGGAAGACTGGGAGTTGGCAGCTTATGGTACGTTAGTTCTAATCCTTAGTGATAATGTTTTAAGGCAAGTCATTGATCAAGAGACAACCTATAGCATTTGGACAAAGTTAGAAGACTTATATGCCACTAGAGATCTTCCTAATAAAATGTACCTTAGGGAGAAATTTTTCATCTTTAAAATGGATTCATTAAAATCACTTTTTGATAATCTAGATGAGTTCAAAAAGATTGCTGCTGAATTTAAGAATCTTGGGGAGAAAATAGGAGATGAGAATGAAGCATATGTGCTTCTAAATTCCTTACCAAAATCCTATAGGGAAATAAAAAATGCATTGAAGTGTGGAAGAGATAGTATATCTACTGATGCAATAATATCTGTCCTAGGAACAAGGGAACTTGAGTTGCAAGTAGTTAAGAAGGAACAACCAAATGGTGAAGGGTTGTTTGTGAAGGGAAACTTCAAACCAAACCAATCAAAGGATAGAAAACAGCAGCATACAGAGGAAAACAAGCCAAAATAGAAAATTAAATGTGAAATTGAAAAAAGAAGGGGCACTTGATTAAAAATTGCTTCATTCTAAAAAAAAAAAAGAATCAAGAGAAAGAAAAAGAGCCCAAAAGCAAGCAGCCTGAAGCCTTTGTAATAGAAGGCTCCTACATCTACTCTGATGCACTAGCCTCAACACTTGACAAGGCCATTTATGTTAACCCCCTTAGGAAACATGATTGGGTCTTGGATTTAGGATGCACCTACCATATGACACTTATGAGATGTTGGTTTAACACCTACAAAAAAATTGATGGAGAAATGGTCTACATGGGGAACAACCAAAGCTGTAAAATTGAAGGCATTGGATCCGTCTCTATGAAACTCAAAGATGGGACTGTCAAACTACTCATAAATGTGAGACATGTTCTACTTCTTAAGAGAAACTTTATCTCCCTTGGAATGCTTGATGCTGTTAGGTGTGAATATAGGGGTAAGGGTGGAACACTTGAGGTTCTAAAAGACTCTAAGGTGGTCTTTGTTGGGGAGAAAGTTCACTTGTTTGTGGTCAGAGGTGTTGAAATGATGACAGAGGCATATGTTGCCACACCAAATCAGATGATAGAAGCTGATGTTTGGCACAAAAGGTTGTCTCACATAAGTGCTAAGGGGTTGGAAGCTTTGTCTATATAAGGAATTCTACCCAAGGGAATTTCAGACAAGCTAACCTTTTATGAACATTGTGTTTTGGGAAAAACAACTAGATATAGCTTTACCAAAGCACATCATTCAACAAAGGCAATTCTCAACTACATTCACTCAGACCTTTGGGGTCCAACTCAAACACCTAGCCTAAGTGGCTCGAGGTACTTACTTTCCTTTATAGATGACTTCTCAAGAAAAAGCTGGGTTTTCTTTCTTAAATCAAAAGATCAAGTGTTTGATAAATTTATAGAATGGAAACTCATCATTGAGAAGTAGACCTCTAAGGAAATTAAAAACCTAAGAACAGATAATGGACTAGAATTTTATAGTGAAGAATTCAATAAATTTTGTAAGGAATCAGGCATAACCAAGCACAAGACAGTCAGACACACACCCCAACAAAATGAGGTAGCAGAGAGGCTGAATAAGACCATTATGGAAAGGGTCAGATGTTTACTCTCAGATGCCATTCTCAGTGAAAAATACTAGGTTGAAGCTGCAAGTTATGCTGTGTACACCTTAAATAGGTGCCCACATACATCCCTAAACTTTGTAACCCCTAAAGAAAAATGGACAAATCACCCTCCTAACTTAGACAACCTAAGGGTATTTGGATGTGTTGATTACGTACATCAAAATCAAGGAAAACTTAAGTCTAGGGCTATGGAATGTATGTTTGTTGGGTTCATTGAAGGTGTAAAGGGTTTTAAAATGTGGAACTCTATTGAGAAAAGATTTGTAATCGGTAGGGATGTTACCTTTAGAGAAAGGGAAATGTTCATGCAAAAGGAGAAGACTACAATTGAGATGCCTAAAAGCCCTACTATTAGGATTGAGGTGGAGGCTTCTAAAGATAAGTCTACAGATCATGGTTCTTTTAATGATTCAGAAGAGGAAGAGGGCACTATAGGATAGTTGGTAGAAACCACTGAAACTCAATCTGACTTGAGTCAATACTCTCTAGCAAAGGATAGGCAAAGAAGAGTGATCGTTCCCCCAGCTAGGTACACTGAAACAAACTATATGAACCTAGTTTTAAATGCAATTATAGATCTAAATGACCAGGAACCAACCAACTTTGAAGAGGCAGTAAGTTGCTCTGAAGCTAGGAACTGGATTGAAGCTATGTGTGAAGAAATGCAATCACTAAGTGTTAATGACACTTGGACTCTAGCTCCTCTTCCTAAAGGATGCAAGGCAATAGCATCTAAATGGATCTACAAACTGAAGGAGGGCACTTCTAAAGATGAAAAGCCAAGGTATAAGGCAAGATTAGTGGCCAAAGGTTTCACACAGAGGGAAGGCATTGACTATTCTGAAATTTTTTCATTAGTAGTTAAGTAAACGTCTATCAGACTTTTGTTATCCCTAGTTGCTCAATACAATCTTGAATTAGATCAACTAGATATTAAAACAGCCTTCCTACATGGTCACTTAGATGAGATCATCTACATGGTTCAACCAAAGAGTTTTGTAGAAAAGGGTAAAGAGGGCCTCTACTGTCTTCTAAACAAGTCTATTTATGGTCTTAAACAGTTTCGTAGATGTTGGTACAGAAGATTCAATGACTACATTGAGAGTATTTGGTTTCAGAAAAGTACCTATGACATTTGCACCTATGTGAACTCAACTACTTATAGGAACAAGGTGGCTAGCTGGGACTTCTAAAGAAGATTTAAATCATGTCAAAATTTTCCTAAAGAGGGAATTTGACATGAAAGATATGGGCCAGTCTAAGAAGATCCTTGGGATTGAAATTGACAGAGACAGGGGATCCTCTACCCTAAGCATTAGTCAAACCAATTATTGTAATCATTAGAAGATTCAATATTTCTAATGTTAAACTTGTAACTATACCTATTGCTCAACATTTTAAACTATCCTCAACTAATTCCCCTAAGGAAATTGACTTGGAACACCTAAATCAGATGCAAGTGGTTCTTTATAGTCAGTCAGTAGGAAGCTTGATGTACCTCATGATCTCTACTAGGCCTGATTTATCCTATTATGCAAGCCTAGTGAGTAGATTCATGTCAAACCCTGGGAGAAGGCATTGGGAAGCTACCAAATGGATACTTAGGTATCTAATTTGGTCTAAGCAGTCTAAGCTAATCTACCAGATTGTTAAAGAGACAGATCTAGGAGTCTATGGGTTTATTGATTCAGATTTCGCAGGGGATCAAGATAAGAGAAGGTCTCTGATAGGGTATCTCTTCCTATATGGACCTAATCTACTGAGCTAGAAGGCTAATCTACAATCAATAACAACCCTATCAACTATCGAAGCTGAGTACATGACACTTTCAGAAGCTATAAAAGAGGCATTGTGGTTGGCTTGATGGAAGACTTTGGCATTAAACAAATAGTAGTTAAGATCTATTGTGATAACCAAAGTGCTATCCATCTTTCCAAAAACCCACAATACCATTCTAGGAAAAAACATATCGACATAAAATTTCACTTTGTAAGAGACAGAATAGAACAAGGGCAAATCAAAGTTCTAAAAGTTCATACCTCGGAGAACACGACAGACATGCTTACCAAACCTGTCTCGAAGCTTAAGCTCAGCAAGTGCCTTAAACAGATTAGCTTCATGTTACCTGGAAAGGGGTAATCGATAGTCAGAACTAGAAGGAAGAAGGCTTCAGCATTGAGATTAAGATGGAGATTTGAAAGAATTTAATCCTAAATAGCTCAACGGCTAGATTTTATTTTCTAAACAAACTTCATAACAGATTTATAATAATATATATATAGGTTACATTCAAATCGAAAAATGTATTGATCATTCTGTTTAGTACACGATCTGTAAAGAAAACAAAAACTTCTCTTTGTAAAGTCTTTAATAAACGATTGTCCCCTTTCGTGGATGTAGGCATCATTTTTTTGAACCACGTATATGCTGTTGTTGGTCTCTTCTTCCTCTTTTTCTCCTTCCATTTGCATGCTTGATTCTTCTCTTTATTCACTACGAAATTGAGAAAGAACAAAAGAAGTTTAGAGAGAGTTGAGAGCTTTCAGAAACCCGACTTTGAGAGAGAGAGAGAATTTTGTTTACCAGAAAGAATTTCGATCGGTCTCCATTGATTTCCCTCAGATCCGTGATAGTGGATCTTACCACGTGTAGTCGAGAAGATTGAGAGGTGTGGCTCATTCTGAGTCTTTCGTTTCACTAACCTCTCACTTGGATCGGTCTTCTCAGCAACATGGGCATGAAATAAGGAGCAACCTAACACTTATATTGAGAAAAATGACTCATCAAGCGAACACCATGTGCTTTCTTAACAAACAATTCTCTATATGAACCCTTAGGAATACAAAGTTTATCTTTCCTAAACAAGAATCCATAATAAACATAAAAATGATTTATTCCTATTCCATTCACACATTGGAAAAATAAATTACCAAAATCATCATCATTTTCATACATTTCTTTCAAAAACTCAAATCTCATTAATTTTGAAGATAAAGTTGGTAACAAGGTATATCTCCTCGATAATGCATCAACAACAATATTTTTCTTACCATTTTTGTATCTTATCACACATGGAAATGATTCTACGAATTCCACCCACTTAGCATGATGATGATTTAACTTATCTTGTCCCTTGAGATGCTTCAAACTTTCATGATCCATATGAATGAGAAATTCCTTTAGCCATAAGTGATGCTACCTTGTTTGTAATGCTCTTACTAAAGCATATATCTCATTGTCAAAAGTTGGATGGTTCAAAGCAACATCATTTAATTTCTCACTAGTACATAATAGGTCTCTGTTCCTATATAAAACCGGCTCCAATCCCTATTCCACTAGCATCATACTCAATTTCAAATGTTTTTTCAAAGTTAGCCAAAGACAACAAAGGTGCAAAACTTAATTTTTCTTTCAAAACATTAAATTCCCTTTCTTGTGATTCTCCTGAAGGAACTCTATTTACAGAGGACCTTTGAGTGGAAGCGGATTGTCCAAATCCCTTTTCGATTGAATGCATACATTTACAGTCAGACAAAAAAAATTATGCATAAAACTAAATTACAGCATGCTTTTGAAATAATAACAAAGTTTAGAGATTATACATTTAAAGAACCGTTCTTCAAGTTAATCCCTCAATCGTACTCGTTCACGAATGTGTCGAACAAGTCATGAACACCCTAAAATAGCATCAAACAACAATGCGCTCGAACAAAAAAGGGACACTACCACTTGGTGACCTTGGTATTCTCGATGTGAGAATCTAGAAGTGGTGGGCTTTGGCTAATTTTTGTTAGAGGGAAAGTTTGGAGTTGGAGAAGGAAGACGATCGAGAAAGGGAACAAGGCTGTTATGTAGACGACCAAGTCTATCACATAGAATATATTACTCGATCGTTTAATCTCTCAAGGAATCGTGTAGAAGACTTTCTTTTTACCCGATCGTGAAAGCTTGTCTGTTGGAATAATAAAATCACATTTTCATTTATCCCACTTTTGTCATTAAAAACTAATTAATTTACCACTAAGGGCGGTTATAGAGAAAAATGGTTAATTATCAAATAATTATTAAATTATAAATAAATAAGATAACTAATTTATCATATTAAATTCATAACCTATAGTTTTAATATTGCATCATATACAATATATAAACCGTAGTTCTTTTTCTCCACTTTATGGCATTTAATATAAATCATATTTATAATAAATTTAATAACTATAAATCTTATTCATAGAAAATGTATTTGAATCATATTCAAATATTTATTCCTCCAATTAATTAATAATGTATCAAATACATTATGTCAATTATATAATTGAATTAATTGAATTATATCATATATAATTTAATTTCCTCTTATTAATTTGAACATTTCAAATTAACCCAAAAACTGATTTTCAACTTAATCCATTGAGCTACCAAGAGGACCTTATGAACTTGTAGCTTGAAGCTCCAACAGTACGTGAATAACTAATTAAATTCATTAATCACATTATCCACCATTCGTTAACTGTCGGGAACTCCACTAAAGATCGACAACTGCACTCTTCGTACCACAGATACATTTCTGTATCTATTAGATATAACCAATCAACATTACGATGACCCTTCACAAATTGCTCGTAAGTACAGCTGGGTCAAATTACCGTTTTTCCCCTATAGTTACATCTAACTCCTTAAATACCACTGATCTCTCTAATGAACAATAGATCATAGTCCCACTATGATTAAACCCTTCTCGGGCCAAGAGAGGGTGTAGCACCACATTGTTCAAGACCCGAAATCAGCCCTTAAGAGAGCAATTTATCTACTTACCCTTGCTTCAAGGAAGGAGTGAATTCCATCTTGTGTAACTATTCCCAGCTCCTCAATTAGACGAATTCCCAAAATGGTAGGCTTTTTGAGTTGGCGATCTAGCCACTCTCACCCATACAAATCAAAGAACCGCTCTCATAGGCATGAGTTCACAACTCACTCAGGATTAAGGTCATGTTACCTATAGTCATCCTAGTGAAATGAAAGTCTCAATTATGAATGACATTATATACAGAGACTAAATATTTCATGGTCCGGTCTTATAAAAATTCCTTTGTATAGAATATCCTCGCTCGTATGTCTAATACATGAATGATCAGGATCAGATCATTTGTAGCACTTTACAAAATTTGTAACACCTATAAAGCGAGTCAAACTCATCGTGTAACCAGGATAAGGTATCCAACCTGATCCATATACTACAGACCATTTAGGTTATTACTTAAACACGATTTACCTGTATATCTCCACATACATGTTTAAGTTACAATAATAACCTTGGATGTTAGTTTATTAGTTTGTAGTTAATGCAACTAAAATATCATATATTTCTAGACAGAGTGAATAAAATATCAAATATTATTAATCACTGAAATGTTTGTTCATACAAGTGTTTACAAACTATAGGACCCTACGAGATTTAGGGCATCAACCCCAACATCTCCATATGTGAAAACAACATCCTTTTTAATCATAGCATTTAGTGGTGCAACAATGATAATAAAATCCTTAATGAACCTCCTATAAAAACTATCTAAGCCATGAAATGATCAAATTCACTATCATTTTTAGGTTGTGGTCATTCTTAGATAGCTTTAGCTTTTTAAATATCAACTTCAATACCATTTTGTAGAAATAAAATATCTAAGAAAATTAATCTTATCTAGAAAAAGCGCACACTTTTTCAAATTGACAAACAACTGAGCTTTTCTCAAAGGAAGCAACACTTTTCAAACATGCTCCATGTGCTCTTCTAAAGATTTTCAATAAATCATAATATCATTAAAGTAAACCACTACACATTTTCTATGTATTCATGCAAAACATGATTCATGAGATGCACAAAAATACTAGGTGCATTGATTCTTAAAAGGCATAGCTAACCACTCATATAATCCATGTTTGGTCCTAAATGGAGTTTTCCATTCATCTCCCACTTTCATCCTAATTTGATGGTATCAAGACTTAAGATTAATTTTAGTAAATAAAATAGATCAATGCAATTCATCTAACATATCATCAAGTTTAGGTATAGGATGACGATACTTTACCGTAATTTTGTTGATAGCTCTAAAATCCCCACATATTCTCCAAGATCCATCCTTCTTTGGAACCAAGATGACAGGGATAGAACAAAGACTTAGACTTTCCCTCACATATTCTTTGGCAAGCAAACTCATCAAATTGCTTTTGAATTTCTTTTGTCTCAGTAGGATTAGCTCGATAAGTTGGCCTATTTGAAATGACAACTCCTAAATCTCGTAGAGTCATAAACTAACATCCAAGATTATCGCTTTGTAGATGTTACAATTATTGTAAAGTGCCAGAAATGATTTGATCCTGATCATTCATGTCGAGACACGTGAGCGGGGATATTTTATACAAAGAAGTTTGTTTAAGACTGGACCATGAAATATTTAGTCTCATTATATAATGTCGTTCATAATAGAGACTTACATTTCACTAGGATGACCATAGGTAACATGAACTAAATCCTAAGTGAGTAGTGAACTTCTGCCTATGAAGGTGGTCCTTTGATTTGTATGGATGAGAGTGATCAGATCACCGACTCAACAAGCCTACCATTTTGAGGATTCGTCTAATTAGGGAATTTGAAACATAACTACACAAGAAGGAATTCATTCCTTCCCCATTGTCGGGGCAAATAGATAAATTGCTCCCTTAAGGACTGATCTTGGGGCTTAAACAATGTGGCGCCATACCCTCTCTTGGCTCGAGAGGGGTTTGGTCATAGTTAGACTATGATTTATTGTTCATTAGAGAGATCAGTGGTACTTAAGGAGTCAGATGTAACTACAAGACAAAATGGTAATTATGGCCCAACTGTACTTACGAGCAATTTGTGAAGGGTCATTATACTGTTGATTGGTTATATTTGATGGATACAGAAATATATCTGTGGTGAGAACAACTGTCGGTCTTTAGTGGAGTGCCCGTCAATTAACGGATGGTGAATAACTTAATTAAAGAGTTTAATTAATTATTCACGTACGGTTGAAATTTCAATCTATAGGTCCATGAGGTCCCCTCGGTAGATCAATAGAAATAAATGAGAATAAGTTTTGGATTAATTTGAATTGTTCAAATTAATTGAGGGAATTAATTATATGTGATATAATTAATTTAATTTGATTATGTATGATATAATTATTGTAGTGTATTTTGATACATTATAATATAAAATGTTTATGAGAGGAAACAAATAAATATTTGAATATAATTCAAATATTAATTATATGAATTAGGTTCATATAATTAAATTTAATATAAATGAGATTTATATTAAATGCTATTGGTGAGAGATTTGAAACCATAGGTTATATGTTATATATGATATAATATATAGTGGTTTATGTACACACACACACACACACACACACATATATAACATCGGGCACAATTGAACAACTCTCTCTCGCAACTCTCCAGTTCCATTCCAGTTTTTGCTCTGAGGCAAGTCATTTCACAAAGTCGGACTAGAGTCAAGCTTAACAGGGTATTCTTTCCCCGCTGATTCTGCCAATCCCGTTCCCTTGGCTGTGGTTTCGCTGGATAGTAGAAAGGGACAATAAGTAATACGACAAGAATGCTCCCCCCCGCACATCGAGGCCGGGGCAAGGGGCAGGAAAATTCATTTCAAGTTCCTTGGTGCGACCTGCGCCGAGGTTTGGCACTGGGCAGGAATCACATTGCGTTAGCATCCGCAGGGACCATCGCAATGCTTTGTTTTAATTAAATAGTTGGATTCCCCTATATATATATATAATATTATTTAAAATTAATTTAAATTTAAATTTAAATTTTGAATTATGGGAGGGAAATAATTTCCCTCCCCAATCTCTCATCATTTTTTACTTTACGTGGGTGGTGGGAGGTAGTTATTAAAAAGGGTTTCTGAGTTGTCTTCTTCTTCCCGAAAAAAGACACAGAAGAGATTGATAACGGGCATAAATGCACGTTATCATAATGCTAAGTTCTTAAACAATGCTGGCTTGAATTGATAAAATATGTTAAATTGCGTCCAAAAAGCATTAAGTTTATTATATTGCGGCCGCATGCGTTCAGCACATAGGAACAGTTGATTTTTGTGTTTTGATGCAGAATATGCGTTGACGCAAGGTGGAAATCGCGATCATAGGAAATCATTGGTCGAGCCCAGCATTACCGCAAGGCTTTGCGGTGATTGAGCTCGCAAACATTTACCCAAGAAGAATTGCCGCAACTTGGTCGGCGCAACATGGTGGGCGCATCTGAGGGAAAGGCATATTTAATCACGATAGGATAGAAAGCTGATGATAGTCGAATCCGAATTAAGTTGACAGCTGCTAACGAACAAGTACGTTCAGCTTTTCAGTGACAAATATTCGGCGCATCAGTCAGGAATTAAAGTCGTCCCATCTGAACAATCATGAGAGAGAAGCTACCTTTCACCCTGAAAGTTCTATAAATACTAGAGGCATTCTTCAGTTAATCAGTTTAGCAGTTTTTACGCGTTCACCATTCTTTCCATAGTTTTTCCTTTTTAAGGCGGAGCAAGAGAAGAGTAAAGATGCTGGAAATCGCTCAGGGCAACTCGAGAGAGAACCTTGAGGCGTAGAAGCAGAGAGTGGGCCGACTCTCCCAAGAGCGAGATTATCTTTTGAACACGAGTAGAAAAACAGTGTAAAAGCCTGGGCAGCAAGAGATTGCTACCAGGCTCTTTATTCTATACGTGCATTGTTATTTTGTACTTCATCTTTATATTTATACAATGGAAGTTCTTATTCTACATTTGTTCACTCTCTTAGCACACATGAGTAGCTAAACTAGTCGAATGGGTTGAGAAGAACTAAGCTAACATGACCTAGGAAGTTCATTGCTTGCGATTGTCTTGTTTTATGCTGTGCCAAATACCCCTTTAGAGCTACTCGAAAGAGAGTCTAAAGAAAGAACCTAATGACTCGAGAGAGCTAGGTTAGAATCTGGACTCGAGAGAGGAAGATTATAACTGCATAAACAAGAGATAGGGACTTAGAGATAAGCTCTGTTTGTCAACCTGCATCACATGCATCCTAGAAATGGGAATGATATTATGTGGTCGCCTTATTTGTGTGTGTGTCATTTCGTCATCACATAAGTAAGAATAGAGACTTATGTGTAGGTCCTATAGACTTATCGCATATATTACATGCGTTCTAGCCTTAGAAGTCGCGACATTTGTACCGAGAGGTGGTTTACTATTGTATGCATGTTGCATGATCGCATAGCATGAACACATCCTAGGAAGTGTTAGACGAAATTTTTCTCAACCCGTTCACCACATACTCATCACATTTTCCGTTTAATTTACTCTTTTCAAATTTTGCCGCATTTATTTATTTTTCATCACTGCAAACAACAATCCCAACAATTTATTTATTTATCCGCTTACCGCAAAGTTTTCATAAAAATTATCAACACAACCTATTTTCACAAGTCCCTGAGTTCGAACCTGGACTTACCAGGAAACTCAGTGGAATTTACACTTGGATTCTACTGAGGAAACTTGAGTGCTCAACGCAATTTCACCATCGCATATCATTCATAATTTCACTTCATAAAATAACGCATCAGAGATCTAACAGAGATGTCTCTGAGAAATTCCCATCCTCCTTCCTCTGTTCTCTCTCATTTTTTTTTTCTAATCTTTTCTCACAAAAAAAAAAAAAAATCCAAAATAGTCAGAGCCTGCTCTTCTTGGGTTCTCATCCCTAAGAATACCAAGATTTCCATCCTGGTGGTGCCCAATTGGAAATCGAGAAATTTTATGTGAAGATGATTTGGTCTTCAAAAGTAAGGGCTCAAAACCCAAATTATTTCATTGTTTGTTTTCGATCAAGCATGCTATATGTTTATTTAATTAAAGACATGATCTGTTTCCATCATGGTAAAATTTGTATTATGTGAAATTTTGGGAAAAATTGGGACGAACCGCTTCCGCTTATGGTCCCTTTATAGGGTTCTTTCACATACGCCCCCGAATCTTAAGGATCGTCTTGTAATGCAACTTTGTAGTCATCATCACAAGATCGTTCAAATACTTGGATCGTAACATATTCGTTTCTATTTAAAAAGAATTTCATGTGCAGCATGGTGCACTCTTTTTTCCATGTCTTCAATGAATCATGATTTTCCTCACATAAATACTTTTTCTCAATTTCACTATGTTCTTTTCCAGCTTCTTCATTTTTCTTCATTTTCTCTATTTTCATACACACTACTTGCTCCTCACTTTTTTCTATTTTCTGAGTCACTTCTCTTTCTTCATTTTCATCTAGAGTTTTTTTATGACTCCCTTCTCAACACATACTTCAAATGTCTCCTTGCTCTCCATAACTAATTCATCTTTTAATTCATCTCTCAAACTTTGATAATCACCCTCATTATCTCAATAACCTCAATATTGGAATCTTCTTGTTCAACTTGAGAATGATCTCCATCATTTTGAATTGGTTGTCCATCTTGAAGAATTGGGTATTCTACTTAACTTGGAATAGATTGTGTAACTTGATTCTTCCTTGCTTGCTCTTGCAACTTCATCCTTTCATTCAGTTGAGATATGTAATAACTCAGCCAAGTTTCCTCGAATATTCTTCCAAAATTATCATCACTATTGTCGGACGCATGATGATTTCTTCTTTTGTGGAACATACCATAAGACTTCTAGTATCTCAAACTTCAGCAAATCTTATAGTATTCTTATGAAAATCATGCAAGAAATTTCAATATAGTCTAGAATGTGAAAAGTCACAAAATCTCAAAGTTTTTTTTTTTTTTTAAAAAAAATATATATACAAATATGCAAAATACAATTCTTCTTTTTTCTTCTAATTTTTCTAGTAAGTATACTAAAATATGAAGAAAATAAAAGAAGATGAAATGTCACAAGAAAACAAAAAATCACTCTTATTTATTTTTCTATTTTTTTCCCTCAAACTTTTTTATTTTTAGCAAGCACAGTAGCATGTGAAATAAAAAAAAAATGAGAAGATGAAGAGACACAAGAAAGATGGAAACATACAAAATGATTTTAAAAAAGAAAGAAGATGGTATGGAAAAGAACACAAGAAAAGGTATAATATGTTTAGAGCCAAATTTCATGGGGTTGGAGTTCTTGCGCATGTGGGGTTCCCGTGCGGCACCTCGACTGCCCCACTTGATCGAGGTAAGCCATCTATGACCCTCGAGTTGGACTAGTTTCGCCCTCCAATAGGCTCATCAAGGGAGTGGGGATAGCTCCCGACCAGTGTGGTGCCAAGGCAATGCGCCCATCCATCAAGATCCCTCAGGAGTAGGCATATGCCTGTGGCATGTACTCCGTTTGTTCGCTATCCCGCATGCCCTAGTGAGTGTATATTGGGACTAGCCAGCCCACTCGTGCCTCGCCACGACTATCACGATCATTGATCTATGACACCCTCCCCCACTCGATTTCGCAACGTCCTTGTTACGAGGAGGAGTGCAAACTCTCCCCTAAGATCGTCATATGGTGCAACTTCTCTCTGCATACTCCCATAGAGTTCTTCATCCTCGGGGAAGACCCATGCTCGGTAGAACCCATTTCTCAGGTGCGTGGCAGCATATGTTGGCCTAGTGTACTTCCTCATCCACATACTGATTCACGGACCTGCCCATACGATGGAACGCTTGGTGAACACTATGAGTGCAACCACATGTCAACTCTGATACCACTCTGTCATAGGGTCGGAGTTCTTGCGCACGCGGCATCCCCGTGTGGCACCTCTACTGCCCCACTTGACCGAGGTAAGCCATCTATGACACCCTCGAGTTGGACTGGTTTCGCCCTCCCATGGGCTCATAGGGGAGTGGGAATAGCTCCCGACCAATGTGGTGCCAAGGCAGTGCGCCCATCCATCAAGATCCCTCAAAAGTAGGCATATGCCTGTGGCACATACTTTGCTTGTTCGCTATCCTGCATGCCCTAGTGAGCGTAACTTGGGACTAGCCAACCCACTCGTGTCTCACCACGACTATCATGATTTTTGATGCGTGACACCCTTCCCCACTCGATTTCGTAATGTCCTCATTGCGAGAAGGAGTGCAAACTTGCCCCTAGGATCGTCATGTGGTGCAGTTGCTCCCTGCATACTCCCATAGAGGTCTTCATTCTCGGGAAAGACCCATGCTCGGCAAACACCCATCTCTTAGGTGCGAGGCAGCATGCGTTGGCAAAGCGCACTTCCTCATCTGCATACACTTTCACAGACCCACAGACGATGGAGCGCTTGGTGAACATTATGAGTGCAACCACATGTCAGCTCTGATACCACTCTATGATGGGGTCAGAGTTCTTGCGCATGCAGCGTCCCCGCGCGACACCTCAGGTGCCCCAAAACCGAGGTAAGCCATCTATGACACCCTCAAGTTGGATTGGTTCGCCCTCCCATGGGCTCATCAGGGGAGTGGGAATAGCTCCCGACCAGTGTGGTGCCGAGGCAGTGTGCCCATCCATCAAGATCCCTTAGGAGTAGGCACACGCTTGTGGCACGTACTCTGCTTGTTCGTTATCCTGCATGCCCCAGTGAGCGTAACTTTCAACTAGCTAGCCCACTCGTGTCTTGCCACGACTATCACGATCTTTGATCCGTGACATAAAACTCTGATGCCAAATGATAAAGGTCATTACCTCAATCACGTTTGGGAACTCCCCCTTAAACAAGGTAAACCCCCACAACAATAATAAGGATAGCTTCAATTAACTAGTTGGTAAGTAACCCCAATAAAGCTAAATATTTGGCTTGGAAGATTGTCCAAAGATCAAGAAGAAAGAAGAATTTATTCTTAACTTTAAGATTTCAAACTTTCCACAATCTAATTGATCAAACTAGATTGAAAGTCCTAAAACATGCATTCTAAACACAAGAATACAAAGAAAGCATAAAGCTTGAGAGATTATACTCTAAGAATTTTTATTTCAAATTCAAAGTCTTGTTACAAAAAAAAAAATGTGGAGATTACAACCCTATGTAAACTATTTGAAAAGACATTATGAAAGGATACAACCTTTCATTTAATTGACTAGGTTCAACAACAACTCTTCAATTTCATACATGAACCTTCAATAAATATAAAAATATTGAAATAAGTTAATACATCTAGTATTAAATATGTAGATGAATCAATTTTTTTTATTCATATTGACTTTTGGATGAAAATGTACTTTTTAATGCATGAATAGTTGCAATTCTTCACCATGGGTAGACCATAGCTTTGAAGTAAATATTAAATGCTTCAGCTTCTATCATTGTCATTTATTTCCTTATCAAGGTTTCACCTGGAATAAGAGAAGTTCTCAAACATAATTGAGATAGTTCCATTTATCATTTGGTATCAAGCTAAAATAGATTTGGTAACAAAGCTAGAGCTAAGTCTTTCTGAAGCATTAAATGTCTACTTCCAAGCTAAGTCTCCAAATTGCGGTGAAGAGTTGCAACTATACAAGCTACAAGACCACCCAAAAGACAACAAATTTTATATTCTAGATTCATCCACATTCTTTATGAATAATGTACTAATTTAATTTTTATGTATTTAAATTTATGAAAGTAGTTAAAGAGTTGTTAGATGAACTCAGACAATTAGATGAAAGATTGCATCATTTCATAGTGTCTTTTCATTTTGTACAAATAGTGTTGTATTTTTCACATTTGATAGAAAAAGAAGATCTAGAAAATGTAAAATATTGGGTCTTAAACTTTGAAAGCTTTTCTAAGCTTTGTTCTTGTGATAGAATGCATGAATATTTGTAGCAGTCAAGTGATGATTGATTTGTCTTGCTTGTGGAGTGCTTTGAAGATCAATGGTTGATAGGAGTTTCAAAGATTTTTCCGATTCTTGATTTATTAGATCATCTAAGTAATCTATCATCTAGACTATCTTAGTGATAGTTCTGAAAAAGAGCTATTATTTTGAGTGTAGTTCGGGCTCGTTGTTGGATTTTATGTGTTTATTGCTCTATTTTGTAGATATTGAGCAATCAAGAGGTAGAACAAAGTATTTGGAGCTAAACGAGGTTAATTTGAAGCAAATTGGAGTTGATTTGAGCATCCAGACTTCAAAGGAGTAAAAATGACCAAAATGCCCCTACTTCAGCATCACAATGCCCATCCATTACCTAGGTCCAACGCTCGCTTGACGCCAGAAGATAGAATTGTTGATCTGCAGGGCAGCGTTGCAATGCTACCCTCAATGTTGCAACGCTCTGAAGATTAATGCAATGCTACCATTGCAACGCTTCCCTGACGCTCGTGACATAATTTTTCGAGCATTGCAACGCTCTTTCTTGTTGGGTTGATGCCCTAAAGTCTCGTGTCCTGTAGTCTGTAAACAGTTTGTACGAACGCTTGTGTTATTAATATATGATATTTACTTCACATCTTGTATTTTTGCTCAGTTGCTTGTTTCAATTGCTTTACCACAAACCAATAAACATAAAATCCCTGGTTATCTCTATATGACTCAAACATGTATATGGTGACATACAAGTGGATTATGTCTTGAGTGATAACCAAAATGGTATGTAGTATATGGATATAGGAGGGAAACCTTATCTTGGTAACGCTACGGATGCGGCCCACTTTGTGAAATGATTACAAGTGTTGTGACTTATCACAGATGGTCTGATCCTGATCATTCATGTTGGAGACATGCGAGCGGGGGCGTCTTATACAAAGAGTTTGTATAAGACTTGACCACGAAGTGTTAACGTCTCATTATATAACAACGTTCATGACAGAGACTTCACTTCACTAGGATGACTATAGGTAACATGACCTCAATCCTAAGTGAGTTGGGAACTCCTGCTATTGAAGGCGGTCCTTTGATTTGTATGGGTGCAAGTGGCCAGGTCGCCGATTCAAACCTACCATTTTGGGGATTCGTCTGATTTGGGAGCTGGGAACTCAGCTACACAAGATGAAATTCACTTCTTCCCTGATGCAAGGGTAAGTAGATAAATATCTCCCTTAAAGGCTGATTCCAAGGCTTGAACGATGTGGTGCCACATACCTTCTCTTGGCCTGAGAGGTGTTCACACATAGTTGGACTATGTTGTATTGTTCATTAGAGGAATCAGTAGTACTTAAGGAGTGAGATGTAACTACAGGGGCAAAACGGTAATTTGGTCCAGGTGTGCTTACAAGCATCTGTGAAGGGTCATCGTACTCATGATTGGTTATATCCGATGGACATAGAAATATATCTGTGGTAAGAAGAGTTCAGCTGTTGGTCTTTAGTGGAATGCCAGACAGTTAACGAATGGTGGATCTCGTGGCTAAAGAGTTTAGTTAGCTATTCACAGACCGTTGGAGCTTTGAGCCACAGGTCCATTAGGTCCCCTAGGTAGCTTGGATAAGGTCGAGAATCAGTGTTTGAGTTAATTTAAAATGTTCAAATTGACAAGAGGAAGTTCGATTATATATATTATATAATTGGACTAGTTAATTATATATGATATAATTGGCTAAATATATGAGATACATTATTTTAGTGAAAATTAGATATAAATATGATTTATATCAAGTAGAGAAGAAAATACTATAGTACATATGTGATTTCAAACTATAGGAAAAAAATATAATATTATTATATTTATTATTAATTAATTGGTTAATTATATGATAATTAAGCCAATTTTTCATGTTCAGACGTAAAGTCGGTTATTGGAACCGATGAATTAAAATGAAAATGGTTTTCACATTGAATCGCCCATTCAAAAAGAAGAAGAGAGATCGCGCTGGTGAAAAGTAATCGATCGCTTAAGTATTTCGAGAGTCTATATGACAGTCACTCTCCGCTTAAATGATCGTCCACCTCGAGCCTAAACGATTGCACACTAGTTCCTACACGATCGGATAGCTTCCCTAAACGATCGTAGTGTGTGTTGAGTTTGCTAAACGATCATATACGATTTCCTAAATGATCATTCTGTAAAACCTACACGATCGTGTAGTTTCTCCTAAATGATCATTTACTTATCCCACTTACTTATCGCCTACACGATTCGTGCTTCCTGATAATGGGCAGAAATGCACGTTATTACAGTGCTAAGTTATAAAACAATGTAAGGTTGCGTTGATAAAAACATATAAGATTGCGTCCAAAAAGCATTAAGTTCATAATATTGCGGTCGCATGTGTCAATTGCATGAAAATAGTTAACTTATATTTTTGTGTAGAATATGTGTTGACGCAAGGCGGAAAATGCAATCACAAGAAATCAACGGCCGAGCGCATCAAAAGATTACGTCACCGCAAGGCTATGCGGTCATTTGTGCTCACAAATATCTACTCAAGAAGATTGTCGCATAGAGCCAGCGCATCTGGGTGAAAAGCGTAATAAATCACGATGGGACAGAAAGTTGATGATGGTCGATTCCGAATTAAGTTGATAAGCCGTTAACGAACTACTGTAGCAAGTACACTCAACTTTTCGATGACAAATATTCGGTGCATCAGACAGAGAATTAATGCCATCCCATCTGTGCAATCATAAGAGAGAAGAAGTCTTTCACCCCGAAGCTCTATAAATACCGAAGGCAACCTTCAGTGAAGGAGTTCGGACAGTTAGATAATTTTCCCTTAGATAGAAGTAACCTTGTTCATAGTTTTTATTTATTTAGAAGGCGAAGTGAGAGAAGGGAAGAGACGCCGGAAGATCGCTCTGGCCAGCTCGAGAGAGAACCCAGAGGCGTGGAAAAGCAGAGAGAGGGCCGACTCTCGCAAGAGCGAGATTATCTTTTGAGTAGAGTAGAGAAAAATAGTGTAAAAGCCTTGGGAAGCAAGAGATTGCTACCAAGCTCTTTATTCTCATTTCGCATTGTTATTCTATATTTCAATTCTATATTTATAAAAAAGGAACTTGCTTATCTACATTTGTTCACTCTCTTAAAAGCACGCACGAGTAGCTAAATCTATCGAATGGGTTGAGAAGAACTAAGCTAACATGACCTAGGATCTTCGTTGCATGCAATCATCTTATCTTATGTTGCTTCTAACACCCCTTTAGAGCTACTCGAGAGAGAGACTAAAGAAAGAACCTAATACTTGAGAGAGCTAGGTTAGAATTTATACTCGAGAGAGCGAGATTAGATCTGCATAAGCGAGAGATAGGGAATTAGAGATAAGCTTTGTTTGCCAACATGTATCGCATGCACCCTAGAGATAGGTTATGGTATTATGCGTTTGCCTTGTATGTGTGTATGTCATTTGTCATTGCATAAACAAAAATAGAGGCTTATGTGTAGGTCCTATAGACTTTATCGCATATATCGTATACGTTCTAAAACTAGAAGCCGTAGCATTTGTGTTGAGAGATGATTTGCTATTGTATGTGTGTTGCATGATCGCATAACAAGAACACAATCCTAGGAAGTGTTAACTGAAACCCTTCTCAACCCGTTCCCCGCATATTCATCGCATCTTTTGTAGTATTAACCCTTGTCTTAACTCCGCCACATACAATTTATACCACAAACAACAAACCAACCAATCATTAATTTATTTGTTACCGCAAGGTTATCTTAAGAATTACCACCGCATATCGTTTTCCTTAGTCCCTAAGTTTGACCCTGGACTTACCAGGAAACTCAGTAGGATTTATACTTGGATTCTGCTGAGAAAACTTGTTGCACAACGCATTTCCATCACTACAATTCCTTTCCTTATTTCACCGCATGAAATAATGCATCAAGTTTTTGGCACCATTGTCGGGGACTTCGGCAATTTAGTGTGCTAACGGTAATTTTTCTGATTTCTTTGCAGCTCTCAACCTTTGGCGAATTACGACCCAGAGATTGACAGGACGTTCCGACGAAGATTGAGAGATAGCCACCAACAACAACCACCTGAGAAAGATAATATGGCGGAGCAACCTGGAAACGAAGCACCAAATGAAAACAATGTCATGGCGAATCCAATCCTACTGGCAAACGATCGTAATAGGCCCATTCGGGACTATGCATCACCCAACCTCTACAATTTCTCCCTATGAATCACGAGGTCTACTCTTGATGGATCTCGATTCGAAATGAAACTGGTGATGCTACAAATGATCCAGACTGCTGGACAGTTTGGAGAAAAGCGTGGCGAGGACCCGCATGCCCACCTCCGTAGTGTCATAGAAATCTGAAACACTTTTGTGTTCCCAAATATCTCTACCGAAGAATTTTGACTAACTTTGTTTCCATTTTCTTTGTGTGATCAGGCACGAAAATGGGAGTACTCTCTCGAACCGGGGGAGATTACTTCTTGGGAACAAGTGGTAGAGAAGTTTATGAAGAAATATTTCCCACCAACTGAGAATGCCAGGAGAAGGAAATTAATAACCAATTTTGAATAGGACATGGACGAATCGCTCAGCGATGCTTGGGCGAGGTTTAAGAGGCTGGTAAGAGACTGCCCACACAATGGATTACCATACTGCTTACAAATGGAGATTTTTTATCATGGATTAAATCCCGCTTTACAGACCACTGCCAATGCGGCAGCCACTAGAGGTCTGCTAGACAAAACGTATGATAAGGCCAAGAACATCCTTGATCTCATCTCTAAAAATCACGAGGAATGGAGAGAGAGCGATCAAAGATTGAGAATAAAGGATAATGATGCAAACAATGGTACTATTGCATCACTTCAGAGTCAGATGACTGCAATGATGAACTTGATACAAGGAATCGCAATCAACAGCCCAACAATGTATAGTGGGCAAGTGAATGTAATCAACTAGATTGCCGCAAGGTGTGCTACTTGCGGTGAAAAACACGCAATGGAGGAATGCCCGTAAAACCCATAGTCTATTTATTTTGTGAAGAATAATCCATTCTCTAACACGTACAACCCTGGATGGAGAAACCACCCCAACTTTGCATGGAAAAATCAGCAGCAAAATTTCCAATCAGTGGCACAAAAAGAAGGGCCACCTGGATTTTTCTCGCGAAATAACTGTCAAACGAGTAATCAAGCTAGCAGTTGGCAGGCGCCGTAATCTTCCTCTTTGGAAATTTTTTTGAAGCAATATATTGAGAAGAACTAAGCTAACATGACCTAGGATCTTCATTCATGCGATCATCTTGTCTTATGTTACGCTCAACACCCCTTTAGAGCTACTCGAGAGAGAGTATAAAGAAAGAACCTAAGACTTGAGAGAGCTAGGTTAGAATCGAGACTCGAGAGAGCGAGATTAGATCTGCATAAGTGAGAGATGGGGACTTAGAGATAAGCTCTGTTTGCGACCATGCATCGCATGCACCCTAGAGATAGGTTATGGTATTATGCGGTCGCCTTGTATGTGTGTATGTCATTTGTCATCGCATAAACAAGAATAAAGGCTTATGTGTAGGTCCTATAGACTTTATCGCATATATCGCATGTGTTCTAGAATTAGAAGTCATAGCATTTACGTTGAGAGATGATTTGCTATTGTATGTGTGTTGCATGATCGCATAACATGAACGCAATCCTAGAAAGTGGTAGCTGAACCCCTTCTCAACTTGTTCCCCGCATATTCATCGCATCTTCTGTATTATCAACTCTTGTCTTAACTCTGCCACATACTTTTTATACTGCAAACAACAAACCAACCAATCATTGATTTACTTGTTTCCACAAAGTGATCTTAAAAATTATTACCACTGTTTTCCTTAGTCCCTGAGTTCGACCCTAGACTTACAAGGAAACTCAGTAGGATTTATACTTGGATTCTGCTGAGAAAACTTGTTGCTTAATGCATTCCCATCACCGCAATTCATTTCATTAATTTCACTACATAAAATAACGCATCACTTCCTCTTTCCTCTACCAAATTCACCAAAGACCACACTTTGGGTTCTCACTCCGAGAATACCCATGGCTTCTTTCTGGTGGTGTCGTCCCTGTTGCAGGCGTGAGTTTGTGGTTGTGTGTGCCGCAATGTTAACTATTGGGTGAAGGTTTCCGCTGCATTGAGTCTTGAAGTTTGAAGACTTTCTTAATCTGGTATGGAAACTCTTTCCCTCATTTATTTCTTGTTCAAAGCATGCCTTTTAATTGACTGTTAGTTTGCATAACTGTATGTTTGAATGTATATTGTTGTATTTCGATCACTGTGAAATTAGAGCGATCTGAATGCACTCATGGAACTCTTCGGTAAGAGACCCTTCAATTAGTATCAAAGCCAAGTTCTGATACTCCAATTTCATCTATTGCAACAAAATGACATTTACGTTCTTGGTGGGTGCATTGTACATTGTTTAATTGTTGAATTTGCTATGGACGTACAGGTTTAATGGATGTTTTCGTGGATGGTAGCCTCAGTTTATTTTAAATCTTTTTACATTTTCGATTGTTTGTAAATCCCCCTGCATTTTTGGGCATTAATAATCGTTATCGAGTCTGTATTCAAAGTTTATTTGAAGTTTTGAGTCATTTGAAGAAGCAGATCTGTGCAAGCGTTGTGGTTCTTCGAGGAAGGAGGCGATCTAGGGTTGATCGCATCGTGCAGAAGATGCGGTACACGATCGTTGTTGATGTATCGTAAAGACGATGGAGTACGCGATCACTGTTGAACGCATCGGTTAAAAGATGGGGTATGCAATCAAGAGTTGATCATATTGTTTTGACGATCGAGTACGCAATTTCTGAGTATTGCATTGTGTAGACGATGAGATGCTCACGTATCGTTTAACGCGGCACGCACTGGACGATCATTTAGGTCAGTAAGCTTCATCACTTAGCAACTGACTAAATAATTGCTTAGTAACGCAAGGTAAATCGTTTACCTGTCGTTGCGCTATGTGATCGCATGGACGAGCAGGCTTCGCTGCCTTGTCGTCATCTACGCGATCATTTAATTATGCTTCTATCATCTAGTGCGCACTGAACGATCGTCTACCTACTGCGTTTACTACACGATGGAGTCTTCTGGAGGTTCAAGACCCAGTTCTCCTGTGAACCGGTTTGCTCAATAAAAAATGTAATAGATAGGGATTTTTTATTCCGATTTTTGTAAAGGCTCATCCCATTCCATTAATCCTTTATTTATTACATGCGATGTATATTTTTTATATGTCATATATATGCACATATAGTAAATCCGACCTTAGGTTATGCAAGGTTCATGCATCATCCTTTTATTGTAATTGTTATAATTTAGAGAAGCATGATTTAATTATGTAAGAGCATGCTCATGCATCATATAATAAAAGAATTATATTTATGCATGCATAAAATGCATTGACATGCATCATCTTTATATTATAATTGTTATAGTATAAGGGTGAATGATAACATGTTTGCTTGGTTGTTACGCGTTATATAAAAGTTATATTTATAGTAATGACCGAAAATTGCATGAAGCATGACACATATGTTACTTTATAATTGTTATAAACACCTCATTGTGCGCAATGGTTTTAGTTGTTTCTTTTTAAAAGTTAAAGAGAAATTAGAACTAAAAAAAATAAGAAAGACATGCATGTTCACTTAGGTTTAATTCATGGTTTTAAAATGTTTGAAACTTGGATCACATAGACCTAAGATCACGGTTTTAATACGATTAGTAACCCTAAGGCTTTAATCTTTTAATCAGTTTAATAGGATTAAATTGGCTAATAAAAGGTTTAAGTGTAGCAAATCTATCTATAAAGGACCTTTTGTCTAAAGCGGGTTCTGTCTAGGCTGGGGTATTTAAGTTGACAAAAATGTAATACCCCTACCTAGGAACTTTCCTAGAACGATGAATTAGATAGATTTGATGCATGCATGCAAGTTAAGGACAGTCCATTAAAGTGTTTAAATGTGACTACTTGAACTTGTTCATATTTCATAGACAAACGTTGTTTATGAGCAGAGTTTAAAAAAAACGACTTAGACTAAAATCAATAGCCGGATTGTCTAGGTTAATGAACCCTTAAGTAGAACATTCAATGGGAGGTACTTGGGGCATAAGATGCTTCACTTAAACCTTTCACGTTTCTCCTAAATAGTCCACACCGTGAGATCTACCCTCGACCTTGCGGAACCTTTTGCGTGTCCCCCAACGGATGGTGTTTGGGTAGGTCAATATCAAGGTGGATGGAGAGAGTGTTCATAGTAAGTGGGAGTGGAAAGTGCGACAAAATATCTCTCGGTTTCCCTCGTTAGGTTGAATAAAGTTAGCCTCGAGGTTCCCTGGGAGTGTCCCCCTAAAGGATGATAATTTTGCACATTTCTTTATTTGATCTTCTGTAAGAGGATAAGGTAACTTAGTCTCTTGTTCTAATTTGCTTCTTCCCTACGGTGGGCTCATTAGGGTGGGACTCTGGCACCGAAAGCGAGGGGTCACACTTACACGAAATTGTTAAAGGTTAACAGTTCTGGACCGAAAAATGGTGGCTGTTAAGTTCAGTTCCAAGAGTTGGTTCTACCTAATGGTTGAGAATGTCTCATCCCAGCGAAGGGGTAACTGATCACCCCACCAGTGACGTTTGTCCTGACTCACTAGGCATCATTGCAAAATAAAAGTCTATAACTTAGGGTACTTGAAATTTTTTTGCAAAACTAATTGGTTTAAAAGTGGTTTAGCAAAATCAAATAAAGTTTTTTTCGTATTTTCAACAAACTTTTTCAAAATGGCAATAGCCATGTTAGCATTGTTAAGTGAAAAACTTATTAGCGATAATTTTGCAACTTGAAAACACATGATCATGACGATCTTGATCATCGAGGATATCATGTTCGCTCTCACGGAGGCTTGTCCTCCTATTCCAGCTCCGAATGCCGCTTGAAATATTCGAGAGGCATTCGAGCGATGGACAAGGGAAAATGAGAAGGGCCGAGCCTACATCTTGGTAAGTCTTTCTGAAGTCTATGCCAAGAAACACGAGTCTATGGTCTCAGCACGTGAGATCATGGAGTCCCTGCAGAGGATGTTTGGACAACAGTCTAAACAGCTTGTGCATGAGGCTCTTAAATAAATATTCAACTCCAAAATGGAAGAAGGCACCTCTGTTCGTGAACATGTGCTTAACATGATGGTCCATTTTAACGTGGCGGAGTTGAATGGGTGTACCATCGATAAGGGCAGCCAGGTTAGCATAATCCTGCATTCTTTGCCGGAGAGCTTCCTGCACTTTGTTAGTTAAGTGATTCTTAACAAAGTGAAATATAACCTTACAACTCTCCTCAACGAGTTGCAGACCTACCAATCTTTACTGAAAAGTAAGGAGAGGCAGAAGGGTGAGGAAAATGTTGCTTCATCCTTCAGGACGTTCCATAGAAGTTCGACCTTAGAAACAAAGTCTGCACCTTCTACTTCTAACTCTGCAAAGGGGAAGAAAAGGAAGGGTGGTAAGGGAAAAGGGAAGGCACCTGCTAACCCACCGCCTGTCGCCCCAATGAGGCATCCACAGGTTGCTAAGGGAAAGTGTTTCCACTGCAACCAATATGGACACTGGAAGAGGAACTGTTATCGATATCTGAAAGGGAAGAAAGCAGCCAAGGCTAAGACCAAGGCCGATAAAGGTAAATGTGATTTACTTATTCTTGAAACTTGTTTAGTGGAGAATGATGATTCTGCCTGGATAATTGATTCAGGCGTCGCTAACCATGTTTGTTCTTCTTTTCAGGGGATTAGATCTTGGCGACAACTGAAGGCTGGTGAGATGATGATGCGAGTAGGCACCGGGCATGTCGTCCCAGCTGCGGCAGTGGGAGGACTCTAGTTAGCTTTACAGAATAGGTTTCTTATTTTAAATGATAAATATATAGTTCCCGAACTAAAGAGCACATCATCCCAGCTGTGGTACCTCATTTCTGTAAAGTGTTTATTGCAATGTAAATATACTATCTCGGTTAATGTAGATAAAATGTTTATTCATAAAGATGGTTTTTTTATTTGCATAGCAAATCTGGAATCGAATTTATATATGCTAAGGCCGTTAACATTAATTCTCTCCATAATACTGAAATGTTTAGAACTTTCGTAACTAAATCAAAACGTCGACGAATTTCTCCAAAAGAAAATGTCCAACTTTGGCATCTTCGTTTAGGGCACATCAATCTCAATAGGATTGAGAGATGGTGAAGAATGGACTTCAAGTGAGTTAGAAGAAAATTCTTTACCAGTGTGCGAATTTTTCCTTGAGGGTAAGATGACTAAACGACCTTTTACTGGAAAAGGTTATAGAGCCAAGGAGCCTCTTGATTTAGTACATTCTGACCTTGATGGTCCTATGAATGTATGAGCTCGAGGTGGCTATGAGTATTTTATCAGTTTCACTGATGATTACTCAAGGTACGAGAATGTTTATCTTATTCAATGGAAGTCTGAATCCTTTGAAAAGTTCAAAGAGTTCAAGGTTGAAGTTGAAAATGCATTGAATAGACGGATTAAAAGACTGCGATTAGATCGAGGTGGAGAGATTTTGTTGGCATTCCAGGACTATTTGATAAAACATGGAATCATTTCCCAACTCTTAGAACTGGGTACATCTCAGCAGAATGGTGTAGCGGAGAGGATAAATAGGACCTTGTTAGACATGGTTTGCTCAATGATGAGTTACACTTCCTTACTGGACTCATTTTAGGGTTTTGCAATGGAGACTGTTGTATACATACTCAACTGTGTTCCCTTCAAGAGTGTTGCGAAACACCTCTGGAGTTGTGGAATGGGTGTAAAGCTAGTTTACGTCATTTCCTCATTTGGGGTTGCCCTGCACATGTACTTGAGGCTAATCCCAAGAAGTTGAAACCACGGTCGAGGTTATGCCTCTTTATAGGCTACCCAAAGGTCACGAGGGTTTATTTTTATGATCCAACGGAAAATAGGGTGTTTGTTTCAACAAATGCTACTTTTCTGAAAGAGGATCATATAAGGGAGCACAGTCCACGAAGTAAAGTTGTGTTGCATGAACTTTCGAATGAAATACTGAAACTTCAACAGGGGTTGTTGAAGAGCCTATTACATCAGCAAGAGTTATTGATAGGAGTTCATCCAGTAGGTTGATTCCACCTCAAGAGTTGAGGGAACCTCGACGTAGTGGGAAGGTTGCAAATCCACTCGTTTGCTATTTGGGTTTCACGAAAATCCTTACTATGGTAGCAGATGGTGATGTTGAGGATCCGTTGTCCTATAAGAAGGCAATGGAGGATGTTGACCGGGATGAATGGGTCAAAGCCATGGATCTCGAGATAGAGTCGATGTACTTCAACTCAGTATGGGATCTTGTAGATCAGTCTGATGGGGTTCGCTCTATAGGTTATAAATGGATCTACAAGCAAAAATGAGGTGTTGATGGGAAGGTACAGACCTTCAAGGCTCGTCTTGTGGCAAAGGGTTATACCCAGGTAGAGGGAGTCGATTATGAGGAGACTTTCTCTCCTGTTGCTATGTTAAAGTCGATCTGCATCCTTCTGTCCATTGCAGCTTATTATAATTATGAGATCTGGCAAATGGATGTCAAGATGGCCTTTCTAAATGGTAATCTTGAGGAGACCATTTATATGGTACAACCCGAGGGATTCATAGCCAAGGTCAAGAGCAAAAAGTTTACAAATTGAATCGGTCCATTTATAGACTGAAACAGGCGTTTTGATCTTGGAACATACGGTTTGATATAGCATAATGTTGTATGGCTTTGACCAAAATGTTGATGAACCTTGTATTTACAAGAAGATCATCAACGCTTCAGTAGTCTTCTTAGTGTTGTAAATAGACGATATCCTTCTCATTGGGAATGATGTAGGTCTACTGATTGTAGTTAAGAACTGGCTAGACCCCCAATTCCAAATGAACGATTTGAGAGAGGCTCAGTTTGTTCTAGGTATACAGATCTTTCGGGATCATAAGAACAAAGTGCTAGCACTAACTCAGGCATCGTACATTGACAAGATGTTGCTGAAGGATCTCTTATCGAAGAGTTCCATGAGGTGTTCCGATCACTCCGGTCTCACCGTGATCGAAATACACATGATACATTTATACGTACAGTTATGCAAACAAACATTAATTATCAGCATGCTAAGAACAAGATAAATAACAAGGGAGAGAGTTCCATACCAATTGAAGACAATGTTCAGTCTTCGGAACTCAATGCAGCGAAACCCTCCAAGCGATCTACCAACGCCCAGCAGTAGCGTCAACAACAACAGTAAGAACAACCGCAAACTCACGACCGCAACGGGGATGACACCACCAGTAAAGAGCCCCGGGTATTCTCGGAGTGAGAACCCAAAGCGTGGTTTTTGGTGAATTTGGTAGAGGAAGGAGGAAACACGAATCGTGTAGGCGATAAGCAAGTGGGAAGCAAAAAGACGCTATCGCATAGCAGACTGCTTATCGTTTAGGACAAGCTACATGATCATGTAGGATTTACTGAATGATCATTTAGAGAAGCTATGCGATCGTGTAGGCGACAATGTGCAATCGTTTAGGCGCGAGGTGGACGATTGTTTAGGCGGAGAGGAACTATCGTATAGTCTCTCAATTTTCTAAGCGATCGTTTACCATTATCCAACGCGCACTTCTTGTGAATTCTTTTTTTTTTTCTCTTTGAGCGATTGATCAAAATAAAAACTATTTTCATTTTAACTCATCGGTTACAATAACCAACGATGCCCCACTAACCCACGCCCGAACGTGCATTTTGGATTAATTACCATATAATTAACCAATTAATTAATAATAAATATAATCATATTATATTTTTATCCTATAGTTTGAAATCACATATCTACTATAGAATTTTCTCTTCTACTTGATATAAATCATATTTATATTTAATTTCTTCCAAAATAATGTATCTCATACATTTAGCCAATTATATCATATATAATTAACCAGTCCAATTATATCATATATAATTGAACTTCCTCTTGTCAATTTGAACATTTCAAATTAACCCAAACACTGATTCTCGACTTTATCCAAGCTACCTAGGGGACCTAATGGACCTGTGGCTCGAAGTTTTAACGGTTCATGAATAGCTGACTAAACTCTTTAGCCAGGAGATCCACCATCTGTTAACTGTCTGGCATTCCACTAAAGACCAACAGCTGAACTCTTCTTACCATAGATATATTTCTGTGTCCATCGGATATAACCAATCATGAGTATGATGACCCTTCACAGATGCTCGTAAGCACGATTGGGACAAATTACCATTTTGCCTCTGTAGTTACATCTCCCTCTTTAAGTACCACTGATTCCTCTAATGAACAATATAACATAGTCTAACTATGTGTGAAGTGATCCTTCAACTAATTCCTCATGCGTCCACACTTCTCCATCAACGCATGCCTATACTTTGCTTCCATACTTAGCCAATTTTCACTTGTTATATTATCTAAAACTCACCCAACTAAGTATTTCTAATACTTAAAATTTTCTTATTCTATCTTCCTACTTTCTTTACCTCCTTTCATAATTTTACTTAACATGCTTGTTACTCATTTTGATAGGAAAATAGAGTACGGGGTTGACAGATCATATAAGGGAGCACAGTCCACGAAGCAAAATCGTGTTACGTGAGCTTTTCAATGAAAATACTGAAACTTTAACAAGAGTTGTTGAAGAGCCTGCTACATCAGCAAGAGTTGTTGATGGGAGTTCATTCAGTAGGTCAGTTCCACCTCAAGAGTTGAGGGAACCTCGACGTAGTGGGAGGGTTGTGAACCCACCCATTCGCTATCTGGGTTTCACGGAAATCCTAGCTATGGTAACAGAAGGCGATGTTGAGGATCCGTTGTCTTACAAGAAGGCAATGGAGGATGTTGACTAGGATGGCGACGTTGATGAACCTTGTGTTTATAAGAAGATCATCAACGCTTCAGTAGTCTTCTTAGTGTTGTACATAGACGATATCCTACTCATTGGGAATGATGTAGGTCTACTGACTGCAGTTAAGAACTGGCTAGCGACCCAATTCCAAATGAAAGATTTGGGAGAGGCTCAGTTTGTTTTAGGAATACAGATGAAATCGAAGTATCAGAACCTGGCTCTGATACCAATTGAAGGATCACTTCACACATAGTTGGACTATGTTGTATTGTTCATTAGAGAAATCAGTGGTACTTAAAGAGTGAGATGTAACTACAGGGGAAAAACGATAATTTGGCCCAACTGTTCTTACGAGCATCTGTGAAGGGTCATCGTACTCATGATTAGTTATATCCGATGGACACAGAAATATATCTGTGGTAAGAAGAGTTCAACTGTTGGTCTTTAGTGGAATGCCAGATAGTTAACAGATGGTGGATCTCGTGGCTAAAGAGTTTAGTCAGCTATTCATGGACCGTTAGAGCTTCGAGCCATAGGTCCTTTAGGTCCCCTGGGTAGCTTGGATAAAGTCGAGAATCAGTGTTTGGGTTAATTTGAAATGTTCCAATTGATAAGAGGAAGTTTGATTATATATGATATAATTGGACTGGTTAATTATATATGATATAATTGGCTAAATCTATGAGATACATTATTTTGAAGGAAATTAGATAAAAACATGATTTATATCAAGTAGAGGAGAAAATACTATAGTAGATATGTGATGTGAAACTATAGGATAAAAATATAATATGATTATATTTATTATTAATTAATTGGTTAATTATATGATAATTAAGAAAAATTTTCACGTTCGGACGTGGGTTAGTGGGGCAGCGTCGGTTATTGTAACTGATGAATTAAAATGAAAATGGTTTTCATTTTAAATCGCACGTCCAAAAGAAGAAAAGAGATCCCGTTGGTGAAAAGTAATCGATCGTTTAAGTATTTCGAGAGCCTATACGATAGTCACTCTCCGCCTAAACGATCATCCACCTCACGCCTAAACGATCGCATACTAGTTCCTACATGATCAAATATCTTCCCTAAACAATCGTAGTGTGTGCCGAGTTTGCCAAACGATCATATACCATTTTCTAAGCGATCGTTCTGTAAAACCTACACGATCGTGTAGTTTCTCCTAAATGATAAGTATCCTGCTATACGATAGCGCCTTTTTACCTCCCACTTGCTTATCACCTACACGATCCGTGCTTCTTCCTTCTTCTACCAAATTCACCAAAGACCACGCTTTGGATTCTCACTCTGAGAATACCCGGGGCTCCTTTCTGGTGGTGTCGTCCCCGTTACAGTCGTGAGTTTGCGATTGTGCATGCTGCCGCATTGACAATCGGGTGGAGGTTTCCGCTGTATTGAATTTTGAAGTTTGAAGACTGTCTTCAACTGGTATGGCAATTCTCTCCCTCGTTTATTTCTTGTTCAAAGCATGCCTTTAATTGACTGTTAGTTTGAATAACTGTATATTTGAATGTATATTGTTGTATTTCAGTCACTGTGAAATTGGAGCGATCCGAACGTGCTCATCTCTTCGGTAAGAGATCCTTCATTTCTAGCATTGCAAAGCTACATCTGTTTTCTATAAATAGATCTCTTCGGTTTTAGGTCAAAAAGTGCTGAAAATTCTTGAAGGCTGAAGGGATATGAACTTGGAGGCTATGGCGGCCGAGAAGAGGCTTTTCTATCTTCTTTTCCTTTGATGTTTTCGGTATCATTAAGTTAGATTTTAGTTCAATTTTGGATTGTAAACATGCATTGGCCTGAAGTCTTGAATTTGTCTATGAATTTATGAGTTAATCTTCATTTAGTTTCTTGGATCAAGGGTTTTATTTCAATTTCGTGAGTTTGTTGTTTATAATTGATTCTTCCAATTCAGAACTGTGTTTTTTTTAATTGGTTTAAATTCTCAAGCATGATTATTGATGTTGACTTTCACGCTTTTATCGTGCATGCTAATCGATTCTTAGTCTTGCTAAGGTCATGAGTAGCAACAATAAATTAGGCTTTTGATGGCTATTCCTAGAATGTCTAATTGCTAGGTTCAAAGATAAAATTGATTAATTGAATATGGCTTTCCTGGCAGTTAATTGACATAATTGATTCTAAATCTTATTGCACGTATTTTTAGTTTTATATGGTCGCTATCGAACCTAATAGGATATAGAAGCATGTAGATTAGTTAGGGTATGACGTTTCGACCTTAATTAATAACTAGGATGCTTTCTCGGTTAGATTCATGCTAAATGTCCACTTTCGTAGAAGCTGGTTAGATCGAATCGAGTGAGTAGTTATGCATGCATAATTCGATTGCATAGTCAATTGGCTGAAAACGATGATTGAAATTACATTGAATGCTTAACTTGACCTAAGAAATAGATGAACCCATTCCTGTTTACATTTATCCCTTGCAATTTATTTTCCTGCATGTTTTCAAATTAGTCAAAGCCCAAAATCCCCTTTTTACTGTTTTTTCATAGTCAAATTTAACTTGAGAGCAAATTAATTTTGTGCCTCCTTGTAGTTGGACCCCGTATTACTACTATTGCTACGTTTTTATAGTAATAGAAACAGTCCGGTTGTATAAATTTTCTTTTGTTTCGTAGTTCTTTTAGGAGCGACACCAAAAAGGGATCGAACACTTCGGGGTTGGGATCAAATTGGTTTTGGGGTATGTTGGGGTTCGGTTCTTTGGGTTTTGTTTTTCAACATGGTTCTTAGATTCGACGTCTATAAGTTTCTTAACATTTTGATATCAGACTTTTGCTCGATTTCAGAAACATGTTTTTATTGTTACTATGTTTTTTTTTCCATTATGTTAATTTCATTTTTTTTTATTCATCTTGTCAGTTTCTATCCAAAATTATAAAACATACACATAGAAAAATGTTAGTTTGATTGTATGTTGTTTGGTGTTGTTGTCTTTTGTCCTTTTGGAGCTCGTGTTCTGGTCTACAAATTCTTATTCTTTGAGGTATTTGAATTTGGCATAGTTTGGTTTCAAATATTTTCGTCACATTCTATCTATTACATAAGAACGCAAAAAAAAAAAAAAAAAAAAAAAAGTGTTAGGTCCTGTTTCATTTTACATTTTCGTCTTCGTCAACATTTTAGATCTCAGTCTAATCTACAAGCTTTTTTTCTTTAAGGTCTTCCAGTTCGGTTTTCTTTAGTGTCAAATATTCTTGTTTTGCAAATTTTCAGGAGAAAAATTGTGTAATCTGAGGGCTCAAGAAGATGACTATAAAGATGCATTGCAAAGAGATCTTTAAGATTCGGGGAGGAATCTTCTCGATGAAAGAGAGAATGATAAGCAAATAATTGGCAATAACAAGAGCTAGAGCTAAAAGTCTTCTTGAAGCATTAAATGTCTACTTCCAAACTAATTCTCCAAACTATGGTGAAGAGTTGCAACTATTCAAGCTACAATACCACCCAAGAGAAAGAATTTTATATTCTAGATTCATCCACATTCTTTATGAATAAGGTACTAATTTAATTTTTATGTATTTAAATTTATGAAAGTAGTTAAAAGATTATTAGATGAATTGAGACAATTAGATGAAAGGTTGCATCCTTTCATAGTGTCTTTTCATTTCATATAAATAATGTTGTATTTTTCACATTTGATAGAAAAAGAAGATTTGGAAAATGTAAAATATTGAACCTTGAAAGCTTTTTTTAAGCTTTGTTCGTATGTATTCTTGTGATAGAATGCATGAATATTTTTGGAGCATTCAAGTGAGAATTGATCTATCTTACTTGTGGAGTGCTTTGAAGATCAATAGTTGATGGGAGTTTCAAAGCTTCGTCTGATCCTTGATTTATTAAATCATCTAAGTAATCTATCATCTAATGGGTTGACACCAAATTGGTTTTGGGATATGTTGGGGTTGAGTTCTTTGACTCTTGTTTTCAACATGGTTATTAAATCCGATTCTCGAAGGTTTTTTTTATCATTGATAACAGAGCTTTGACTTAAGATCAGATATATGTTTCCATTTTTGCTATAAAATTGACATAATGAAAAAAACATAATAATAAATAAGTTTTTAGTAAAAGCTGACATTTGTGAAATTTTATGTACAAAAGGTGATATATGCCATAATTTATGGGGTTGTTTTTAAATATAGAAAAATGAACAAAAATATTTATAAAATATAGCAAAATTTTAGAACTATCAATGATAGATACTGATAGACTTCTATCAATATCTACCAGTGATATTGATAGACAGTGATAGAGGTCTATCAATGTCTATCAGCGTCTATCATTAATAGTTCTAAAATTTTGCTATATCTTGTTAATATTTTCAATAGTTTTACATTTTGAAATAATTTCCCTAATTTATATAGATTTAAAGTAACTAAATTATTAAATAAAAATTTGAATAAATAATAAATGAATTTTTCTATATAAAAATTAAAAGGATGATTTGTGAAACTATTTAAACAAGAACAATTTTATACTTTGAACAACCAAAGGCAATCAAAAAGTGCTTTGACATCAAATTCAAAACATTATTTATTTATCCCAATGATCTGTTTGGTTTAATGACTAACGTCATTCTTTTATTTATATATAAAAAATGACAACTTTGTTCTATTTTTTCAATTTTTGAAGAACTGTTTGTCAATTTTTTTTAAAAAAAAAGAAAAATTAATTTTTATTCTTTTATTTTTGTATAACACAAAAAAGTCAAGATATTAATTGAGGTAGGTTTGGAAATTTTGATGATAGGAAGTTTGGGGTCTAAACAACAAAGTGGAGCCCGCTCCTTGTCCAAACTTTATTTCTTTGGTTTTCATTAGTACTAGTTGTTCTCACATGTGTTGCAATTAATCCGACGTTAATGTATTTAAATATAGTTGAAAATTCAAATATTTTTCTTTCTTTTTTTTTTTTGAATATTGAAATAACATTTTTTATACCTAAGTTTTAATATTAAAATAAGATTCAACCAAGGTTTGAAATAGATGTCAATAGAAATATCGAGATCCCGATTTGATGAAAATATCGGTATCGATGAAAATTTTTAGAAACTTGATGGAAATTGATAGAAATTATTATAATTAGTTAATGAAACTTTGGTTGCGGCTTAATTAAACTATAATTGACCATTTTTAATCATAACTTATATGAAGTAAGACAACATTTAGATTTATATTGTAAATACATGTGTAAATGTCAAGAGAGCATAAATTTAAAAAAGAAATAAAAAATAATTATAAAAGAATATAAAGTTTAAGAATATTTTGAGGTCAAATGATGTGAAAATGTAATGGATAAAGCTTAAATGAGGTTAAAAATAAATACGGATTCTTTTTTATGGTTTTTTCAAATTCAATTTATTAGGAAAGGGAAGTTTTGAATTTAAAATAAAGTTGGGAAGTTTTGAATTTAAAATAAAGTTAGAAATTAAAAAAATAGCATATTGACAAAGCTTCATCTTTTGTTAGACACAACATTGACGTGTGAAACTATATAATTACATGTAATCAAGACCATGAAACTAAAAAATTTGAAGTGACCTAACCAAGCTTATTCTAAAAAAATTGAAATTTTTCTCGAAATTTCGTTTGAGATTTGAGTAAAATCGAAATTCCCCCTATTAAAATTTTGAGACCATTCGAGATTTATGGAAGTTTTTCACCATGATTCAACATCTATTTGCAAATCCAGAATTTTTGTCAAGGTAGTTTTATTTTAAATTTCGTAAAAAAGAAAAACTAGTAACCAATAAAAGAACATAAATAAAATTAAACTATTAATTTAATACATCCAACACAGTCTTAGACCCGGAAACAAAATATATGTTAGTGTTGTGAAATTGAGAAGCACGATGGAGCATAATTAGTACAACAGATATGGAGAAAATATAATATTATAGTATATAAATATAATAATAATAAATAAAATAAAATAATTAAAATTATAAAATAACTAAATTTATGAAAATTTAGTAGAAATTTGAAGTGAATTTCTCACCAACGTGTGTGATTTTAAGATCCATCAAATGCAGTATTTATAGGCAAAGTGGCAATAAGATGTGGTCTTACATGGACATCAAACCATGAACAACTACAAGACACATAGACAACATGAAGATTGACACATGGATTTTAGGACACTAAGCAATGAGCATCTATTTATTTTTATAATATTTATAATACTCCCTCTTAGATGCCCATATATATATATATATATATATATATAATATGTCTCGTTAAAACCTTATTAGGAAAAACTTAATGGAAAAAAATCCTAGTGAAGGAAAAATAGCACAATATATTTACTCTCTCTCATGAAAACATCACTTAAGATCTCTGAGTCGCCTCATTCCAATGTTGTGCACCAATTTTTAAAGAGTTAAGGTTGATAATGCCTTTGTAAATAAGTCTATCAGGTTATGTCAGGTTATCCTTCGAACAAACTTGTTATACAATGATGTCGCAATTTTCTTCAAGATCATGAGTGTAGAAAAGTTTCTGTGAAATATGCTTTGTTCTATCTCATTTAATATATCATTTGATTTGGGTTATACAAGCTGTATTGTCTTCATATAATATTGTTGGAAGATTTTTATTAGAATGCAAGCCACATGTTTCACAAATTTGCTGAGTCATTGATCTTAACCATACACATTCTCGACTAGCCTTGTGAATTACAAGAATTTCAGCATGATTTGAGGAACTGACCATTATGGTCTGTTTCAACAATCGCTATGATATAGTAGTTCCTCCACATGTAAAAAGATAACCTATTTGAGATCTAGTTTTGTGTAGATCAGATAAATATCAAGAATCTGCATAACCAACAGAAAGAAAAGCAACGACTGGAGTGGGAGAGTCAGAGTCGAAAAGAGGATTCCTCACTTCTTTCTCTCATTCAAAACCGTGCATGAGACTTTCATCTCGCACGGCTCCTAAGCTAAGTGATAAAAGAAAGAAGAACTATATCTAGCTAATAAATTTACTGAAAATGCAATATATGGTCTTGTATTATTAATAAGATACATAAATGCACCAATTGCACTAAGATATGGTACTTCAGGACCAATAAATTTTTCATTATCGTCTCAAGGTCGAAATATATCTTTCTTTATATCCAATGAATAGACTTCCATTATAATATTTAATGGATGTGCTTTGTCCATATAAAATCTTTTAAAAAAAAAATCATCTATAAGTTGATTGATGAATAAATATTTCATATGGTAAATGCTCAATTTGCAAACCAAGGCAAAATTTTGTTTTTCCGATATCTTTCATCTCAAATTCTTTTCTAAGATATTTTATTGCTTTTGAAAACTCTTCAAGAGTTCCAATTATACTCAAGTCATCAACATATACAGTTATTATAGCAAATCCTGATTGTGAATTCTTTATAAAAACACATTGACATATTGGATTATTTTGATATCCTTCTTTTAATAAATATCCACTCAGGTGATTATACCACATCCTGATTGTTTCAATCCATATAGTGATCTCTGTAACTTTATTGAATACAATTCCCGGGAATTTGTTGTATATGTTTCAGGTACTTTAAATTCTTCTATGATTCTCATATAAATATCATTATCAAAATATCTATATAAATATATTGTGACTACATCCATAAGATGCATATCTAGATTTTCATACACAGTCAAACCAATTAAATATCTTATTGTAATTGCATCCACCACTAGAAAATATGTCTCTTCATAATGAATACTAGGTATTTGTGAAAAACTTTGTGCAACTAGTCTTGCTTTATATCTTGTGACTTCATTATTTCATTTCTTTTTCTCATAAATACCCATTTGTATCTTATAGATTTGATACCTTCTAGTGTTCAAATTATTGGTCCAAAAACCTGCTGTTTTGAAAGTGAGTTTAATTCTGCCTCAATTGCTTCTTTTCACAAAGTCAATCTTTTCTATGTTGACATTCTTCAACAGATTTTGTTTAGGATCTTCATTTTTAGATATAATATCAAAAATAATATTATATGCAAAAATGTTGTCAATAACTACATTAGTTCCATTCCATCTTTTTCCTGTCATAACATAGTTTATTGAAATCTCATTATTATCTTTAAGTATTTCACCTTCCTCACTAGTCATGTTGAGGATTTCTTCATGGATATTTACATCCTCAATCAAGTTTTTTTTACTATTAATTATTTTTCGTTTTCGAGGATTTTTATCTTTGGAACCCATTGGTTTACCATGCTTTTGGCGTGTTCCAAACTCATTAGTGACAACTTGTTGTGTTCGAATATTAATTTTTTATGGAACATTTGCAGTTAGTATATGTGACTTAGTTACTTTCTTTGCATCTATAAATGTATCTGGTAATTGATTTGCTATATTTTGCAAATGAAGTATTTTTTGAACTTTAAATTCACATTGATCTGTACGAGGATCTAAAAGAGACAATAACGATGCATTCCATGTGATTTCTTTTTCCAGTTTCTTAATTCCTTCCACTAATGCTGGAAAATTTGTCTCATTAAAATGACAATCAGCAAATCGTGCAATAAATACCTCACCTTTCAGGGGTTCAAGATATTTAATAATTGATGGGGAATCATATCCAACATATATTCCTAACCTCCTTTGAGGACCCATCTTAGTGCGTTATGTTGGAGCAATTGGAACATATATTGCACATCCAAAAATTTTCAGATGGAAAATATTTGGTTCATGACTATAAGCTAATTATAACAACGAGTACTTATGCTAAGCTACTGGCCTAATGCGTACAAGTGACGTTGGATGCAAAGTAGCATGTCCTCATACAGATGAAGGAAACTTAGCACTCATAAGTAATGGTCTTATAATTGATTGCAAATGTTTTATAAATGATTCTGCTAAACTATTTTGTGTATGAACATGAGGTACAAGATATTCAATACTTATCCCAATTGACATACAATAATTATAAAAAAAAAATTAGGATGAAATTCACCAGCATTATCAAGGTGAATGGTCTTAATTGTATAATCAGAAAATTGTGCTCTTAACTTAATTATTTAAACAAGTAATCTTGCAAATGCAATATTTCGACTTGATAATAAGCACATGTGTGAATATCTACTGGATGTATTTATTAATACCATAAAATATCTAAATGGTCCACTTGGTGGGTTAATAGATTCACATCTATCACCATGAATTCGTTTTAAAAATGTAGGTGATTCAGTTCCCACTTTAGCTGGTGATGGTCTAATTATTAATTTGTCTTGATAGCAAGCATCACATGATAATTCATTAGATTGAAGAATCTTCTGACTCTTCAATGGGTGTCCACTTGAATTCTCAATAATTTTTTTAATCATTATAGACCCTGGATGACCCAATCTATCATACCAAATAGCAAATAATTTGGATTCATGAACTTCAAGTTCATTGTTGCATATGTTTCAATTACTCGTATATTAATACAATACAATCCAGAAGATAAGGTAGATAGCTTTTCCAATATACATTTTTAATTTGAGAGAGTAGAGATAATATCTAGGTATTCCACATTATTCTTACTATCAGTCTCAGTATAATAACCATTGTAACATATATCTTTAAAACTTAGGAGATTTCTCTTTGATTGACTTGAGAACAATGCATTGTCAATTGTAAATTTTGTTCTCTAAACAAAATAATATTTGCTTTTCCAAAACCTTCAATCAAATTTGTAGAAATTGATATTATATTTACTTTTGCTTTCAGCATTGTCAATTTAGAAAAAAAATATTTTATTTGTAAGTGTTATGTGTATAGTTGCACTATCTGCTAGACATAGATATTATTTGCTCATTTTTTAATCATCCAACATATCATTATCCTGGTATGCAAGATTTACTTCCACATTTTTCTCTTTTTCCTTCAGAGAGGCTTGATAGAGGTCAACTAAGTGTTTTGACGTACGACATTTACGTGACTAATGCCAAGTTATTCCGCATCAGAAGTATTTATTTTTAACACTTTTTGAACTCTTATCTTGTGGAGCTTTTCCTTTGTGATCATCATTTTGTGTGGTTCCTTTGAAATTTGAATAATTAGAACGACCACAATGAAAATAGTAATTATTTCTTCCTCCTCTATAGTCACGACCTCGACCACGATTATTAACATTCACAACATTCACTTCAGGGAATGGTGTTGTTCCAGTTGGTCAAGAGTTCTATTATGTGTGGACACCTCTCAGACTATAAGAAGGTATGCGGCGCCACATCATTCAAGCCCCGGGATCAACCCTTAAGGGAGAAATCTATCTACTTACCCTGCTTTGGGGAAGGAGTGAATTTCATCGTGTGTAGCTGAGTTCCCAGCTCCCGAATCAAACGAATCCCCAAAGTTGTAGGTTTGAGTCGGCGGTCTGGCCACTCGCACCCATGCAAATCAAAGGACCGCCCTTAAAGGCAGGAGTTCCCAACTCACTTCGGATTGAGGTCATGTTGCCTATGGTCATCCTAGTGTAGTGAAGTCTCTGTCATGAATGGCGTTTATAACAAGACTATAACACTTCGTGGTCTGGTCTTATACAAACTCCTTTATATAGGACACCCCCACTCGCATGTCCCCACATGAATGATCAGGATCAGACCATCTATAGCAAGTCACAATAATTGTAACTATTCTACAAAGCGGGTTGCATCCGTAGCGTTACCATGATAAGGTTTCCCTCTTATATCCATATACTATAGACCATTTTGGTTATCACTTAAGATATGATCCACTTGTATGTTTCTACATACATGCTTAAGTTACAAACGAAAACTAGGGATCTTAGTTTATTGGTTTATGGTAAAGCAAATAAAAACATCTAATGTTCATAGACAAGAAATGAAGAAAATATCATATATTATACATCACAAGCGTTTATTCAAAACTATGTTTACAAACTTCAGCATCATCCCCAACAAATAGGTCCACATAAATCACCATGGATTCGTTCTAAAAATGTAGGTGATTAAGTCCCCACTTTAGTTGGTGATGGTCTAATTATTAATTTTCCTTGAGAGTAAGCATCACATGGTAATTCATTAGATTGAAGAATCTTTTAGCTCTTCAGTGGATGTCCATTTTAATTTTCAATAATCCTAATCATTATAGATCCTGGATGACCCAATCGATCATACCAAATTGTAAATATGTATGGATTCATGAATTTCAGGTTCATTGTTGCATATATTTCAATTACTCGTATATAAGTATAATATAATCTAGAAGATAAAGCAAGAAACTCTTCCAATATATGTTTTTAATTTAAGATAGTGGATATAATATATAAAAATTCCACATTATTCTTACTATCAATCTTAATATGATAACCAACGCAACGTATATCTTTAAAACTTAGAAAATTTCTCTTTGATTGACTAGAGAATAATGCATTGTCAATTGTAAATTTTGTTCCTCTAGCAAAATAATGTTTGCTTTTTCAAAACCTTCGATCAAGTTTGTACAACCTGATATTGTATTTACTTTTGCTTTCAACATTGTCAATTTGATAAAGTGATCTTTATTTGTAAGTGTTATGGTTGCAATGTCTGCCAGATATAGATTTTTTTTTTTTTTTTGCTCATTTTTTAAACATCCAACATATGAAAATGATCAATGTTTCTTTATTAAAAGAAAATAATTACAATGAGAAAAACAACATTTAAAATATACAAAAGTTTACTAAAAAAAACACGAAGATATATAAAAGAAAACAACAACATTAAGTCTAGCTATTCTCAAAGTTAAAAGAAACACTTGATGTTCCAAGGTGCCAATCTTCTCTTTAGGAGATTTAAAGAAGTTCGCCACATCCGAATTTGTCATATGAGATGAGTCAAATATGTCATTATCCTAGCATGTAAAATTTGCTTCTATATTTTTCTCATTTTTCTTCAGGGAGGCTTGATAGAGGTCAATTAAGTGTTTTGACATACGATAGGTACGTGACCAATGCCCAGCTATTCTGCATCAGAAGCATTTATTATCAACACTCTTTGAACTTTTATCTTGTGGAGCTTTTCTTCGTGATCATCATTTTGTATGGTTCTTTTGAAATTTAAATACTTAGAACGAACACCACGAAAATAATAATAATAATTTCTTCCTCTACCACAGTCATGACCTCGACCACAATTATTCACATTCACAACATTCCTTTCAAGGAATGATGTTGTTCCAGTTGGTCGGATTTATGGTTCCTCATCAATAACTCATTATTTTTTTCGTCCACGAGAAGATATGAAATTAATTCAGAATAGTATTTAAAACCTCTCTCAATATTGCTGCTGCAAGAGCATATTAGAGATATGAAATGTAGAAAATGTCTTCTCTAACATATAAACATTAGTAATTTTCTTTCCGCATACGAACAACTTCGAACTGATTTTAAATATTGCGGAGTTGTAATCATTTATTGATTTGAAATCTTGTAGCCTCACGTGCATTTACTTATAACGAGCTTTAGGAAGAATAACTATAACTGTTTTTTTTATGATCATACCTTTCTTTCAAATTTTTTACAAGATACGGGGATCTTTTATTGTAAGATACTCTATTTTCAATCCCTCGTGGAGATGATGACGAAGGAAAATCATAGCTTTTACTTTGTCCGGACTGGATGTCGTATTTCCTTCTTTAATAGTCTCCCCAAGATTCATTCAGATGGATTTCGACATCAAGTACTCATGACAAATAATTATTGTTGTTAATATCAAGGGCGACAAATTCTAATTTTGTGAGATTTGTCATGGTAGCACTATTATAAAATATTGTACATATATTAGAAATTTAATAGATACTGAATATGCAAAATAACATTAACTTTATTAATTGTAACGAAGAGGGGGAAACCGACATACCTTTAAGACCTACCTTTAGCCGAGAAAACGATCGGAGCTCATGCTGATAACTAAAATTATAAAATTGGATAATTTGAAAATTAATAGAATTTTGAAGTGGATTTCTCACCAATGTACATTATATTGAGATCCACCAAATGTCACTATTTATAGGCAAAGTGATAAGTAGGATGTGGGCTTACATAGACATCAAGCATGGATTATTATAAGGCACGTGGACAATATGAAAAATGACAAATGGCTCTTAGGACACTAAACATTGAACATCTATTTTTATGATATTTATAATAAAATTTCCACTATGATGGCACCCTTTGAGATGAATTTTTCACCAAATCTATGTTTATTGGCCATTATTTTTAATGGCAACCAATACATATAGGCATAGAAAATGATGCGTAAATATATATATCTAATATATATTTTAGACGTAATAGGTTCGGCTAGAAAATCAAAACCTATTTTTTGTAGATCTAAGTGTAAAATAATATTAAATTCATGACACAAACATTTATATCAATGGACAAAGACAGAGATCTAGAGAGGAAAATATTAAAAGTCCAATACAACAAATGTTAATGCTTGTATCAATATATTAAGCTTTAGCCGTGGTTTGAGAAATGATTTCACTTTTAGTTTTAGATTTTTGAAATTTATTCTTGAAGTAATTGTTTTAAATAATAAAATTATAAAAAATATTTTTAAATATAACAAAATATTACTGTCTATCAGTGGTATAGTAATAATATCGATCACTAATAAACAGTAACATTTTACTATATTTATAAATAAGTTGATTTATATATATGAAGACATCTATTTGCTCATCATTTGAATAGGTATATTGATTTTCATCTTTCCAAAAAAAGGAAAAAAAATAGTCCAATTGGTATAAAAAATGTCACCACCTTTCAAAAATATTTACATTCCAATATCAAATGTTTTTTTATTATTATTATTATTTTTATTTTTTTTTTGAAATTTGACTCAAAGTTCAAATATTTGTAAAGAAAAGGTGAGAAATCAAACCTAATTTTTAGAACTAAAAATAAAATAAGTATACAACAAAATTTAAAATCCTTTCCTACCAATAAATGAAAAAAAAAATAACTAAGAATAACGCAAATCTCTAATGGATGTTCGTCAAAGCCTAATCATTAGGTTGTGTTACATGATAGATTATGATTTTAGCCACCGTTTTTTTCAAGTTTAGTCAATAGAGTTTTTGGATCTTAATTTATAATTCATGTGTTGAGTTGCATACCTACAACATTCAAATAAGATCGATCATCTTATTTCGTGTAGTATTTGAATCTTAAGCTAATGAGAATTAGTTCTTTGGTCTCAAGAGTTTTGATATTGTGTCTAATCCAAATCTTAAAGTTGAAATCGAATGATTTTGGATCTAAGTATTTGCAAATTGGGAGTTTTCACCTACTCAAAATGTTTCTAATTTCATTATCACTTAAACTTTCATATAATTTGATATCAGAGCTTAAGGTCGAGATCAGAGATTATTGTGATTTGAAACATGCATGTCAAGCTCAGTTGGTCAAATTTTTTTCTTTTTTAAGGAAAAGAAAGTGAATTATTTGATGAAGCAAGCAGTAGAATTTAAGCAGTTAGTATTAATTAGGGAGTAGAAAGAAAGCAAGCTAGTAAGTCACTTTGCAATTATTGTTGGAATTTCCAGGATTTCAAAGCTTACTTTCAAATTTTCAACTTCTATGATTCTAAACGTTATTGTTTGTCAATTTTAGAATTTTGGTGGATAAGTGATATTATTCTTGAATATTAATTTCATTGTTTCCTTAGTTTGTTTTTGCTATTTGTCTAGTTATAATTGTTTGCCTTTTTTCTTTGTATCTTACACCATTCTTTGAATTTTATACTTTAAATTCTTAATTCTATATAATTTGTTCTTTTGTTCCTTATCCTAGTTTTTCTAATCTTAAATGTTTGGTCCTTGAATTCTTAATCTCCTTCTTATTTAATTTTACTTATTGCTTCGTTTGATCAGTGTGAAATATACTTCACGTCAATCGAGCATGTTCAAAGCTGATTCATGATATTGCAAATTCTTGGTTACTTATTTTCTACATCCTTGAGCATAAACACAAGTGATCGTATACGTCAAGGAGAAATGTTATAAAACTTCCAAACAAATATAGAATGAAAACATAGATAAACAAGTGAAATCACATAAGATTTATAGTGGTTCAATCCCAACGAAGAATCTACATCTACTGTCAAGGTCACTATCTTCTTCTATTGGTTATGAGTTGATACACACTGAATTATAGAGAGCTTTGAACGAGAAAAGAAATAAATATCCTAACCCTTGTACATCAAGCTATATTTTCCCTTTACTCTCACTCTCAACATCATACAAAAAAAGACTTTTTACAGCTCCTAAAATGATTTAAGATATTGGAGCTATTAAGTGGGATAAAAGCTTCTATGTGAGCTGTACCCTCAATTGGTCATTGGGCCTTCATTCATCAAAGTGGTGGATCAAGCCCACAATGATAACAAGCCCAAATAATGCTACAACTTCAAGCCCATAAACTTTTGATATGAAATTGTTGATGCAGCAGGAAAACAAACAATAAATCCTACATGATACCTTTTATCAATTGCTAACAATAACACAACAAGCAGATGATCAAACTTTAATAAAACATACTAACAAAGAACCAACCTTGAGAGCCTTTAAACAACTCTCAAGTTTATGAGATGGCAATGTCTTTGTTAAAGCATCAACAACATTTAAGATAGAAGAAATTTTCTCAACCCTTATCTTTCCATCAATAATCACATTCCTTATAAAATGAAAGTGAATGTATATGTGTTTGGTCCTTTTATGATACGTTTGGTTCTTGGAAAGAAACACTGCACTTTGACTGTCACAGTGTATAACTAATTGATCTGTCAAACAAATTCCCAACTCCTCAACTAATTCACTTAGCCATATTGCTTCCTTAAAGGCATTTTTTAAGGCCATATACTTCACTTCTATGGTTGAAAGGGCAACAACAGGTTGAGGAAGACTTCCAGCTCATAGTAATGACCTTTTATCTCTATCAGTAGAATAATCAACATCAATAAACACAGTGAATATCTCTAGGTTTTCGTTATACTTGGAATATAGAAGACCATGTGTCATAGTACCCTTAACATACAATCATTTTATAGCTTGCAAATGAACTTTTCTAGGTTAGACGCATAGATACTAACTACACTCAACCCATGAGTTAAGACTGGCCTAGTGCATACCATTAAGTACATAAGACTACCTACAACACTAGCATAAAGTACAAACTTCATTTCATCCTTTTCATCATTAGATTGAGAAGAATCAATTAGGACAATTTGAAATGACTTGTTATAGGAGTAGAAACGGACTTCAAATCATGCATTATGACCTTACATTACATTTTCAAACTATTAGATTTAGGGTCCTAAATCTCATTCATCTTGTAGTTTATAATTTGTAAATACAAATAATTTATTTAATAAAATAAGAAGTTTTTATTTTGACATTTAGATAGCATTAACTCAATCCAACAAACTAAGATCTGTGGTTGTTTAATGAAACTTGAACAGTATGTGGTAGACATAGAGATGGACCATGTTCAAGTAATAACCTAAAAGGTCTGCAGTATACGGTTAAGGTTGGGTGTCTTATCCTAGTGACATTGCGGATACGGTCTACTTTGTAATTTTTGCATGAGTTGTAAGTGTTACAAACAATATGATCCATCTTGTTCATGTAGAGATATATGACTAGAGGTATCCTGTATAAAGAGTTTATATAAGATTGGACCACGAAATGATTAGTTACTAAGCATAACACCTTTGCTTGAAGAAATTAACTCATGTCTATGGGTGACCTTAATCCTGAGTGAGTTGTGAACTCCTATCTACAAGGGCAATTCTTTGATCTATATGGGTGAGAATGACCAATTTTGCCGACTCAATATGCCTATACTTTTGAAAATTTGTCCGAGTAGGGAACTGGAACACAGCTACTCTAGATGGAAGTCATTCATTCTCGTTGTTAAAGAAACTAGATAAATTTCTCCTTAATAGCTTATTCCGAGTCTTGAATAATGAGATTAAAGAAAGTAGAAATTAACACCCTCTCATGGGCCTGAAAGGGGTTAGTTTATAGTTCAACTATAAACTGTTTGTTCATAAGAAAAATCAGTTGCATTTAAAGAGTTAGATGTAACTATAAGGGTAAAACGATAATTTTGACCCAACTGTAGTTCAAGCAATTTGTAAAAGATCAACTTAATGTTTTGATTGGTTAGATCCAATGGACACAAAAATATATCTATAGTGCGAAAAGTGCAGCTGTCAGTCTTTGGTGGAGTGACTGACAATTAATGAATGTTGATTATGTTGGGGTGTATGCTCTAAAGCCTCGTAGTTTTATGTTAGCTGAATCAATGGCTGATTGATTTTATATTACTTGTCCAATAATCCATTAATCTAAGATCCAAGGTTATCTGATGTAACTTAAACATGTGTGTGGAGACATACAGGTGGATCATGTTTAAATCATGACCTAAATGGTTTGTAGTATATGGATAAGGTTGGGTGCCTTATCTTGGTAACACTACTGATATGACCCGTTTTGTAATTGTTACAATTATTGTAAAGTACTACAAATGATCTGATTCTGATCATTCTTATAGAGACATATGAGCGGGGGTATTTTATACAAAAATAGTTTGTATAAAGATCAGACCACGAAATGTTAAGTCTCTCTCTATAATGTCGTTGCTAGAAGAGACTTACATTTCACCAAGATGACCATAGGTGACTTGACCTTAATATTGAGTGAGTTGTGAACTCTTGTCTGTGAGGGCAATTCTTTGATTTGTATGGGTGAGGGTGGCCAGATTCGCCGACTCAGTAAGCCTACCATTTTGAGGTTTCGTCTGATTGGGGAATTGAGAACACAACTACACAAGAAGGAATTCACTCATTCCCTTTAGTTAGGGTAAGAAGATAAATTGCTCCCTTAAGGACTGATTCCGGGGCTTGAATGATGAGTCACCTCACCCTCTCCTGGCCCGAGAGGGATTCGATCATAGGTGGTCTATGACTAATTGTTCATTAGAGAGATCAGTGGTACTTAAGGAGTTAGATGTAACTATAGGGGTAAAACAATAATTTGGCCCAGTTGTACTTACGAGAGATTTGTGAAGGGTCAACACACTATTGATTAGTTATATCCAATGGACATAGAAATATATCTATAGTGTGAAGAATTCAACTGTCGATCTTTAGTGGAGTGACCAGCAGTTAATGAATGTTGATTAATTTGATTAAAAGAGTTTAATCAATAATCTCGTATAATTAGAGCTTCAATCTATAGGTCCACAAGGTCCTTGCGTTAGCTCAATGAGGACTGATGGAAATCAAATTAGTTTTGAATTAATTTGAATTGTTCAAATTAATTAAAGAGAATTAATTGTATAAGATACTGTTAAATAATTTATATTGATACATTATATAATACAATGTATGTTGATACATATTTATGAGAGGAATAAATATTTGAATATGATTCAAATATTATTATATGAATATAATTCATATAAAAACTTTATGTTAAAATTTAATGTGAATATGATTCATATTAAATTTATATAGTTTTATGAGAGAAATAAATATTTGAATATGATTCAAATATTATTTATATGAATATGATTCATATAAAAACTATATATTAAAATTTAATGTGAATATGATTCATATAAAATTTATGAGAGAAATAAATTTTTTAATATGATTCAAATATTAATTATGTGAATATGATTCATATAGACACTGTTGTCAAGTCGCTTGGCTTTGATCAGAACGTTGATGAGCCTTGTGTTTACAAGAAGATCATCAACAGCTCAGTAGCTTTCCTGGTACTGTATGTGGATGATATCCTACTCATTGGGAATGATGTAGGGTATCTGACTGACATTAAGAATTGGCTAGCTGCCCAGTTCCAAATGAAAAATTTGGGCGAGGCACAATATGTTCTAAGGATCTAGATCATTCGGGATCGTAAGAACAAACGGTTAGCCCTGTCTCAGGCATCATACATTGATCAAATATTGATTAGGTACAGGATGTAGGATTCCAAGAGGGGTTTGTTACCCTTCAGGCATGTAATCGTTTTGTCTAAGGATCAATATCTTAAGACATCTCAAAAAGTTGAGGAGATGAGACGGATTCCCTATACTTCTGCTGTAGGAAGCTTAATGTATGCAATGTTGTATGATATAATTAATTATAATGTATTTGATACATTATGAGAGAAATTTGAATATGATTAAAATACCAATTATATGAATGAGATTCATGTAGTTAATATAAATATGATTTATATTGAGAGGAATAAAATATTTGGATATGATTCAAATATCATTTATATGGATGAGACTCATATAAATGGATTTAATATAAATTTGATATATATTAAATGCCATGTATAGCTAGGAGAGAATAAAATCTATAATTTATGTTGTATTTGATGCAATATAAAACTATAGGCTATATATTATATTTGATATAACATATAGTGAATATATATAATAAAGTAGTTATTATATATTTTATTTTATTAATTTATTTGAAATTAATAAAAGGGAAAGAGTTATAACTCCCTCCCCATTATTCTCTCAATAACTAACGTGGGTTTCAAGTGGGTTGAGAAAGAATCATTCTCTTCAAGCATCAAACGATTGATATAGAGAAAAATTCTCTGAGAAAACTTCCCTCTAATCATCTCCTTCTCCTTCCCTTACCAAGGATTCAAGCAAAGCCCACAACTTCTGCTTGAATCTTTTAATCCCAAAAGAGAATATAGAGGATTCTTGATTTGTATTGTCCATGTAAGAAGAAAGAGATCCATGAGGAAGGAGTTCCGTTCGTGATTGTTCAAGGGATTCGTGAAGAAAGATTCTTCAAAGGTGATATCTCTTAAACTTGTTTCTTGTTTAAAGCATGTTGTAAGTAATGTTAAATTCATATCTATTGTATGTTTACTGTAAATTTTTGTATTCAATAATTAATGGAATTTGGACGATCCACTTTCGTTCAAGGATTTCCTCATGTTGGATTTCCTTCACATCTTATTCTTCTTTCTTCATCTAAATAATTCTTCGCGACTTCGATAAAATTATCAACACCATTAGAATATTAATCGGACCTTCCATCTCTTAAATTTATCCAACTACGATCCATAACAAGTACCAAGTGAAGTACCTAAATTAGAAATCAAAGTGTTAGAATCTAAGTCTTAGATAAAATGCAAATAGGCAATCAAATTACTAATCAAAGTTAGTAATTTCATTCGATCAATCAATACTCAAAATAAACTCGTTGTTTAAACTTTTCCTCAAATCGATGTGTTAAATCACACTAGCCATCCATCAAAACAAACTCGTTGTTTAAACTTTGTAACTCGACATAACATCAAATCTCCGAGAAGCAAATAATCATAACCTAGGCCAGAAGTATAAACTATGAAACGCATGCCATCATCTTAACTGTCTTCACTGTCTGACCCACTTTTCCCAAATACAGATGAATGTTCACCGTAAAGAACACTGTAACGTACAAGCAAGTTAAAAAGGAAACATGGAAAGCATACACATCAATTACCAATGCAGGTTATTGACATTATCTTCAAAACTGTTTGCTTCAATTAGCAAAGTCAAAGGCAGTCAACAAAAAAGCAGAAGAAAAGTTATGATGTAAATTCTTATTCTTACTTCTTGCAAAAGAAGTAAAAGGACATCCTGCCCCTTTGTCCTTTAGATTGTAGCTCCTTTGAATGTCAATCTTTGATTCTACTAAATAAAAAATATGTATCCCAAATTTCCTACATCACTTAACTTGTGTACTAATTTGCTATAGTAGTGGGGAGATCTCTGATGCGATGCACAAGCGTATGCAATTGAAATAATAAATCCAAAATAGGGTATCGGCTTCAGGGACCGGCGTGAGTGAAATTTTTTTAAACTTAGCTATCATAATTCTTTATTAATTTTATTCAAGCAACTCAAAAGATGAATTTTATCTATAATTATGACTAATGAAAATTCAATCACAAACACAAGAACAAATTTAGAGCAAAAAGATTCCAGGGTGTTATTTCATTTAGGGACAGTGAACCTAACATCCAATTTATTGAAATTGATAGATTGAGGCTAGAAGTTCTAAAATCAGAAAATCCTCTCTTGAGCTCAAACCCTCATAATTTACCCATCAACTTGAAACTCTTCTATCGCTTGAATAGTTACAGCATTAAGATCCTTCAATAGCACTCCTTATTATTCTAAATTTATTCTCATGCAATTTTGAATAACAATCTAAATTATTGGGTCCAACAAATTAAACTCTCTCTTGAGACATCTAATTAACTTAGGTTCATTCACTTAATGGCCAGATAATCAAAAGCATTAAATACAAATAATTTAGAAATCCATGCAAAATCAATCAACTGTAAATTTAGTATTCAAAGTAACATTCCCTAAAATTCAAAAACACCCTAGAATAATAGAGGTTAGCCATACATGATTCTGATAACTAAATTCCACAAATAATCAATCATTAAAGCAAGAAGTAAATTAACGTAGAAGAATGATCTCCCTTCAATAGGTCTTAATCTCAATCACTATGTCCTTGACTCTCGCCATGAACCTCGTGTTATTCTTCAACAAAATAGCACAATCACGATCAGTTTTCCCGTCACGAATAGCCTAGAGACGATTTTGGATCAAATCTTAACCGAAATCTCGAGTCTTCCACAAAAAATGATCAGAACTGTTGTAATTTGGCTCTTGTATGGACGAAAATCGCTCAAAATCGGCTTTGCCCATTTTCTAGCGGCGTAACACTATGATTTATAATATGCTCGCAGCGCTGCAACGCTGGCATCATGCCAGCCGCGCATAGAAGTTGTAGCGTTGCTACAAGGAGCATTGTAACGCTATCCAATTCCAAATTACTCTCGGGTCTACAACGTCAAGGAGAAGCGGTTCAACGCTCAGCCAACGTTGGCTCCTCTGAATTGCTCTCCAAACTTGCCTCTTTTCTTGATCTTGGAGTTTTGCCCCCGAGTTTTTGCTCATTGTCACATAACTACTTCTGATGCTTGGCTTCCTGAAATCACTCAATAAACCATATCAAACCAAACAAAAACTAGCAATAGTAGCTCTAAACTTAAAGGTAATAAAAGCACTTTTTACATGCTTTTGACCACCCCAAACTTAAAACTTTGCTAGTCCTGAGTAAAGAAAAGAAAGAAACCCAAAGTAGGAGGAATTATGAATACTGAAATGAAAAGGTTCTAGGCATGCATTCTCTTATTCCGATTTCATCAGCTTCTTAACATATACAACACTTATCCATACAAAAATTCATACGCATCCTAATCATTGAGAGTTTCTAAAGCCAAAACTTTTTATCCTTTGTGTGTGTGTGACTCCTTTAATTCAAAAATCAATAATTGACTTAAGGTTTAATTAAGCTTCATTAGTTTTTCCCCTAATCTAGCTCAAGCACCAATCAGTAGGCATCACCACACTCAGGGAAGTAATATGTCCAGTAAGATGCCCGAAATACTCATTTTAACGAGATCCCAACTTGCATCATTTTACCTAGAGCCACTAGCTTTCACACATTCACTGCAAGGAACCATACCTAGTAAATTCCCAGGTGTCCTAACTAATCACAACAAAGACAACTCTTTTTACCCCCATCCATGCATACACATTACAAGTTCAATTAAGAGAAAAATATTTATTTCAAGCACATGAGTGTACACTCTACTTCTTTTTTTATAGGGCAATAATAATATTATTTTCTTTCCTCTTAGTCTAACATTACAAAGCATCATGCAAGACACTTTCAAACTAGTGGGGCCTTTCGAGATGTCAACCAAATTGACTTAAATTAAAGCTTTGTTCAATTAAAGGTTCTAAATAAAGTGGTTCGTGCTCAAGATACAGAGGATACAAAGAGGGATTCAAAACAAAGAACACTCAAGAAAGGAGTATATTATCCAATTTCTACTTCAAAGTATGGCATACATCATGAGTGACTCATCAACCATCATAGTAAAAGAAAGCAACCAAAAAACATACTTCAATTAGTCTTAGCATTCTTCCTAACCCAAAATCAACTCTTTTTCAAAAAAAAAAAAAAAAACCAAAATTTTTCAATTTTTCAATTTTTCCTCAAATTTCTCCAATAACATGTATAAAACATTCAACTCAAAACATAATGCATAACAGCACAAGATTCAAGCACAAAGTATGCACCCCCAACCCCAAACTTAAAAGGATGCATTGTCCCCAATGCATAACATCTAGAACAATCACACAACAGATGAGTGATACAAGCCTGGGTAATGAGTGAGAATCCACGAAACTGGATGGTGACTGGTGCTTGAAAACACTTGAGTATCATTTCCAACCTAAAGATCAAAACAAAACATTCATAGGGTGGCTCTCTATCTTAAAAACAAACAGACTAATCCAAATAAAACATGAAATAAAACTAGAACACTTGGGTTGCCTTCCAAGAAGCGCTTAGTTTAACATCTTTAGCTAGACCAAGTCTCCAATTCAGACGACTTTCGAGGTGGTTACATCATTCTATGCACAACAACACCTGAAATATATAACTTTCTCCCACACTTGCATTCACATAAAAAATTAGTCGAAGAACAGTTATCAGAAAAAGCATAATCTTCTCTCCCCTCGTCCACAAGTTCAATATCTCGCTTACGAATATAATCCAGAAAATTTACTGTACCTTTCTAGGGAGTTTGTTCAGGACAACTTATCTTTTCCTTGCCTTTTTCAACAATGAGATTGTTCAGGATTTTTACCATCTACGTCCTTAATCTATTGGCACAAAATTATAGGTTCATTAGGCTTGAAAGAACGAAAAATGTTGAACTTTACCCCTTCATCATTTACCCGAAGTGTAAGCTTGCCATCGTAAACATCAATCAATACTCTACTAGTGGCCAGGAATGGTTGTCCAAGGATAATGGGAATTTAAGCATCTTCTTCTTCCATGTCTAGGACCACAAAATCCGCTAAGAATATAAAATCGCGACCTTAACCAGAACATCCTCTACTACACCATGAGGGTAAGTGAGGGAACGATCTGCCAACTGCAATGATATCATCACCGGCTGCACCTCTCCTATATCCAGTTTCCTATACAAAGATAAAGGCATAAGATTAATTGAGGCTTCTAAGTCAGATAAGGCCTTATTTATCGTCAAATTCCCTATAGTGCAAGGAATCGTGAAACTCTCAAGATCCTTCAATTTTTGCGGTAGCTTCTTCTGTAATATGACACTGCAAAAGGAATGTTAATGTGAAGTTTCTTAAAGATATCTAAAAATTTAACATACTAATCATTTACTTTCTTTTTCTGAAAACGCTGGGGATAAGGAATTTTATTCAATACAGCAGGAGAAGGTCGAGAATTACTCCCTGAATTGGATGATGCAGAAATATCACCCATTTTTCCTTGAATTGCTTTATCAATTGGTGGACTTAATACTACATGTTCCTCTATTTGGTCTATCAGAAGATGCACCACATGTTTCCCACTTCTCAAAGTTATTGAATTGCACGCTTCCCTTGGGTTTTTCTCCGTACAGCTAGGGAAAGCACCTTTGTTCATTGTATTCAATGTAGCAGCTATCTGGCTAACCTGATCCTCAAGGTTCTGAATAGCTTTCCCATGACTCCTTTCCGTGCTCTCCAGGAAGTTGGTTCTACTCCTAGATTCTTTTATGAAATCACCAAGCAAAGCCTCCACAGATGGTTTCTTTTCAGAAAAACATGGAGATGCCTGCAAAACATTCTTATTATTAGCGTAAGAAAAATTTTCGTGATTTCGCAAACATGGGTGATAATGAGTGGGTAGGTTCATCTGATAGGTATTTTAATGGGTTCCTTGACAGTAATTAGCTTGGCGCACATAATTTGCCTGCTCAGAGTTAGGTACCTCCCATGAAGTGAGTGCATTACAAGCCATCATCAATGCAATCGACGGTTGGGTACTTGTAGACAAGAGATTAATGGTGTTAGTTAAAGTGGCCATTTGCGCCTTTAAAGCATTTACCTCATCGAGTTCATAGACACCAGTCGCTCTAGATGAAGACCATTCTGAGGGCCAATTTTAACTCATGGCAGCCATATCTTCCAATAATGCCCTGACAGCATCAGCAATTTTTGCAAAAATTGAGCCGCCTGCAGTAGCATCCAAGATGGATTTCATTGTACTGGTCAATCCATTATAGAACAGCTGGATCTGTAACCAGTCAGTATACTCATGTTGGGGACACATCTGAAGCAACTCCTTATAGCATTCCCATTATTCAAATAATGGCTCGTCCTCTCTCTATCTGAATGTGTCAATTTCTATTCTCAATCTGCTCGTCTTTGCATAAGGGAAAATTTATTCAGAAAAGCTTAGGCCAACTCATCCCATGTGGTTATGCCAGCTACAATTGACTCTAGCCAGTCTTTAGCCTTGCCCTATACAGAAAAAGGAAACAATCTCAGTCTTCAGAAGAGACTCCATTTATTTTTATCGTCCCGCTAATTTCCAGGAAAGAGCGGATATGCTTATGTGGATCTTCATGTGGACTTCCTCTGAATGCGAGGTCCCGTGCCATCTAAATTGGACCAGGTTTTAGCTCAAAATTATTGGCATTGATTGGGGCTTCAGCTATGCCTTCTAGTTGTGGGAGCAGTTGGTTGAAAATAGTCTTTGATGGTTCTCACAACTCCCCCTAGATCTCCCATGGCGTCGAAATCAACTCTCTGGTTCCTTCTTGCCTTTCTCAAAGTCCGTTCAAGTTCAGGATCAAACGGAATATGTTCAGCCTGTTGACTTCTTCCCATACTATTCTTCAACCACTACAAAAAAAAATATAAAACAAAAAAAATACCCCAATTAAGATCAACTCAGTCTTAGTAATATTAAGTTTGGGAAAAAAATCGTGTCAGTCCCCGGCAATGGCGCCAAAAACTTGATGCGATGCACAAGCATACGCAATCGAAGTAATAAATGCCAAATAGGGTATCGTCCTCAGGGACTGGCGTGAGCGAAATTTTCCTCAACTTAGCTATCACAATTCTTTGTTAATTTTATTCAGGAACCCAAAAGATGAATTTTATCTATAACTATGACTAATGAAAACTCAATCACAAACACAAGAACAAATTCAAAGCAAAAAGATTCTAGGGTGTTGTTTCATTTAGGGACAGTGAATCTAACATGCAATTGATTGAAATTGATAGATTGAAGCTAGAAGTTCTAAAATCAGGAAATCCTCTCTCGAGTTTAAACCCTCCTAATAACTATCCATCGACACGAATCTCTTCTATCGTTTGAATAGTTACAGCATTAAGATCCTTCAATTGCACCCCTTATTATTCTAAATCTATTCTCATGTAATTTCAAATAACAATCTAAATTATTGGGTCCCATGAATTAAACTCTCTCTCGAGACATCTAATTAAGTTAAGTTCATTCAATTAATAGCCAGTTAATCAAAAGCATTAAACACAAATAATTTAGAAATTCATGCAAAATCAATCAACTGAAAATTTAGTATGCAAAGTAACATTCCCTAAAATTCACACGTGATTCCGATAACTAAATTCCCTAGAATAATAGAGTTTAGCCACACGTGATTCTGATAACTAAATTCCACAAATAATCAATCATTAAAGCAAGAAGTAAATTAACGTAGAAGAATGATCTCCCTTCAATAGGTCTTAATCTCAATCACTATGTCCTTGACTCTCGCCATGAACCTCGTGTTATTCTTCAACAAAATAGCACAATCACGATCAGTTTTCCCGTCACGAATAGCCTAGAGACGATTTTGGATCAAATCTTAACCGAAATCTCGAGTCTTCCACAAAAAATGATCAGAACTGTTGTAATTTGGCTCTTGTATGGACGAAAATCGCTCAAAATCGGCTTTGCCCATTTTCTAGCGGCGTAACACTATGATTTATAATATGCTCGCAGCGCTGCAACGCTGGCATCATGCCAGCCGCGCATAGAAGTTGTAGCGTTGCTACAAGGAGCATTGTAACGCTATCCAATTCCAAATTACTCTCGGGTCTACAACGTCAAGGAGAAGCGGTTCAACGCTCAGCCAACGTTGGCTCCTCTGAATTGCTCTCCAAACTTGCCTCTTTTCTTGATCTTGGAGTTTTGCCCCCGAGTTTTTGCTCATTGTCACATAACTACTTCTGATGCTTGGCTTCCTGAAATCACTCAATAAACCATATCAAACCAAACAAAAACTAGCAATAGTAGCTCTAAACTTAAAGGTAATAAAAGCACTTTTTACATGCTTTTGACCACCCCAAACTTAAAACTTTGCTAGTCCTGAGTAAAGAAAAGAAAGAAACCCAAAGTAGGAGGAATTATGAATACTGAAATGAAAAGGTTCTAGGCATGCATTCTCTTATTCCGATTTCATCAGCTTCTTAACATATACAACACTTATCCATACAAAAATTCATACGCATCCTAATCATTGAGAGTTTCTAAAGCCAAAACTTTTTATCCTTTGTGTGTGTGTGACTCCTTTAATTCAAAAATCAATAATTGACTTAAGGTTTAATTAAGCTTCATTAGTTTTTCCCCTAATCTAGCTCAAGCACCAATCAGTAGGCATCACCACACTCAGGGAAGTAATATGTCCAGTAAGATGCCCGAAATACTCATTTTAACGAGATCCCAACTTGCATCATTTTACCTAGAGCCACTAGCTTTCACACATTCACTGCAAGGAACCATACCTAGTAAATTCCCAGGTGTCCTAACTAATCACAACAAAGACAACTCTTTTTACCCCCATCCATGCATACACATTACAAGTTCAATTAAGAGAAAAATATTTATTTCAAGCACATGAGTGTACACTCTACTTCTTTTTTTATAGGGCAATAATAATATTATTTTCTTTCCTCTTAGTCTAACATTACAAAGCATCATGCAAGACACTTTCAAACTAGTGGGGCCTTTCGAGATGTCAACCAAATTGACTTAAATTAAAGCTTTGTTCAATTAAAGGTTCTAAATAAAGTGGTTCGTGCTCAAGATACAGAGGATACAAAGAGGGATTCAAAACAAAGAACACTCAAGAAAGGAGTATATTATCCAATTTCTACTTCAAAGTATGGCATACATCATGAGTGACTCATCAACCATCATAGTAAAAGAAAGCAACCAAAAAACATACTTCAATTAGTCTTAGCATTCTTCCTAACCCAAAATCAACTCTTTTTCAAAAAAAAAAAAAAAAACCAAAATTTTTCAATTTTTCAATTTTTCCTCAAATTTCTCCAATAACATGTATAAAACATTCAACTCAAAACATAATGCATAACAGCACAAGATTCAAGCACAAAGTATGCACCCCCAACCCCAAACTTAAAAGGATGCATTGTCCCCAATGCATAACATCTAGAACAATCACACAACAGATGAGTGATACAAGCCTGGGTAATGAGTGAGAATCCACGAAACTGGATGGTGACTGGTGCTTGAAAACACTTGAGTATCATTTCCAACCTAAAGATCAAAACAAAACATTCATAGGGTGGCTCTCTATCTTAAAAACAAACAGACTAATCCAAATAAAACATGAAATAAAACTAGAACACTTGGGTTGCCTTCCAAGAAGCGCTTAGTTTAACATCTTTAGCTAGACCAAGTCTCCAATTCAGACGACTTTCGAGGTGGTTACATCATTCTATGCACAACAACACCTGAAATATATAACTTTCTCCCACACTTGCATTCACATAAAAAATTAGTCGAAGAACAGTTATCAGAAAAAGCATAATCTTCTCTCCCCTCGTCCACAAGTTCAATATCTCGCTTACGAATATAATCCAGAAAATTTACTGTACCTTTCTAGGGAGTTTGTTCAGGACAACTTATCTTTTCCTTGCCTTTTTCAACAATGAGATTGTTCAGGATTTTTACCATCTACGTCCTTAATCTATTGGCACAAAATTATAGGTTCATTAGGCTTGAAAGAACGAAAAATGTTGAACTTTACCCCTTCATCATTTACCCGAAGTGTAAGCTTGCCATCGTAAACATCAATCAATACTCTACTAGTGGCCAGGAATGGTTGTCCAAGGATAATGGGAATTTAAGCATCTTCTTCTTCCATGTCTAGGACCACAAAATCCGCTAAGAATATAAAATCGCGACCTTAACCAGAACATCCTCTACTACACCATGAGGGTAAGTGAGGGAACGATCTGCCAACTGCAATGATATCATCACCGGCTGCACCTCTCCTATATCCAGTTTCCTATACAAAGATAAAGGCATAAGATTAATTGAGGCTTCTAAGTCAGATAAGGCCTTATTTATCGTCAAATTCCCTATAGTGCAAGGAATCGTGAAACTCTCAAGATCCTTCAATTTTTGCGGTAGCTTCTTCTGTAATATGACACTGCAAAAGGAATGTTAATGTGAAGTTTCTTAAAGATATCTAAAAATTTAACATACTAATCATTTACTTTCTTTTTCTGAAAACGCTGGGGATAAGGAATTTTATTCAATACAGCAGGAGAAGGTCGAGAATTACTCCCTGAATTGGATGATGCAGAAATATCACCCATTTTTCCTTGAATTGCTTTATCAATTGGTGGACTTAATACTACATGTTCCTCTATTTGGTCTATCAGAAGATGCACCACATGTTTCCCACTTCTCAAAGTTATTGAATTGCACGCTTCCCTTGGGTTTTTCTCCGTACAGCTAGGGAAAGCACCTTTGTTCATTGTATTCAATGTAGCAGCTATCTGGCTAACCTGATCCTCAAGGTTCTGAATAGCTTTCCCATGACTCCTTTCCGTGCTCTCCAGGAAGTTGGTTCTACTCCTAGATTCTTTTATGAAATCACCAAGCAAAGCCTCCACAGATGGTTTCTTTTCAGAAAAACATGGAGATGCCTGCAAAACATTCTTATTATTAGCGTAAGAAAAATTTTCGTGATTTCGCAAACATGGGTGATAATGAGTGGGTAGGTTCATCTGATAGGTATTTTAATGGGTTCCTTGACAGTAATTAGCTTGGCGCACATAATTTGCCTGCTCAGAGTTAGGTACCTCCCATGAAGTGAGTGCATTACAAGCCATCATCAATGCAATCGACGGTTGGGTACTTGTAGACAAGAGATTAATGGTGTTAGTTAAAGTGGCCATTTGCGCCTTTAAAGCATTTACCTCATCGAGTTATAGACACCAGTCGCTCTAGATGAAGACCATTCTGAGGGCCAATTTTAACTCATGGCAGCCATATCTTCCAATAATGCCCTGACAGCATCAGCAATTTTTGCAAAAATTGAGCCGCCTGCAGTAGCATCCAAGATGGATTTCATTGTACTGGTCAATCCATTATAGAACAGCTGGATCTGTAACCAGTCAGTATACTCATGTTGGGGACACATCTGAAGCAACTCCTTATAGCATTCCCATTATTCAAATAATGGCTCGTCCTCTCTCTATCTGAATGTGTCAATTTCTATTCTCAATCTGCTCGTCTTTGCATAAGGGAAAATTTATTCAGAAAAGCTTAGGCCAACTCATCCCATGTGGTTATGCTTCCAGCTACAATTGACTCTAGCCAGTCTTTAGCCTTGCCCTATACAGAAAAAGGAAACAATCTCAGTCTTCAGAAGAGACTCCATTTATTTTTATCGTCCCGCTAATTTCCAGGAAAGAGCGGATATGCTTATGTGGATCTTCATGTGGACTTCCTCTGAATGCGAGGTCCCGTGCCATCTAAATTGGACCAGGTTTTAGCTCAAAATTATTGGCATTGATTGGGGCTTCAGCTATGCCTTCTAGTTGTGGGAGCAGTTGGTTGAAAATAGTCTTTGATGGTTCTCACAACTCCCCCTAGATCTCCCATGGCGTCGAAATCAACTCTCTGGTTCCTTCTTGCCTTTCTCAAAGTCCGTTCAAGTTCAGGATCAAACGGAATATGTTCAGCCTGTTGACTTCTTCCCATACTATTCTTCAACCACTACAAAAAAAAATATAAAACAAAAAAAATACCCCAATTAAGATCAACTCAGTCTTAGTAATATTAAGTTTGGGAAAAAAATCGTGTCAGTCCCCGGCAATGGCGCCAAAAACTTGATGCGATGCACAAGCATACGCAATCGAAGTAATAAATGCCAAATAGGGTATCGTCCTCAGGGACTGGCGTGAGCGAAATTTTCCTCAACTTAGCTATCACAATTCTTTGTTAATTTTATTCAGGAACCCAAAAGATGAATTTTATCTATAACTATGACTAATGAAAACTCAATCACAAACACAAGAACAAATTCAAAGCAAAAAGATTCTAGGGTGTTGTTTCATTTAGGGACAGTGAATCTAACATGCAATTGATTGAAATTGATAGATTGAAGCTAGAAGTTCTAAAATCAGGAAATCCTCTCTCGAGTTTAAACCCTCCTAATAACTATCCATCGACACGAATCTCTTCTATCGTTTGAATAGTTACAGCATTAAGATCCTTCAATTGCACCCCTTATTATTCTAAATCTATTCTCATGTAATTTCAAATAACAATCTAAATTATTGGGTCCCATGAATTAAACTCTCTCTCGAGACATCTAATTAAGTTAAGTTCATTCAATTAATAGCCAGTTAATCAAAAGCATTAAACACAAATAATTTAGAAATTCATGCAAAATCAATCAACTGAAAATTTAGTATGCAAAGTAACATTCCCTAAAATTCACACGTGATTCCGATAACTAAATTCCCTAGAATAATAGAGTTTAGCCACACGTGATTCTGATAACTAAATTCCACAAATAATCAATCATTAAAGCAAGAAGTAAATTAACGTAGAAGAATGATCTCCCTTCAATAGGTCTTAATCTCAATCACTATGTCCTTGACTCTCGCCATGAACCTCGTGTTATTCTTCAACAAAATAGCACAATCACGATCAGTTTTCCCGTCACGAATAGCCTAGAGACGATCTTGGATCAACTCTTAACCGAAATCTCGAGTCTTCCACCAAAAACAATCAGAACTGCTGTAATTCGGCTCTTGTACGGACTAAAATCGCTCAAAAACGGCTCTGCCTTTTTTTTTGGCGACGCAACACTGTTATTTATAAGTCGTAGCATCATGCCAGCCATGCATAGAAGCCGTAGCATTGCTACAAGGAACGTTGCAACGCTACCCTATTCCAAATTACTCTTGGGTCTACAACATCAAGGAGCAGCGTTGCAACGCTCGGCCAACGCTGACTCCTCCGAATTTCTCTCCAAACTTGCCTCTTTTCTTGATCTTAGGTCCTTGATTTCTTCCTAATTCCATAGTCAACCCCTAATTGCTCAAATTGGAGTTTTGTCCTAGGTTTTTGCTCATTTTGGCACAACTGCTCTTGATGCTTGGCTTCCTAAAATCACTCAATAAACCATATCAAACCAAACAAAAACTAGCAATAGTAGCTCTAAATTTGAAGGTAATAAAAGCACTTTTTAGATGCTTTTCAATCTCGCAACCATCTTTTCTTGCATCATAACATTTTTAAGAAATTATGATGGCATGGGTTTCATACTTCGAATTTAAGTTTAAGAAATTTCATACGCGTTGTTTAATTTTAAATTTTATGGACTTGGGAATGAAAAGACAGAAGGGAGGAAAATACTTAGAAAGTCAAAGAATTGAAACTGGAGAATTAGAAAGGGTTGTGCGAATGCAGGCCCCTGCTACTACAAATTATGACATTAGGCGGTCACCAACCTAGGCTATGGACCTCCTGTGTGTAGCAACCAAAGTGTTAGATGATGGAGGGTTTCGGAGGTGATGCCAAGAGAGATGTCGAGAAAGGGGGAAAGATAGTTCAATTTTGGTGAAGAGGGAATAAAGAGAGGAAGGAGCTGGTTGGGGAAATCGAAGATAGAAAAGAAATAGGGAAAAGGGGGAGGGGAAACAAGGGGCTGAACTTTTGGAAAGAGAGGGAAAATGAAAATGGCTTTTTTTTTTTAACTTAATTATATTTTCTAATAACCTTTTAGAGATAATGTAATATATTTCTAAAGAATTTTAATATTTAGTGGTGTTGGTTTGTGCGTCACAGATTATTTCAGTGACACTAATATAAATTTTGTCACTAATAATGATATTCTACAACATGTTTTCCATTATGTCACTGTAAATTACTATTTAGCAACAAAAATTTCTTGTGCCGCTAAAAATTTGTCACAGAAGAAGAAATTTTCTTGTAGTGATGCCTTCTTTCACTTTTGTATCTTGTATTATTTTCTATTATATTCTTGCGTTCAATTTACACTAATACTTTGTGAATTATTTTCTATTATGATGCTGTCTATGGAAATCGTGTTAATTCTCATTGTTTTAGGATTAAATAGATTTTATGGAGTATTGCTAAACATTTTGTGAATCTTGAATTCAATTTACACTAATACTTTTCTAGTTTGACCCATCTTAATATTTTTTAATGTTTGATCAATATTTGAATGATTTCATGATCTAAAATCTTACTTTAATGAGATGGTTTTATATTAGATCACGCATGCTAGACTATCGTTTGAACATACTAGAATAGTCGGATAACGGTAGAGATTATCAATGGATAGTATTAATATTTTGTTTAATTATCTAGTTTCAAGTGATTATTAATTAGTAATAAAGTAAGAAAAGATTGTTTTCGAAGGGGACAATCCGGATAAAAGATTTTTGGATCTAAGTGTTGTGTTAATTGGTTCCGGAGTTAAATCAATTGAGAGTTTAGTAATTCTTGATAAAGTTTATTCCCTATGTCCCTTTGTCAATGATCTCTCCATATTTGATTGCTTTTATTGCTTTCTTACTTTAGTTTAATTGATTTGCATCACAAGTCGATCTCTAAATAAAATTGGAACAATCTCTAAAATAGCCATTTTATTATATTATACTCGATATGTGCACTTACATTACACCAAGTTTTTTGGCATCAAATCTTAATCTTAACTTTCTCCAAATTATAGAGATCAAAATTTACAATTTTTTAACTTTAGAAACTTGTGGAAGTGAGAGAGGAAACCAAACTTCTAATTTCTTAATCAATAAAATAAATTGTTTATTTCTCAGAAAATAGTTTACCAAATCATTTGAACTTAGAATAATAGTTATTGTTGAATTGAGTTTATGATACTTTTTTTTAAGAATTGATTTTATAATATTCAAATATATTATTTTAGTGGCTCAAAATTCTTCCAAACATATATTCGGATATTCCTTTTGTCAACCCTTTCGTATACGATATGGACCATGCGAACCCTATAAATATTTTTATATATCCTTTTCATATTATGATGTTTCCTCTCTTATTATTTAAATCTCTCCTCTACACATACCTCGTGTATGATGCCTATGTAAATTTTTCAGGACCAAAAGAAATAAATAAAATAAAATAACGAAGAAGATATTATATTTTTTTTATTATTAAATTATAAATTTAGTCTTTTAACGCCAAACTCAACTTAGTCCGATAGTATTGACATGCGTTCTGATTAAAGAAGTTCGAGATTCAATCTTTTACCTTTATAATTGTTGAACTAAAACAATTTCAGTCTTGTAACTTATAAAGTTATGTTTGTTAAATCTAAATTTAAAAAAATAAAGATTTTAAATAGATCGAATTCACACAACTAAAAGCTTAAGATTTATTAAGCACAAAATTGGAATTTTTTTTTTTTTTTTTTTTTTTTTTTTTGTCTTTTCAAAGCATGTATAAATTTGAAGATGAGTGAGTTATTGGACAATTTTAAAGTTCAGAAATTTATTAGATACGAATCAACTTGATCATTCAACCTATATTTTAGTATTAAACTTCACTTTAGTCTTCTCAAGTTCTAAATTTAGTCCATCATATCGTCTTTTTAGTATTAAAACTTCATTTCAATTTTTTAATTATTAAGGCCCCGTTTGGTAACTATTTTATTTTTTATTTTTGTTTTTGTTTTTTAAAATTAAGCATATGGACACTACTTCTACCTCCAAAATTCTTCATTTGTAATCTACTTTTCATCAATGGTTTTAAAAACCTAGTTAAATTTTGAGAACTAAAAAAAGTAGCCTTGTTTTTATTTTTGGAATTTGGCTAAGAATTCAACAATTGTACTTAAGAAAGATACAAATTCTTATAAAAAAATGTGGATAAAATAAGCTTATTTCTCAAAACAAAAACAAAAAATTAAATGGATATCAAACGGTGCCTAAATTATTTATTATATCCTTACATCGTATATTTTCGAAAGGTTTCTTTATAATGTTTGGACCTTCTTACAGGATAATTGTTTTGGTCATTGTTGTCTGTCAAATTTTCACCCCTCCATTATCCATAACAACTACCTGAGTAACTCTGATATATGTTGTATCAATCAATATTCCATCATAAATATGAGTTAAAGATTTTTATAAATTAATTTTTTTATAAATAGGGCATGAAAATTTGAATCTACAATCTTTTAGATGAGATATTTAACAATGTTGAAATTTTGGTTCATCTCTTATCATAGGTTCATATGATAGTAGTACAGGTTAGTCGGGAGGATAGTAACCTATCTTCCTTGTCGTTTTGGTGTATTTTCAGTCTCTAGTGCCTAGGAGTCCGTATGCCTAGACATTTTGTGGTGCCTTGGGCTATCCTACCTCTTTCGATTTGGAGGTAATATTTTTAGACATCCATTCATTTTATGGCTTATTGTTCAAAATCAATTACATATGTTGTTGGATTTAGTATTCTAAATCTCGTGAATCTCGTAGTTTATTATGTGTAAATAGAAATTATTTATTTAATAAAACAAGAAGTATTTTATTCGACATTTAGATTTTAACTCAATTCAATAAACTAAAATCCAAAGTTATTTAATGTAGCTTGTGAAGTGATTGAATCCCAATACGAAAGCCGTTAATCGTTCTGTCTTTGAATTGGGATTGGGAAAATCTAAAATGATTTTTTACATAAACATAAATTAGGCTAAGCATAAAGATTTTTCAATCTAGAAAAATCAGAGATTAAGAAAAAAATACCTTTGTAGAACCAAAAGCTTTAAGTAATTCCTCCAAGGTCACAAACAAAATTTCTGTGAAATCTCAAGAAATATTCCACCAACAAGAACACCATTAATTGGAGTCCTTGTTATTCTCAGGACACAAGGAATTGAAGTGTGGGCTTCAAACAAATTTTTTTTAGAGGGAATTTTTTCTTTGGAATTTTAAAGCAAGAATGTGAGAGTGTGAGAGAGAACCAATTGTAGAGAGATGTTCTTCTCTATCTTACATACTATGTTTTATGTAGAGGAGGAATAAGAGGAGGAGGTGGAGGGAGTTACGTTAACTCCCCCTCTCCCTCACGTTTTTACTGATCGGGAGTTATTTACTTATATTTAATATTATATCAATATAAAAATAATATTAAATAATATTAATATAATTTTTATAACATGGTTAACTAACCATTAATAATCATCTTATATGCATTTGTAATCATATTATAATGCAACATCCTCTTTTAATCTATAGTTTTAATATGGATCAAATTCATATTAAATATTATTAAACTACAATATAAAATCTATTTTAAATATTTGAATATTATTCAAGTATTTCTCTCACATATTAAATAGATATAATTATAAATCATATTTATAATTAACTATATATTTGTCACGCCCCCTCCCGAGCCTTGTCTCCCAGACTTAGAAGGAGACGTGAAGACAGTTGATCTTGTGATACCAACTATCCAACTTCATAATATTCCAAAAATAGCTAATAAATAAGAACTTAATTAATTTTTATGAATAATTACACGGTTTGTACTATTATACAATATTAGCTTTAACAATCTAATGACTTTCAAAGATAACCCTAATCCAAGTCTCGCAATATAAGAGAGTAGCATGACTTCAATGCATAGGCATTTCCTTACCCTCCTCATGCGATTAACTTTTAATTACCTTGGCCAACGCCTTGTTCCTTCTCTTGGCCATCCATACCATCCACCATGGTCTTGCCAAGCACAAAAGCCCTTGCTTGGTGTCTTGGCTGCAAGCTTCAGACCAATGCCTACATCAACGCATAGCCATCTCAGTGCCTAGTCTAACAGCCTTGGCATCGCATAGCTCTCTGGCAATACATGGCCTTGGCATCGCATAGCGCACGCCTCAATGCATACCTCAGTGCTCCCGCGTTCAGTGCCTTATGCCCATCCTTGCATGCAACCGAGCATTCACCGCACGCATCGTTTGTTGTCCACTGACCTGCTCATGCGTGTCCGCTAGTGCCATGCCTGGCCACATGCCCTTCGACCAGCGCCTCCTCGTTCACGCATGGTGCTTACTTGATGCTTGATCCTTGCTTTGTCGAGCACCATGCCCCAATGCTTGATGTTTACTCGATACTCGATCCTTGCCTTATCGAGCGCCATGCCCCAGCGCTTGATGTACTAGCTTGGCCATATGACTCTTACCAACGCATGGTGCCTTCATGCGATCAACACTTAGTCAAATTTTGTCACCTAAATCTTCACTTAGTCATAACTTAAGTTTTAGTCTTTAAGGTTTTCCCTATGGTCGGTTGTGCTTTCTGGTCTCATTCTTCTTTGTTCCACCAACACATCCTCCTCCTGGACCTGATGGTTTGATTCCTTGATTTATAGTTTGTGACCCATTTCCCCCTTCACGACTCACTACTTGGGGACACTCCCTCTTAAAATGTTCTGGTTGTGTACCTATAGCAAGTATGTACTTGTTTCAGACATCTTCCCCAATGATACTTATTACAAGTTAAACATATGGGTCTTTGGATAGTGCTTGCCACAGATTCTCTCAATTGATCTGGATAGGATTGTCTAAATTTTTTCCCCAATTGGCTTGCTCCACAAGAGCTGGATCCTGATTTTGGGGTTCCCTTCCATTTAAAAAAACTTTTATTTCCTACTCCATGAGTAAAGTTCTTACTTTTTTCTTTAGTCCACTTTTTCATCAACAACAAACTACTTTCTTGCTCTTGTTCCTCCACAGACATACTTCTTTCAACTCTCATCACTGCTTCCACTAACTTCGAAAACTCTATCTATGCTGCACTTGCCGTCACGGGTGTCCTAATATCCTTCTTCAATCCGATCTCAAACCTCTTACAACATTCTCTCTCGTCCTCAATGATATTTAAAGCATACCTTGAGAGCTCCGTGTACTTTAAATTCATACTTTGCTACAGTCATACTTCCATGTACGAGCTGGAGGAATTCATCTCACTTCCTATCATGAAACAATCGAGGGTAAAACTTTTCATAGAAAGCCTCACAAAATTATTCCCATGTGGGTTCACTTTTTCCTCTCCTTCTACCTTCTACTACCTTCCACCAATCTTCCACCTACTTTTGCAGTAAGAAGGTTGCAAGATTTACCTTCCTATCCTCGGGGCACTACATTACTTTAAAAACTTCTCTACTTGGTTGATCCACACCTCAGCATCTGCAGGGTCCTTTGTTCCTTCAAAAATAGTAACTCCCAATGACCTTAAACGTTCTATCCCACACTTCTTCTCGGGATCAAGCTGTATGGTTCCCAAGCTCTCATGCAATCATTGAGCAAACCTATTTAATAATTGTTCTTCATCCCTAGCTCTTTCTTGGGGATGACTGGATTCACTTTCACTCTCTCTCCTGACCTATCAAGATTGGGTTGGTTTCGATGTTTTCCACTTCTCAGCATGGTTGTCTACAGATAATCAAATATCGGTTAAGTAAAAGCCTAACAGTCAAAGACTTACCACAAGTTAGTTACACAAGATTTCTACTTATTTATTCACAGGGTCGATCATTAGAGATTTAAGTCTATTTACAGTAATTACATTATTTACACTCTTTCTCAATTTCTTAACTTCTTTCCTGATTACTCCTAATCTCTAAGGGTTAATCCTTAAAAAAACGCTTCTTTAGAAGGCTTTACGTCTTCCCTCCAAGGATATTCCCCTTTTGTGTGTCCGGGTTGTTGGCAGAACAGGCAAAATTTAGGGGAATCTTCAATACAAATCCCACATGAGGATTTACCGTCAAATTCTATTATGATTCTGCGCGAGATGTCAGTTCTAGTACTTCGAATAGAGCCAACTGACTAACCCAAACTTCTGGATGTATGGGTCCTTTTTGTTTCTCTGTCATATGTTATTTCCCGCATAAACCTCTTAGTTCTATTGCCTGCAAGTGCAGCTAGTTGTACTTGTTTCTCCCTCAAAACCTATTTTTGTCTTTCTCTATTTTTCCTCTAAAAATACACACAATTTTTCCTAATATGGTTGTGTTTACCATAACCAAAACATATATCGGTCCCCATCAAGCATAGACCTTTATGGTTTTTCCCACACTTCGGACATCTAAGTTCTATATTGGATTCTGATAAATTTATTCCAGGGCTGATGATTTGATGTCCCAAATCAATATCTAAGTGAGGACTATTTATCTCTATTTCCCTCTACTTCCTCTAGAGTTAGTATTGTAGGTAACATCACTCGTTCTAGATTCCTGCCACCACCAGGGTCTGCTACTCTTATACATTTTCTATATTGAAAGTCATTTAAGTTATTTACTAAACTTTAGCTAACTCTTTCTATTTCCTCTAGAGTTTCTTGTAATCCTTTTTCCCAAGCCTACTATGAGCTAGCCAAAACCTATACTAAGTTTTATTCTCAGAGTCTTTCCAGAACCTTATGCTCTAATACCAACTTGTCATGCCCCCTTCTGAGCCTTGTCTCCTAGACTCAGAAGGAGACGTGAAGGCAGCTGATACTACCCTTGTGATACCAATTGCCCAACTTCATGACATTCTACAAATAGCTAATAAATAAGAACTTAATTAATTTTTATGAACAATTACCCAGTTTGTACTATTATACAACATTAGCTTTAACAATCTAATGACTTTCAAAGATTACACCAATCCAAGTCTCGCACTATAAGAGAGTAGCAGTACCAGACCTTGGGTGGCTTTCCTTAGAACGTTCCGCTATCCGCTACTTGGGGGAAAAATAAAACATTGGAAAACGTGAGCTAGAAAGCCCAGTGAGTGGTACCTTTCAAAACTAACAAAATTTAAAAAACACATTTATGGGAAAACAATTTTCACACAAGATAACCATTACAACAACAATGTAACCTTTCCAGTCTGGTAATTTGATAACCCTGGCATGATCACATATCTCCCTGGGTATTCCTATGAATTCCCAATATGAATCATGTGGAAACAATTCCAGTATCCTTATAGCCCACCGAATGTGCACATGTCGACATTATCCCACTAGACATGTTATAGGCACGTTAACAATTCTCCAAGGTACAATCCCAGTTTCCAATACAAATCACAACAACAATATATCATGAATTTAAGTCAACCAATAAAATCCAAAAAAACACATTTCCCAATCATGCCAATTTTTTAAACATTGCCTATATATATATAATACAACATAACAAAAAAATTAAAACCATTCACAATCTTCCTATTTAATCCTTCAAGACTTTGCCTAGCACAGCTCTTAGCCCAGGTTTCCTTGAATTTCTCTTCTTTTCAAGAAATATCAATTTAGTCCAAAAACTCCTCCAATAATTCTATTTTAATCCAAAAATACCTTAAAACTAGAATAACCAGTTTTTCCCCTTTAAAAATACCAAAATAGGCCTAACTTCCTCAAAAACAGTCTTTTGGAGGTTATATTGGTAGGTCACGGGCGCTGGGGCTACTGGGTGGGCATGGGCACTGCTGGGCATTAGGCGTCGCACAGGGTGGGCAGGGACGTAGTGCTGGGCTGGGCGTGCACCTGGATGATCGTGCGAAAGGTTGGCTGTGGGACGTGCATAAGCATGCACTGGGATGTCAACATGCCTTGCGTTAGGCATCCGCGCACTGGTGATGACACATGGGCCCCTAAGTGATGGGCTACTGGGTGCGCGCACGCAGGCATGGCCATCAGGCGATGGGCGTTGCGCTATGCTATCTGTTCGACTGGACCTCCTGCCTTCCAAAGTCGATTTCTCTTTTCTCACAACTCTAACTCAACTGGAAACCCATAACTCCTCTCTTAATTCCTATCTGGACACTCTCACACTAAAATTACTCAAAAGACCCGAGTGAATTGTGAGAACTAAACTCCCTAACCTGCCCTATTTATAGGCATCCAAAACTCCCCTCTGCTTGACACCTTCAGCTTCCTTGCATGTCTATATGCCTTCTTCTTGGCATCACATAGTGCATGCTTCAATGCACACCTCAGCACTCCCGCATTTAGCGCCTTGCGCCCATCCTTGCGCGTAACCGAGTGTTCACTGCGCGAATCGCTTGGTGTTCACTGGCCTGCTTTTATGCGTCCGCAAGTGCCATGTCTGGCCACATGCCCTTTGACTAGAACCTCCTCGCTCACGCATAGTTTTTACTCAATGCTCGATCCTTTCCTTGTCAAGTGCCATGCCCCAATGCTTGGTGTTTACTCGATGCTCGATCCTTGCCTTGCCGAGTGCCATGCCCCAACGCTTGGTGTCCTAGCTTGGTCGCGTGACTCTTACCAACGCATGGTGCCTTCATGCATTCAACACTTAGTTAAATTTTGTCACCTTAATCTTCACTTAGCAACAACTTAAGTTTTAGCCTTTAAGGTCCAATTTCCAACACTTAAGGCATTTCCTCCTCTTTTATTTCCCTAAAAGCTTCCTTATTAACCAAGTTCCAACCTGAATCACTTAGGTGAAATTCAGGGTTTCACAATATTGTAATTGCATCAACATACGTCATATATTATATTAATTATATTAATATAATTAATTACTTAAATTCTCATAAATAATTTAAACAATTCAAATTATACCAAAAACAATTATTTCTTGTTTCTATCCTTCATGAGCTAACAAGGGGACCTATTGAACCTACATATTAGAAGCTCCAATGATTCGAGATTAACCAACTAAACTCTTTAATTGGATTAATCAACATTTATTAACTGTCATTCACTTTATTAAAGATTGATAATTGCACTCTTCGCATTGTAGATATATTTTTGTATCCATTGGAGATAACCAATCAAAAATAAGTTGACCATTCACAAATTACTCGTAACTTTAGCTGAGTCAAAATTACCGTTTTATCCCTGTAACTATTTAACTTCTTGAATGCCACTGATTTTTCTAATGAACAAAAAATTTATATTCCAACTATAAACTAACATCTCTCGGGCCAATAAGAGGATGAGACTTCATTGTTCAAGTCCCAGAATCAACTATTAAAGGATCAATTTATCTACTTTCCCTTTCTATGGAAAGGAGTGAATTCCATATTGTGTAGTTATGTTTCAGCTTCCCTACTCGAATAAAACCCCAAAATAGAGGCATATTGAGTCGGTGAAACAGGTCACTCTCACCCATATAAATCAAAGGTATTCCCTCATTGCCAGGAGTTCACAACTCACTCAGTATTAAGGTCAAGCCTAGTGAAAAATTAGTTTCTGCAAGCAACGGTGTTAAACTGATAAACCAATCATTTTATGGTCCGGTCTTATATAAACTCTTTATATAGCATACTCTCACTCGCATGTCTCCACATGAACAATAGGATCATATTGTTTATAATATTTGCAACTCATATAACAATTACAAAGTGGGTTGTATTCACAGTGTCACAAGGATAAGGCACCCAACTTTAACTATATACTGCAGACCTTTTAGGTCATTACTAGAACACGGTTCACTCGTATGTCTATCAAATACTGTTTAAGTTTCATAAAACAACCTTGGATATTTGTTTATTGGATTGAGTTAGTGCTATATAAAAGTCAAATGAAATACTTCTTATTTTTATTTAATAAATAATTTGTATTTACAAAATTACAAAGTACAAGATGAACGAGATTTAGGACGCTAAATCCAACAGCTTGAATAGTATGTAGTTGACATATAAGTGATCATAATCAAATAATAACCTAAAAGGTCTGCGATATATGGATAAGGTTGGGTGTCTTATCTTGGTGACACTCAAATGGCCCACTTTGTAAGTGTTACAAAAGTTGTAAGAGTACAATGATATGATCCATATTGTTCATGTGGAGACATGTAAGTTGGGGTATCTATATAAAGAGTTTATAAAGATCGGACTACGAAATGATTGGTTTCTCTTTATAAGGTCGTTACTTGAAGAGACTAACATTTCACTAGAATGACCATAGTTGACTTGACCTCAATCTTGAGTGAGTTGTGAACTATTGCCTACAAGGGCAATCCTTGATCTGTATGAGTGAAAATGGCCAGTTTTACCGACTCAATAAGCCTACTATTTTCAGAATTTGTCCAAGTAGAGACTTGGGAATATAACTACACACGATGGAATTCACTCTTTCTCGTCTTTAGAGAAAGTAAATGAATTGCTTCCTTAAAAGCCGGTTCCAGGTCTTGAACAATGAAGTCTCACCCTCTCATTGGTCCAAGAGAAGTTAGTTTATAGTTGGACTATAAACTGTTTGTATACTGGAAGAATCAATGGCATTTAAGAAGTTAGATGAACTACAGGAGTAAAACGGTAATATGACCCATATGTAGTTATAAGCAATTCGTGAAGGGTTGAATTACTGTTGATTGATTATAACCATGGACACAGAAATATGTCTATAGTGCGAAGAGTGCAATTGTTGATCTTTATTGAAGTGAACGGTAGTTAATGAATATTGATTCATCTAATTAGAGAGTTTAATTGATTAATCTCGTATCATTGGAGCGTCTAATCTGTAGGTCTATAAGGTCCTCTTGTCAGCTCATTAAGGATAAAAACAAGTAATAATTGTTTTTGAAATAATTTGAATTGTTCAAATTATTTTAGGGAATTGGAGGTATTAAATATATTCATATCATTAATATAAAGTATAATGTATATTGATACATTATAATATATAGTTAATTATAAATGTGATTTATAATTAAAACTATGTAATATGTGAGAAATAAATATTTGAATGAGATTCAAATATTACTTGTTTGAATGAGATTCATATAAATACTATAAGTTATAAGAGAAAGTTGCATTTTAATATGATTAAGATACATAATGTATGATTTATTAATTAGTTAGTTAAGCATATTATAAAGGTTATATTATTAATATTATATTAATTAATATAATATTTCTTAACTCCCCACTACAGGGGAGTTATATGGCGTACGTGTGAAGGAGTTATTGTAACTTCCTTACCCTCCTCAACTTAGTCTTTGTATTTTGGTGAAAACACAATATATTGGTTATACGGAGGAAAATATGCATAGAAAACTCTATTAAGAATTTTCTCTATCTGTTTTACCATGTTTCCTCTCCCAAAAACGAATAAGGAGCCCACACATCCCTTACTTGTTCCTGAGAATAGTGAGGAAACTGGTTGGTGGTGTCGCTGCTTGTTGCGTTCGTGTTTTTGGAAGATGTCCAATGTTCGTGCAAAGAAGAGTTTGTGACCCGTGGAAAGGATTAACATGAAGAGAAATTAACTACAAGGTGAGTTTTTCTGTTCCTTATCCCCTCTGTTAGAAAAGTATGCTTAAAGATTAATTGTTTATCCTCTATTCTGTGAATGTTGAATCTTTGTATTTTAGTGCTTTTCAAATTGATTTCCAATTGCACTACGCTCATGCGCTTCCGCGAGGAATTCGATTCCTTCAGGTGCAGTATTGTATTCGTGGATAATGTTCTGATATACTTAGTAATCATTTTCTATATGTTAGTGGAGTTGTGTCTAGGGATCATTCATTTTTTTGAATGTGCCTTACAGTGAGGTTGTTTGGGCCTTGAAGAGACATCCTTTTGTAGGGTAGGTGTTCCCATAAGATCTCACACTGGGATATAGAGCTCAAATGAATTTGCCACTTTAGAGTAAAAATTTGCTAAGGCGCGTAAGGTTTGGAGAGTTGCTTGGTATGTTGTTATTTATCATGTTTGGCACAAACGTAATATGCATGTCCATGATGTTACTTTGCATCCTCCCTATGTGATTAGTCTGGTTATTAGGCTTGAGGTTTTTGTTTGTTATTCGAAGTGACTTAGGGCTTCTCATGTGAAGACCCAAGTGGCCTCCTCTTTAGAAAGTTTTCTCTTGAGTCGTATGTACTTTATATATATATATATATATATTGGTTGGCTTTTGTTTTTGTTTCATTTTCGTGCTTTTGTAGTGTTTGTTTGTGCTTTGACATCAGGTTGTGAGGTCTCTATCTCATTTTAGCAATCCAATATCTTTGTTGAATTGATACAACTATGAAAGTAAGTTTTAAATTCATACATTTATGTTCACGGTTTAAATTGATATAATTATTAGTTTGGGACTTAAAATTATACAAGTCTCATAATTCATAATTTAAATTGATACAATTATTAATTTAAAATTTTAATTTGATATAACACCCAAATTTTAGGTGTATAAATAGATATTCGTCCTAAAAGCCATTTGTCAAATAATTTTCGACAAACTCTTGATAAGACCATAATGTTTGTTTCTTGAAAGTCGAGATATGAATAAGTCTCTTGAAATTTTGGACCAAAATAGAAAAAAAAAAATTGAGAGCAAGATTCACGGCAGGAAATATGTTGTTGAGTTGAACTATGTTTATACATAAGCAATATTTTTCTCAGTTGTACCTATATAAATAAATTAATAATTAAACCAAACATTCTTTTGATTAATATTTAACTCAATTATTAGCTAAAGAAATTACTAAAAAAAAAAAATAGAATTCGTGCCAAATTTGAAAAAATGACAAATTTTGGGTATAAAAAAAAACAAAATAGTCAACTTTCATTAAGAGTATTCAAATGACTTGACAACACGAACAAAAATTATAAAGGTTAGATTGGGTTAGTTTGGTTTTTAAGTTGGGTTGAATTTTTTCTATTTTTCTTAAGTTGAGTTGGGTCTAGGATTAAATAAAAAAAAATTGGACCCTGTCCAACCCGAATTACATATATATTAATAAGAATATATATATATATATATATATATATATATATATATATATTATTTTTAAATTAATAAATTTGTGAATTCTTTAAGTCTCATTTGGTAACCATTTCGTTTTTTGTTTTTGTTTGAGATTTAAGCTTATTTCATCTACATTTCTTACAGTGATTTGTATTTTCAAGTACAATGGTTAATTCTTAGCCAAATTCCAAAAACAAAAACTACTTTTTAAAAACTATTTTTTTTAGTTCTCAAACATTGACTTGATTTTTTAAATTATTGGTAAAAAGTTGATAACAAAACCAGAAATTTGAAAGTAAAAGTAATATTCATATGCTTAATTTTTAAAAACAAAATGGTCACCAAAATGAAGAACAATTGAAAGTAAAAAAAAAAAAACAAAAAAACAAAAAAACAAAACAAAATGGTTACCAAAAGGAACCTTATGTTTTTCTTTTAAGAACGTTTGTTTTTTTATAAAGTTTGTAATAGATATTATGGATATTTGTTAGGTCCGCAGCCAACCCCAGATCCAATAGAAGCAAGCCCGATGGCCAACCGAACAGCAATAATGGAAGCAGCAAAAGTCAGTGGATTCATGATAAGTTCATCACACCAAATGTAATAATTTAATTTTATGAGATTTTAGTTATTAAATATGTGTTATAGATAAATTTAAGTATTTTATATTAAGAAGAAAAAAATAATAATAATTCAACGACTTAAACCAAATCAATCCAACCCAACCTAAATTTTTAGGATTGGATTGGATTGGAGACCATGTTTGACTTATTTAGGTTGCCAACTTGATGAGCTAAATTTTTTATTGGTCGAAAAAAATACTACAACTCAATCTAAAACTCATGTACATCCTAGCTTTCATATGGGTGCATGCAAATTGCAAATTGTTAGTCAAATAGAAACCAACCGTCCATGGAAGTATTGAAATTCAACTGCTTGATCATCATCATCTTTCATCTTCAATCCAAATCCATATACGTCACAAACTTCAATCTCACGTTTCTTCTTCATAAACTCGACTTCTGTAACATTCTATACAAATTTCACTGCAAATTTTCAGTTTCCACCTCTTTGTTCATGCCTTTCTGTTCTCTACCTTCCACCATCGCTGTTTCTTGTTTCTCTAATTGAGAAATTTAACAACTGGAAAGTGGAATTCCAACATGTTGCCTTTGGAAGGAGGTGATGATTTCCTATTAGATCGAAGCTTAATCGCGAATGAAGATGAGGAATCGAGCGAGTTGTTCGAGATTGAGCTAGGGATTGAGGTACGATCGAATCGTAAACAGGAGGATGATTGCGAAGAAAGTTGGTTTTCCTTTGATTTTCGCAAATCAAACCATTGCGTTTATGTTGGGATTAGCGATAACTTCGATTCCAGTATGGACGCCTTGCAATGGACTCTCGATTTCGCTGTTTTACCCTCCACTATCGTCTATCTGTTTCATGTCTTCCCCGAGCTTCGCTTCGTCCCAAGCCCATGTATGTCTTCTCTCTCTCTCTCTCTCTCAACTCAGAGAATCATAGAATTTGATGTGAAGAAAAACAAACTGGTTTTCTGCAATTGAAGTAATCTGCAGAATGATCTTGTTCTGTTTCGTTACCAATGGCAGAGAGGAACCATTTTGAGAAAATTGCACAGAGGGCTCCAAATGAAAATCGATCCCATGTTTGAAAAATCAATTAATTTTGACTTACTGCAACATGTGACATTACGACTTTAATCCCAAATGCTTCCTTCCTCGTTTTACAGATTTTTTTTCTGCTTTTTAAAAGAATCTAATGTCTTTTCTCTCATTCACTTCTCATCCTTCTCGATTCCTATCTGTTTTCCCCTATTGTTGATTTGCAACTAATCTACACAAAAAGGAAGTCATCGGCGTTGGTTTTTCCATAATCAAAGGCAGCAAACTGGAGGAAAAGGGAGAAGAGATGAGTAATCAATTAAGAGAGAAAAAGAAGAGAGAAGGGTTGCTAGAAACTAGTATCAAGTTGCGAATAGCAAAAAGGGAGAGAGACGAGAGAGAGTAGCTAGAAACTAGAAGCGAGTAGCTTAGTAGCAAGGAGTGAGGAAAGAGGTCCTCGCATGTTTCGTTAGTCATTTCAGTGATTTTATTCAGCGATTACGTAAGCAAAAGATCGCAAAACTTGCCTTTTCGAAAGTTGGACTAAATTTTATTTGGACCTCTCAAAAGAGGCTATCCATACAAAAACCCCAACCATTTTAAGCTAACTGAAATTACTGTGTTGCGTGTTTTGTTATCAAGTGGGAATGCTTCCGAAGAGCCAGGTTAGTCCAAAGCTGGTAGAGAAGTTCAAGGCTGAAGAAAGAGCAAAGAGGAAGGAGTTCCTTCATAAGTTTGTTGATAAATGTTATGCTGCTCAGGTATCAGGAGCATTCTGTGCATTTGACTTTGATTTTATGACCCAAGTTTTTACAATACAATTTCACCAAATTTCTACAGGTCAATGTAGAGGTTGTGATGATTGAGAGTGATATGGTAGCCAAGGCAATTCTTGATCTTATCTCTCTTCTACAGATAAGGAAACTGATACTAGGGAGCACCAAAGCCAGGTCTATCTCTTTCTCTATCTCAATAAACAAACAAACTAGTCTTCAGTTTCAAAACCCAAATCTCTGTGCTGAACTTGTGAATTTTGGAACGTGGTAGAAAATGGAGATCTAGGAGAGGAAAAGGGATAGCCAGACATGTACTGCAAAATGCACAAGAATTTTGTGATGTGAAAATCATATGTGAAGGAAAGGAATCCACCTACCAAGCGATTGAATCCTCGTCCTCGTCCTCATCTTCTTCACACACCCCCTCTCCAAATTTAAGCGACAAGAATATCCATTTCAAGAGCCATTTCAAGAACACGGAGAAAGAATATCACCGTAGTGGTTTCTTAACTTGGAGGTGTTTTGGTGGTTAAACTCCATCTTCATGTCTCCTAATCCACTGACCTTATGTTAACTAGACACCCTTGGATTCACTTCTCAGTGAACTATTCTCAAGCTTTAGATGACAAAAAGTACATACAATAACTTATACAAAGTGAAAATTGAAATTGTTGACAGGCAAAAACAAGTACAATTCATCAACCCATCTATCAATAACTGAACTTTGACGTCACCATGAACAGGCAGAATGATTCAAAGCCATCTTCTGAGAACAGAACATTTGGTGTGTGTACCGTACTACTAAAAGAAATCAAACTCAAGATAATTATCAGACGATTTGGAATCGGGACCAGGTCTAGCCATTACAGCTTTTCCACTGGCTGGAGGTGCTGGTGAGGGTATCCTCTCAATCTCGACAGGCTTTGGTACTTCTGGTGGCGAAGCGCAACGTATCAATGCCCAGTTGACACCTTCAAAGAAGGGATGTTGCTTGATCTCAGTTGCCCCTCGTTTGTAAGCTAATCTATGCTGTGGTTCCTTGACAAGCAATCCCCTGATGAGATCCCTTGCTGCAAAACTGACAACTGGTGATTCAGGAAACCGCAAAGGCTGACCAACGACATTGAACAATGTAGCTCGATTCCCAGATCCCTTAAAAGGAGTTTTACCAAACAACAGTTCGTATAGAAAGATTCCAAAAGTCCACCAGTCAACAGCACTTCCATGACCTTCACCTTTAATGATCTCTGGTGCTAAGTACTCGTGTGTACCAACAAATGACATTGACCTCGCCTCCGTAGGCTCTGCAATGAGCTCTGGCAATGGTGTTACCTGGTTTCCTATTTCAGTCTTGGGTTTTCTATCCTTCTTTGATTTGCTAGAGAAAATTCGGGGAGAGAAGCATGTCGTAGGAACTACACAGGATGGCTGGATGCAGGAAGGTTCGATACAAGCCGGTTGAACACAATAAGCCGAATTCTTTCTCAAGGGTTCAGACTCGGAACATGAGCCCTTCACTAATGTTGGACTAACTGCACATCTTAGTGAAAGATCAAAGTCCGAAAGCATTATATGTCCATCTTCCCTCACAAGAACATTCTCCGGCTTAAGGTCCCGGTATACAATCCCAAGCATGTGAAGATACTCAAGTGCTAGGAGAACCTCTGCTACATAAAATCTGCATCAAAATACCACAAGTTTAATAAGCTTTATGAAGGGAAAGAAACATACATGTATGAAAAACTCAATTGTGATTGATACTTGGAATTCACCTCTCATCCTACCATGGTTTAACATGTAAGAGTAATCCTTAGTTATATTGGCCACACAATCAACAGAAATGTGATGAAGCTTAATATTATCACAGAACCACACTATCTAACTTGAACTAGACAGCAAAACAGCTTAACCATGTATATTTTATTTGCAAAAGTTAGAAGTTGAAAGAAGGGAAACTAAAAGTTGTATTAGTATTGTCACTTTTAAACCCCTAAAGATAATGATAACACTTGTTCCTCCTACAAAAACAGGTTCCACTCTGCAAATGAGAAAAATTATGCTGATTTTATGCTGTTAGAATTGAACCATCATAGCAAGTAAACAAAACTGGAAGTGATTGATGAAGTTTGAGAGCAATGAACATACTTCACTGCCTGCTCCGGAAAATGCTTCCCTGGCTGCCTCTGTCTTAGAGTGTGCAAGTCTCCCCCAGGGCAGAACTCCATCACCAAGCATGAGAATTTATCGGTTTCAAAATGGGTATATAATGTAGGAAGGAATGGATGATCAAGAGACTGCAATATTTCTCTTTCGGTCTGAGCTCGAAGCAACTTCTTTCGACTTGCTAGAGACCCTTTGTCCATGACCTTCATAGCAAAATAACATTTAGTGCCACTCAACTCCGACAGGTAGACGCTTCCGATATCCCCACAACCCAGCCTCTTCAATAGTCTAAAATGACCTAATCCCAAAATCCCGTCTCTTGCACGTACAGCTTGGATGGCCTCCCATCTCAAGTCATTTGCTTTGTGAGGCTTACTGATACTACTACTAAAGCTGCTACAGGTGCTTTCGTCACTGATGTCGCTGCTTGTGCTTCCTCGACACATGCTGCTCTTGCCACTTTCAACCATCTCAACACGGTCGCTAATTTTCGCACTTCCACTAGTCTTGGCAATACTGTTTGTTCCATCACTGACTTTAGCAGAAACAGAACTATCCTTCCCACTCCCACATTCTGATAATTTTTTCTCAGGATCTATAGAGTCCTCTGCTAAGCCCCGAGTCCCGCTAAGAGAAGGATCTCCTTCTATCAATGTCTTAGTACCAGACTTTGAGGAATTTTCTTTGACTTTCTGATTACAAGACTCAGTAGACTCTTTAGGATTTAAACTTGAAGATTTGCTATTTGATGAATCAATCAAAGTAGACTGATTCGAGGATTTCTGTGTGGAGTTCAATACATCTCCAGAGATAACAGAACCAATTTTGCTTCCCAATAAAGTCTGTGAAGGCAAGGATTTTAGATCACTTGCATCGGTCGCTTTAATGCCGGTTATCCCCTTAGGTTGCTTTGTAGAAGGTTTCGAATTCGTTTTTGAGGCCATCAGAACTAACAAACAGCTTTATTAAAACAAATCAGATTTGAGAAAATTCATTGATCAGCAGTTTTACACATTATCAAGACCACTCCTATCTTTCTGTCTTCCATCCACAGAAGTATATCCTGAAAACTGATAAAAAAAAATAACCAAACTATTAAAATCAATCACCCAATAACTTAAATTAACATCATCAAACACAAACAAAAAAAGAGTTAAACATCATTGTCAGTTGTCACCTGATCAACGGATAGTAAAGAAATCAAACATGTTATCCAAGGATTTAGGAAAGATATACATCAAAAACATACAAGAAAATCAACAATACTATGAATGAAAAAACATTTCATGGTAACTGAATCCTTAGGTTTCACTGTTTGATCAGTAAGCTAAAACCAATCTCTTACTTCTGTATTGACTATGAAGGGATTTAAAGGAAGAGAGTTCCATCCTGATCCTATTAGCTTAACTTCCTCTGAGAGCTGTTTTGAAATAAAAACCCCATTTGTAAAGAAAAATAAAGATGAATATTCAACCCAAAAATAGAAAGAAGCAGTTTAAGACAAAGCAGAAAGCAGATATCACCAAAAGCCAATGAAGAAGCAAAAAAAAACTTGAAAACAGACAGAAACAGAAAAATCAAAGAGTAAGCAACAGTAGAGCAGTAATCAAGAACCCTAGTCAATGAAAAGAAGAATCTGAGTAGAAATCTAAATCAAAGTAGAAATCAACTCATACTTTTCATAAGAAACAACTCAAAACCCAAAAACCGTTTCAAAAAAAGAAAGGAAGCAGAGAAAACCCCAGATCTTGAAACGAAAACCTGAAGCTTCTTCAGTGAAACCCCAGAACAGAACAGATCCAAGAAGGAAAAAAAAAAAAACACAACCCCAGATGCAAAAACCAGAAGAAGAAGTAGAAGAAGAAGAAGAAATCAAAGGCATGGGGAAATCAGGAGCAAAATGAAGAGGGGGGAAAAGAATACCTAATTAGAAGAGGATCGTGAAGGGAATCAGAAGGCAGAGAGGGGTTTTGCTTTTGTTGATGTGGTTGATAATGGAAAAAGGAGAAGAGATGCAGTGTAGAAAGAGGATGGGAAAAGGGAAAGAGAGAGAGAGAATTGAGAAAAGAGAAAGAAGGAAGAAAGAAGGGTCAAAGCTATAAAGTAAAGGCTTTTTCACAAATCAATAAGTTTTTTTTTCTTTCCATCGGAACTAAAGGGGTCCGAATCACCAAACGACTCATGTCCAGCACCTGTCTATCATGCCCCCAACCCAACATACTTTCATTTCTTGTGAAATTAGTTAATAAAATTTTCAAATGTTATATATTGGTCTTTTAAGTTTTTTTAGTTTTGTTTCAATTTAGTTTTTAAATTTCAAAATGTTATAATTTTATCATTTACATTTGAATTTTGTTTCAATCTCAATTTTTTATTAGATACTCATTCTCAATTATTAACGTCACTTTCTATTAATTAATTAAAAATAATATAAAGCAAAATTTTAAATTTAAATTTAAAAATGATAAAAATTAGTGAAACTTAATTAATTATAATCAGTTTAATGATTTTTAACTTATTAACTTAAATTAATATTAAATATGAAGAATGAGTATTTAGTAAATAATTGAGGTAAAAAATGTAAGTTTGAAATATAGGGACCAATTTAAAACAAAAGTCAAATGTTAAGAGTAAAATTATAACGATTTGAAATTTATGAACTAAATTGAAAACGAACTCAAAATTTAAAGATTGAATGTGTAATATTTTGAAACAAAGATATTAAATAGAAACTAAATCTAAAAGGAAAGAACTAACAAAAGTATTTTTTTTTTTCCATAAACAAATAAATACTTCATTTCTCTTTTTCTCCAATTAAAAAAGCTTGCCTTTGCTCTCACCCCATTAACCTTTTTTCTCCTACTCTTTTTCTTTCCTTTTTTAATTCTTAGCCCCCCAGTATATGAATAAAGGAAGCCTAAAGGTCACTTATCCAACTTGTTTAGTAAAATTAAATTTAAAAAAAAAAAAAAAAAAAAAAAAAAAAAAAAAGAAAAGAAAAAAAACCTCCTTTTTCATATTGGCTTTTTATTGTTAGTCCCAATTATTTTTAGTAAAACATTGATGTAAAAGGAAAGATAGGTATCCTTCTTTTCGTGTACTTTCTTTCTATCGTTTTACACTTTGATGTATCTTTCTTTTATTTTTACTAATAAACATTACGTATGTTGTATATATCTTTTAAATTTGAGAATAACTCTATGAAAAATTATTTTAAATGGTAAAATTATTGAAAATATTTATAAGATATAACAAAATTTTAGAACTATCAATGATAGACTTCCATAGTGCCTATCAATATCATTAATAGGGTCTATCAGTGTGGTCTATCAGTGTCTATCAACGTCTATCATTAATAGTTCTAAAGTTTTACTATATTTTGTAAAATTGTTTATTTTTCTATTTTTAAAAACAACCCTGACTCTAATAGTAAAAAAATATTGAAATAAAATATGGGATGTAATTATAAGATATAAGAACGTGTAAAAGAAAGAACATAATATAAAATACAAAAATTGGTACTATTCTATTTAATCCAAGGTCACATAAATCCAATGCTACAATTATTCAAGTACTCTGCGTATCAAGGACTCACATTAATTTATCAACAACATTAACTCCATACATTTTTTGCGACCATACAATAAATTTCTCTTGCGTCATAGTCAAAATGAGTTTATATCAAGGATAATTTGTATGGTCTTCATCTTTTGAGATCAAAGGGTTCAATCCATCATCCTCAAAATTGTTGTACTTAAAAATAAAAATCTCGTCATAACAAAATTACTAAGGAATGGGTTAAAATTTCTCTCTCTCTCTTAACTTTAAATGGTTAAAATTTTAACATTTTTTAAAGTTTAGGGTTAATATTATAGCAATTACAATTTGATTAAATTAAAAGTTTAAGGTTAAAATCGATACAACTTTACAAGTTTGATCAAAATTGATTGTTTCCTCATTTTTATTTACTAAAAGAAAGAGGCAAAATGGATAGAAAAAGCTTCCATCCTATAGTCTCCTTTATAGATAGTATGAAACAATTGCTTGTACATAATGGTTATAGAATATAAATTTAAGAAAAAATTGTACAAACCATTTTGAAACTATGGAGTTTGTTACAATTATTCTCATTAACTTTTAATTTGATCAATCGTTTTTTTGAATTTTGAGATTTGTTACAATTATATCCTTGAATTTCTAATTTGACCAATCACCCTACAAGAATTTGTTAAGTATTGCAACCAACCTCTTTGTTAGTATTGGTGACGATATATCCGTACAATTGAAATTTTGACAACAATATTGACATCAATATTTTAATCTTTGATTTCGAGTGATCATCACGACGTTAAACATGTCAATATTTTACTTCTTTAATTTAATTTGTACACACAAACCCACACATATAGAAAATTTGTTCAAAACTGATTGACTTCGATAACGTTAAATTTGAACTTATACTTTTCATTTTATAAGTATATTGATATCAGTATTTATGTTAACAAATTATAGAGGTGATTGATCAAATTAAAAAAATGTCGTGGATATAATTCTAACAAATATTATAATTTAGGGAGGTGATTCACGTGAAATTAAAAATTAATAGGTATAATTGTAATAGTCCTAAATTAAAATATGCACAAATAGAAGTGACTTATATAGAGTCCAAAATCTTTCATACAAAATAATAGAATCATCCTTCCATTTACACAAAAGGAAAATATTAAAAAAATATTTTCTTTCGATATTATTTTGCCACATTAGAATATATAAATTTTTATATTAAATTTAAAAGTTTTTTTTTAGAGAGGAACCTATCAAACTATTTTTGGGGAAAGTACTTTCCTTTATCCACTAAAAGCACTTTTCCTTTAATATGGGGAAATGGAAAAGAAGTTAACTATCCTACAAATGAGTGAAAGCTATAGTAACATTAACAAGGACTAGAAGAGGAAATTAAAAGGGAAAAATAAAAATAGCATGTTTATTGCATTTTCAATTTTTGTAAGTATCTTTAAAAATTTTATGTTAGGGTTGATGTCCTAAATCTTGTAGAGTCCTATAGTTTATAAACATTATATGAACAAACTCTAATGTGATTAATAATATATGATATTTTATTCATTTTGTCTATAAAATATGTGATATTCTAGTTGCATTAACCACAAACCAATAAACTAACATCCAAGGTTATCGTTGTAACTTAAACATGTATATGGAGACATACAAGTGGGTCATGTTTAAGTGATAACCTAAATGGTCTGTAGTAGAGATACCTTATCCTGGTGACACTACGAGTACGGCCCACTTTGTAGGTGTTGCAATTATTGTAAAGTGCTATAAATGATCTAATCCTGATCATTCATGTATTAGGCACGTGAACGGGGATATTCTATACAAAGGAGTTTGTATAAGACCGAACCACGAAATGTTTAGTCTCAATATAACACCATTCATAATAAAGACTTACATTTCACCAGGATGACCATAGACCTGAATCCTGAGTGAGTTGTGAACTCCTGCTTATGAGGGCGGTCCTTTGACTTGTATGGGTGGAGTGGCCAGATCGTTGACTCAACAAGCCTACAATTTTGGGGATTCGTCTGATTGGGGAGCTGAGAACACAACTACACAAGATGAAATTCACTCCTTCCCGAAGCAGGGGTAAGTAGATAAATTATTCCTTTAAGGACTGATTTCAGGTCTTGAACAATGTGGTACCACACCCTCTCCTGGCTCGAGAGGGGATTAGTCATAGTGGGACTATGATCTATTGTTCATTAGAGAGATCGGTGGTACTTAAAGAGTTAGATATAACTACAGGAGCAAAATAGTAATTTGGTCTAACTGTACTTGCGAGCAATTTGTGAAGGGTCATCGTACTATTGATTGGTTATATCCAATGGATACAAAAATATATCTGTAGTGTGAAGATGACAGCTATCAGTCTTTAGTGGAGTGTTCAATAGTTAACGGATAGTGAATAATATAATTAAAGAGTTTAATTAATTATTCATGTATCGTTGGAACTTCAAGCTACAGGTCCATAAAGTCCCCTTAGTAGCTCAAAAGAATTTAGTTGAGAATCAATTTTTGGGTTAACTTGAATTATTCAAATTAATAAGAGGAATTTAATTATATATGATATAATTAAATTGTTTCAATTATATGTGATATAATGGTCATAATGTATTTGATACATTATAGTTTAATGGGGGAAATAAATATTTGAATGAGATTCAAATATATTTTCTATGAATGTGATTAATAGTTGTTAAATTATGATTTATATTAAATGTCACAAAATAGAGAAACGAAACTATAGTGTATATTGTATGTGATACAATATTAAAACTATAGATTATATGTTATATTTGATATAACATATAATTTAATATAAATATAATATGATAAGTTAGTTATCATATTTGTTTATATTATTTTATTATTATTTGAATAATAACTTCCCTCTTTTCTCTTCAATCACCTTAGTGGGTGGTTATTGTTATTGTTTTTGTAGGAGGAATAAAAGAAAAAATATTTTTCTTCTTCTCAAACAACGGTTAACAATAGAATTTGCTAAACGATTGAGAGTTGCAAAAAAGTTTTGTGAGTTCTTGTGAGAATTCTCTCAATCTCCTTCCTCCACCCAAACTATCCCCCTTAGCCAAAATAGCCAGAGCCCACCATTCTTGGGTTCTCACCCCGAGAATACCAAAGATTCTTTATGGTAGTGTCCGGGTTGTTGTCCGGGTTGTGTTGATATGTTGTTATTGATTCGTTTGCTCTTAAAGGTTGAAAGAGATCTTGTAGTTTGTTTACCACTCATTGGGCTTTTAGCTCACTCTTTTCTTTTATGTGTTTCTTCCAAGTAGCAAAAGAGAGGAGTTTTAGGGTACTGCTGAGGTTAAGATCAACCACACTTCTGGTCTAAAGTCTGGTCTTAGTTCTGTAACCTATGAGTTAGAGTTATCTAAGTTAAATTTGGAGTTTTGTAAACATTATATTGGTTTGTAATAAAATAAATTAAGCCAAAGAGTTATTGATATATTTACTTAACTATGAGTTTACTAAGAAAAACAGGTTGAAGTGGATAGTAGATTGATCACAAAAGGATGGTATTTTTCGTCCTCACGCTTCCTTCCAGACAAAAGAGCTAAGCTCGGGAGGGGGTGTGACAAGGTATATATAGAAAAGAACGTTACAACATCGAGAGATCATCCTCTCTAAATTTTCCAAAAAGTTTCAAAAGCATGCATGCATGTTTCTTTTCATCAAAATTTGCAATCTCTCAACATTGTGGCTGATAGGCACGCCATAAGATGCGAATTCTACGACGAATCAAATAATATTTTATTCCTTCCTAAATCATAGATTGGAAGTTCGGATCCACGAGGAACCTTCTTGTTTCTCAATTAGAATACTCACAGTCCTAAGGTAACCGAGAGGTTGGTTAAACTATGCTTGTAATTAAAGTGCGCATAAAGTAAATTTGCATAAAAGTACAAAGCAAGAGATAGTCATAGTTATGAGAGATAATATCAATAAAAGGTCTAACTTGAGTTATTTTAGAATTTTACCCATTTAGTCTACTTGGTCATCGAACTCTTGAGGGTTTGATTTCAATATCTTGTCTAAAATTAGCCAAATTAAAAGCTAATTAACCGACCTAATTAACTAATTAGCCAACATGCGTAGAAGAATCTGTTCTAATCATTTGAACTAATTGCATTAAGATCTAAGATAATGCTAATTTTGAAAACTAAATCGAAAACGTCATCATTAAGCATTCAATTTGATTTCCTCTATGTTGATTAAAGCAATGTTCATTGTCGTGGACTACAATTTACGAGTTAATCTAACCTTCTGCTTTTTAGAGAAAACTTAACCAAGAATAAATAGCACTAAATCATATAATCAAGAATAGTTTTTAGACAATCACAAGACAATATAATCATGATCAATTAAATTGAGATGAAAATTAGCAAACAGATGTATAAATCAGTTTGGATGAAGACGAATTCTCACAAGTTAATCTAAAAGGGGGAAAACCTATAAACACAAGCTAGAATTACTTACCTTAGTTGATAATCATTATTCAATGAAAGACATAAAGGAGAATACAGAAGGATGTTGAAAATAGTAGAGAAAAAACAAGGAAAAATCGGTTGGTTTGAAATTGGATGCTCTAATTGACAAGAAATGACGATATATATAATATCAAGCAAGCGTTCTGGTGCTCTAAGCAAACTGGTCCACAGATTGCAACGTTGCAACAATCCGGACGCGTGCGGATACTTTGACAAAATACGTACACCACGACACTCTATGCATCAGTACTCTCAAATTTTTGGCTATGTCGCAGAGTCGTTGAATGTGCAGCCCTCCGTCCTCGCACGCTCTCTGCCTTGTGCATGGTGCCCCGCCCTCAGGGGATTTTCGTAATTTTGTCTCTTCTTTCCCAGTTGATGCATTTGAGCTCCATATTGGTTTATTTTAGCTTCATTTCAACCTTAACGCTTGATTCTACCTCTTTGATACCGAACACCTATAAAATCACTAAATAAACACATCAAACTAAAAAACAATCTTGAATTAAGCCGAGCAAGATGTGGGGATTGAATCTCGAGCGGAAGCGTGAGAATGCCTTGCATTTCGAAATTCAATTTTAAAGAAACAAAATACAACAAACTAAAATAGAATATAAGAGGATAAACATCATAATAAGCATGCATTAATAAGGAGAAGCAAAAGGGATGAACAATTCTTACTTTCGTAGATTTCTAAATTTCTTGAAATTCCTTTTATTCTTCACACGAACGTTCTCAATGATCACCGACACCACCACAAGAATAACTTTGTTATTCTCTAGGATTCCAAGAGAAATGAGTGGACTCCAACATTTGGAAGAGGAAGAGGTAGAGAGATTGTAAAGAGAGTGTAGAGAGAAATTATCTTGGAGGTTAGGGTATATTTTTGCTCAAATGAATGTTTGCCTAAATGGGCTAATAAGATGAATTTATATGGGTACTTTTTCACCCTTGATGTTAATTAATTAAATAACCCTTTATTCAATTAATTGGCATATTAATTAAATAACTATATATTAAATCTAATTTAATATATAGTCAATTAATTAATTAATATATAAATATCACATTTTTATATGCTTACACCTCTCTAACATTATAATTAATTAATTCTTCATGAATCTAATTCACATGAATTAAATATTTAAATCTCATTCAAAAATTTCTCTCTAACATAATTTGAATTATAGATCACATCTATAATTAATTATATAATAATCACATAATATACAATTTCCTCAATTGATTTGAACAATTCAAATAATGTCTCATTAATATCCTTTAGTGATCTAACAAGGGGGCCTAGTAGACCTATAGATCAGAAGCTCCAACGATATGAGATTAATTGGCTAAACTCATTAACCAAATTAATCAATATTCGTTAACTGTGGGTACACTTCACTAAAGATCCACAGCTGCACTCTTTTTACTGCAGATATATTTTTGTGTGCACTGATATAGACCAATAACAGCAAGTTAGTCTTTCACGAGTGTTCGTAACACCAATTTGATCAAATTAACGTTTTACCCTTGGGTTACCTCTATATCCTTAAGTAAGTGCTTCTCTAATAAACAACTTGTTTATGATCCAACCATTAAATAGAAATCCCTCTTGGGCCAGTGAGACGATAGAGCTTTTTGTTCAAGTCTTGGAGACACCACTTAAGGAAACACTTATCTTACCCTAGAGTCGAGAAGGAGTGAAATCCATCTTGTATTATTATGTTCCCAACTACCAACTCGATCTTGTCCCAAAAATGGTAGGCTTATTGAGTAAAAAAACCTAGCCACTCTCAACCATACAAATCAAAGAACAATCTCTCGTGAACAAAAGTTCATAATACACTCAGGATTAAGACTAAGTTGCCTAAGTCATCCTATTGAAATAGAAACCTAACTAGTCAATAGTGTTACATCTAGTGGTTACTATTTCGCGATCCGATCTTATGCAAACTCATTGCATAGGATATCCTCACTCGCATGTCACCTACACGAATGCGTTGGATCATCACATTTATATCAAATACTGAAAGAATGAAATATCATGCAACGGAAGACTTCAGAATCAATTAGCACTTAAACTACATTTAATTTGAGTTTTAAGCATGTTGTTCATATGATATTCAGAAAAGGGTTTGAAACAGATATTACCTTTGAAGATTTTCTTCACAAATTCAGCTGAAATCCACCAAAACAGAGCTTGAAATTCAAGAGGACTACCACCAAGATCTTCTCTACTATGTTCAAGCTGGAACGTGTGGTGGAAATACTAAATCAAGTTGAACTGATGAAGAACAAGTGAGGGGTATGTAGGGTTTTTAGGTTATCACTTCAGCAAGTATAACTCAGAATGCTTAATGATCTTTATGCATGAAGCTTCTATATATAGGTAGAATTCATGCAAATGTATAGGATTACATGGTGGATAGCTCCAGCTTGAAGATCATCACCAAAATGAAATTAGAATTTGGTGATATTCCATCAAATGTAGATAATGGGTTTTTCTCAAAAATTGGAAAACCACATTAACTTTATATGATATAAAAAGTCATTTTATTTAATTATTTAAATTAATTTTATAAAAGTAATTCAAAATAATTAATTTAAATAAAACTAATTTTAATTGATTTTTAATTAAACTTTTTAATTAAAAATATTAATTTAATATCTAAATGTTAAATTAATAAAATATCAATATCACCAATAAATCAATTTTATATTTAAATCATAATTTAAATATTAATTGATTTTCTAATTTCGTTTAATTTCAATTAAATTAAACGTTTATAATTGTATCATATACAATCAATCGAAAACTCCTTTGAATTTGAACATTTCAAATTTATAACCCTAATTTCATATATCAAATATTTAATTTGTTATTCCAATTTAATGAGCTAGTAGAGGGACCTAATGGACCTACAGATCATGAGCTCCAACGATCTGTAATTAATTCAGTAAAACTTTTTAATCGAATAAATTACTATTCGTTAACTATCAAGACACACCACTATAGCTCGATAGTTGCACTCTCCTCATTTAGATATATTTCTGTCCATATAAACCATAATCAGTAAATCGACCCTTCACAGGTTGTTCGTAATTACATCTGGGTCAAAGTTACCATTTTACCCCTGTAAATACATTTTGTTTTTTAAGTTTCCATTGACCCTTCAATGAACAAGTTGATTCATAATACTACTTGTGAATCATGTCCTTCTCTACCATGAGAAGGCGGGCCCCGATTGTTCAAGACCTGGAATCAGTACTTAAGAGAACAATCTATCTGCTAACCCTAAAATGGGTAGGAGTGAATTCCATTTTGCAGTGCTATGTCCTCAACTATCCATCCGGTCTTATCCCCAAAATGGAAGGCTTATTGAGCAATGTTGTTGGACTACTCTCACTCATGCAAATCATAAGATAATCCCAAATAAACAAGAGTTCATAGCTAGCTCAGGATTAAGATCGAGTTATCCTAGGTTCTTAAGTATGAAATAGTTAGTTTTAACAGTAAACGGCCGTTATAGAGAAAAAATGACTATTTCGTGGTCCAGTCTATATGCAAACTCATTGCATAGGATGCCCCACTCACATGTTCTCTACATGAATGATCTGGGGATCATGTCATTTGTATTACCTATACAAAATGAGCCGCATCCAATAGTGTTAACTCCTGAGATATCCAATTTTATCTGTATACTTATAGACCATTTAGGCTATATACTATTAACTTGATCCTGTTTATATCACCACATAAAGTTAAAGTATTCATACTATAGCCATGGATATGTTTACTGGATTTTCATAATAGAATGCAAAATCAACAACTTTATTGAATAAGATACTCAATAATATTTTATTGATAAATAGAATATTTAACACAAAATTTACGAACTGCGAGTTCTAGGACATTTCCAACAATAAAGTGGGTTGTATCCATAGTGTCACTAGGATAAGGTACCCAACTTTATATCTTACCCTGGATAAGGTACGCCGTAAACTCATAGGTTGCAAAAGATCTACAAAAGAAAACTAGGTGTAGATGGAAAGGTGCAAACCTTTAAGGCTAGATTAGTAGTAAAGGGTTATACTTAGGTTGAGGGAGTGGACTATGAAGAAACTTTCTCACATGTTGCTATGATTAAGTCTATTCGGATTCTCTTATCTATTGCCACATATTATGACTATGAAATATGGCAAATGGATGTCAAGGTTACCTTTTTGAATGGTAATCTTGACGAAACCATCTATATGACCCAACAAAAGGGATTCGTTGAACAAGATCAAGAGCAAAAGGTTTGCAAGCTTAATCGGTCCATTTATGGATTGAAGCAAACATCTCGATCTTGGAATAGAAGGTTTGATGCTATAGTCAAATCTTATGGCTTTGATCAAAATGTTGATGAGCCTTGTGTTTACAAGAAGATCATCAACAATTTAGTAGCTTTTCCTGTGTTATATGTGTTGGGGTTGATGCCCTAAATCTTGTAGGGTCCAATAGTTTGTAATTGTAATGTAAAAATATTTTATTTATATAATAAAATATGTGAGGTTTTATTTCAAAATTAGTTGCATTAACCACAAACCAATAAACTAACATCCAAGGTTATCTTTGTAGCTTAAACATGTATGTAGAGACATATAGGTGGATCATGTTTAAGTGATAACCTAAATGGTTTGTAGTAGATGAATAAGGCTGGATACCTTATCCTTGTGACACTACGAGTATGGTCCGCTTTGTAGATGTTACAATTGTTATAAAGTGCTACAAATGATCTGATTTTGATCATTCATGTGGAGACATATGAGCAAGGATATTCTATACTGATAGCTTTCAAAAAGAGCTATTATTCCTAGCTTAATTTGGGCTCGTTATTAGATTTTATGTGTTTATTTTTCTATTTTGTAGGTATCAAGCAATTAAGAGGTAGAATTAGCGATTTGGAGAAGAACGGGGTTAATTTGAAGTTGATTTGAGCATCCGAGCTTCAAAGGAGTCAAAAAGACCAAAATTTCCCTGCTTCAGTGTCACAACGCTCACCTTATACGAAGCCCCAAAGCTCGCCTGACGTTGCAAGGTAGTAGCTTGATGTGTAGGGGTGCGTTGTAATGCTACTCCTAGCATTGCAATGCTCCGAGTTGGCAGCAATGCCAGCGTTGTAACGTTTCCCTGACGCTAGTGACCTTATTTGTCGAGCATTGCAACGCTGTTTCTAGTGTTGCGATGCTGCGATGATTTCTATAAATACCTCCTTCGTCTCTAGGTCAAAATATGCTAAATTTTGAGGGCTGAACTGATGGAGGCCGAAGTTAAACTTTAATCTTCTTCTTTTCCCTTCAGATTTTAGTATCTTTAGGTTAGTTTTTCTTTTTATTTTGGGTTATAATCGACAGATTGGATGTGTATCTCGAATTTTTCTATGAATTAAGAAGTAACTTCTATCTAATTTCTTTGAGCAAAAGACCTATGTTTAATTTCTTGAAGGATTTCTAGTTAATTTAACTGAATTGTTGTGAACTCTTTGGAATGATTTGACTGAATCTTAATGGATTTTTTATAAATTGATCTGACAAATTAGTTTATTGAAATTCTTGTTTGCAAAATCATCATAGCCTATGCGTATATTGATTTATTTAGTTGCGCATATTAGGATCGCATGTGTAAAGTCTAGACTTTTTCTGACCAAATGCATGTATGCCCTAATATAATATTTTCCAAATAAATCATGCTATAAGATATGGCTTTTCCGACTCGTAATATATCTCAACAATTGAATCCTTTCGTAATGCAATTCAATTTTAGCTTGTATGTTGCTAAGAAGGAAAAGTTGTAATTTGAATTAGGACTAATTTGGTTTATATCGAATTTTGTTAATTGGGCTATTAGATTTTCTAATAGGTTGAGGGGTTGACAGATTCAGTGTAATTAATTGATGTCTAGTGAAAGAAATTGCATAGGAAACTCTCTCTGCTCTAAAAATTAGATAGACTCCTATTATAGATTACATTTATCCCTTTTATTTTAATTTCACGCACTTATCTTTTTCACACCAAAACCCCTCATTTACCACTCTAGTTAGGAAATTAACTTAACAAAACAAATCGCACTTCCCTGCGGATCGACTCGGACTTACACTCGTGCTCTTCGATCGACATGGACTTATAAACTCGAAGCAAAAATTAAATGCCCCAAAAAAAATACAATGGGCCCTTACATTTTAATCTCATTAAAACATAAAATATGTTCCAAAAAATGTAAACATCCAATTTTGCAAACCTTTCATTCAAAACGCAGATTTAAAACTCACCTTTCTAAACTGATTTTTGTTTAAAAAATGTGAAGAACGAAAATGCAATAAATTGGCTCTGATACCAATTGTAGGGATCAAATCCCAAGTAGAAGCATGAGAACGTTTTGCATTTCGAAATTTTATTTTAAAGAAACAAAATACAGCAAACTAAAACAGAATAGAAGAAGATAAACTAATAAGCATTCATTATAAAGGGGAAAAAAAGGCATGAACGATTCTTACTTTCGTAGATTCCCAAAGTTCTCGAAATTCCCTTGTTCTTCACACAAACATCTTCTCAACGATCATCGAAACCACCGCAAGAATAACCTTGTTGTTCTCTAAGATTCCAAGAGTTGGATGAGTGGTCTCCAACACTTGGAAGAGGAAGAGATAGAGAGATTGTAGAAAGAATATAGAGAGGAATTATCTTGGAGGCTAGGATATATTTTTGCACAAATGAATGTTTTTCCTAAATAGACTAATAGGATGAATTTTCAAGTATTTCCTTTTTTACCCTTGATGCTAATTAATTAAATAACTCTTTATTTAATTAATTGGCACATTAATTAAATAACCATATATTAAATCTAATTAAATATATAGTTAATTAATTAATTAATATATAAACATCACATGTTTATATGCTTCCATCTCTCTAACATTATAACTAATTAATTCTTCATGAATCTAATTCACATGAATTAAATATTTGAATCCCATTCAAATATTTCTCTCTAACATAATTTAAATTATAGATCACGTTTATAATTAATTATATATTAATCACATTAATATACAATTTCCTCAATTGATTTGAACAATTCAAATAATTCTTTATTAATATCCTTTAGTTAGCCAACATGGGGACCTATAGATCATAAGCTCCAACGTTATGAGATTAATTGGCTACACTCATTAACCAAATTAATCAATATTCGTTAACTGTGGGTACGCTCCACTAAAGACTCTCAGTTGCACTCTTTTCACTGCAGATATATTTCTATGTCCACGGATATAGACCAATAACAGCAAGTTAGTCCTACGCGAGTGTTCGTAACACTAGTTTGGTCAAATTATCGTTTTACCCTTGGGTTACCTCTGTATCTTTAAGTGTCAGTGCTCCACTAATGAACAACCTATTTATGGTCCAACCATTAAACAGAAATCTCTCTCGATCCAACAACAGCGTAGGACCCTTTATTCAAGTCCCGAAGACACCACTTAAGGGAACACTCATCTACTTACCTTAAAGTCGGGAAGAAGTGAAATCTATCTCGTATTGTTATGTTCCCAATTTTTCACTCGGTCTTGTCCCTAAAATGGTAGGCTTATTGAGTGAGAAAACTAACCACTCTCACCCATACAAATCAAAGGGCAATCCCTGGTGAAAAGGAATTCTTAATACACTCAAGATTAAGAGTAAGTTGCCTAGGTCATCTTATTGAAATATAAACCTATCTAGTCAATGGTGTTACATCTAGTGGTTACTATTTCGCGGTTCGGTTTTATGCAAACTCATTGCATTGGATACCCCCACTCGTCTGTCACCTACACGAACGCGTTATATCCTTGCGTTTGTATCAAATACAAAGTGGGTCGTATCTATAGGGGTCACTAGGATAAGGTACCCAATCTTATCCCTATACTATAGACCTTTTAGGTTGTATCTTGAACATTGATCTCTGTATGTCTCCACATATAGTTCAAAACTCATAAGACAACCTGTTAGTTTATTGTATTTAGGGTTATTAAAAAAAAATAGAATACAATGCAATCAATAACATTATTGAAATAACATCGCTTTTGATGATGGTCAATTAATTACATTTTCTACCTACGAATTTTAGGACATAAAACCCAACACAAGATAGCACAATTTTAGTGCCATCAATGGCCTCATTTCTATTAGCTTGTTCGGTGCATTTTGATGATAATGTCTTAACGCTATTATGTGTGCAGTCTCCCACATTTTCTTTCTTTTTCTTCTAGAAGGCTATTCTCAAAATTATGGCTCGAATTCTCGACATGTCTCTCTTTTTGTATATCAAACCCTAAAGTATTAAATCAAACTCCAATACTAACATACAACTTCATTAAAACGCACTCCAACTTGTTAGAATAGGATATATACTTTGATTGAAAGAAGGCGTAGTTTTAGAGATTGGAGAATTAAATAAGAAGAGGAATAAGAGTTGAAAAAGAAAAGAGAGAAAACAAGAAAGTATTAGATTATAGATTGAAGCAGATGAGAGAGATAAAATGAAAAAGAGAGATGATGTAGTATCGATAATTAGTTACCATTATAAACTACCAATAAAGGGTATTTTTAAACTTTTTTTTAACTGTTAAGGGCATTGGTGTAACTTTATTAAAAGCTCAGAGTTATTATTTAAACGAACTACTCATTACATCCATACATATATTTACCATAAGAATATTTTTAACCTTATTTTAAGTTTAAAAGTATAGATAAAACTTTTGAAAGTTCAAGAGTCTTTTTTAAACCGAGAACTAGCCATTTCCATCCAAAAACTAATGAAAGGTATTTTTGGAACTTTTTTTAATCTAAGCGCATTAATGAATTTTGAAAGTTTCTATTTTAAAAAACAGAGTACATAATTCAAGAGTATTTTCTATAATTTAGCCAATATTTTATGCTAGACCTCAAAATATCACATTAAAAAATTATTTTAATTTTTTTTATTTGTTACTTTAGAATTTTGATACAGAGATATATTCTTTATTGATTTTTTTAATAAACAAATGTTTATGTGGACAAGTATTTGAAATACCTCAGGTTTTAAAATGAAGTCTTAATTTTTTTTTATTATTACTATTTAAAATCATTTTCTTTCTTATGAAAGCAGACTAAAACAAAACAATTGAAAGTTATATCTTAAAAAAATCAGAAACAAAATGCCTTAATCTCCTTCACACAAACAAGTGGGTAGCTAACACTTAAACAGCACAGAAGATGGGTAAGATGAGAGGGAAAAGAATGTGTTAAAAAAAAATGGAGATGATAATGATAGATGATATACCCTATTGAATGGATAACACAAAAAATAAAATCAAGATGCTTTTCTTTTTCCAAAAGTAAGAAAGAGCTGAGAGAGAAAAAAAAAAAAGAAAAAAAAAGAGGAATAAGGACCAAACTAACCTTTTCATGAAAAGTTGAAGACAAAAATAAACATTTAAAAGATGAAAGGTTAAAATATAAAATTAAAAGAATTTATAGTTCTAAAGCAACTTAAAACAAAACACCCTAATTTCTTATACTTGCAAGTGGGTAGCCAACACTTATACAACATAAAAGGGTAAGATGAAAGAATTAAATGTGTAAAAATGTAGGTGGGAATGATGGATGACATGCAATAATATTGAATGGATAACCAAAAAAAAAACAAAAAGAAAAGAAAACTAAACTAAATATTTTTCCCAAAAGAATGAAAAAGAAATAAAGATAAAAGACTAAATTAAGAGTTGTTTTCAAATAAAGGAAAATTGACCAATTTATTCATAAATATAGCAAAATTTCATTATCTATTAACAATAGACGGTGATAGACTATAATAAACATCTAATAATAAATCAGAAACAAAACTCTGCAATTCCCTACACAAAGAAATTGGAGAGAAAACACTTGTAAGAACATAGATAGGTGAGAGATGATATAATTGAATGTGAAAAATGTAGATGACAATGATAGATAGATGACATACAACATATACGCATTGAATGGATAACGCAAGAATATATAATCTAAATAATTTCCCTAAAGAATGAGAGTGAAAGATATAAAACTTAAAGTGGGTGTTAAATAGTGGTGGTCCAAATGAATAATGAGATTAGAACCAAAGTGATGGAGAATTGATTGAAAATTAGCTAGGTGGGGGGTTGCCCATATTTAAGATTATGAATAAGGACACTTTTATCCCCCTCTCTCCCTCTGATAAATGCCCTAATTAGTTGAACTTTAAAATTAAAGGACAATTACAAATATAACAATCAAACCTAAAATATTAGTATATATAGCCCAATACAAAAAAAAAATGTAAATATATCAAAATTTAGTTCCAATTTCAAAACAAAAGCTTGGGGCTAGGGCAAGCTGAGGGGGGACGGCAAGAGGAAGTTGGTCCACTCAGTCTAATTTGGCTTACTGACCGATCTTTTGCGTCAATATTGTTGTGATATCATTGATAGGAATCTATCACTTAGATATTTTGCTATATTTGCAATTCTTTAAAAATGTTGTTATATATTTAATTATTAGTTTTAAAAATGCTATTGATTATAATTACGCTAAAATAATTAAGGTTCCATTTGAGAGTTGTGTTGGTGTAAGGGAAGGCAAGGAGGTCCCATGGCCCCTCCTTTAATTGCTATATTGTCAATTGGCATCCCCTTGTTGATGGGACAGGGCATCCCATTTAGATCACTTAAAACCCCATATCACATGTGCATGAGAGAGAAATTTGGGTGTAGCTTTATGAGCTTTTGAAATGAAAATGTGTGACTCAATTTCTCTCATGCTACCCTAATCTAACAGCCTGTTTTTTACAAGTGAACAACCCATGAAGGGGATTAGAACATGCTGCATTGAGGTCCCAATTACCCAAAAAAAAAAAAAAAAAAAAGAAAGAAAAAGAAAGAAAGTTGATTTGTAATATTATTGTTATTATTGCAAATCCTTTTTGTATGAGGTCACAATCTGATGCTGACTTCTCACTTAAAAAGAAAGAAAGAAAGAAAGAGGGAGAAATGAGGTTAAAGAATTAGTTAGGATGAATCTAATTGCTACTCCATGTTTGTCAAGTGGTTCAAAGCTCCCTTTTTTTAGATTTTTTAAAAAAATGTGTGCAAAAAGTTTTTTTTTTTTTAGTTTTGTTATAATCTAAAAGATAATCTTTATCTTTATTACTTTTTTTAAGTGGAGCATTTCTGCTATTTCTTTTATTTTAAAGTTGTAACACACGAGTTCAATAGACATGAATAAACTGAATTCGTGTGCTTGACTTATCAAAATTTTATGATGAATGATCTCTTAAAAAATTTCTTAGAAAGCATATGAGTGAATAAATATCCATGTTGGTTCATGGGAGATAGTCTTACTCTTAGAAACAGTTCTAAGACGAGTAAAGATGAAGTTGATCATAATAGAAATATCATTTCATAAATTCAAAAAGTCGAGATTTAAACTTCTGATTTTGTAAAGAAGATAGAGATTCGTTTTATGTTAAAAAAAAATAGGTATATATCTTCATTTTCTAAAATATTTAATTATAGCATGTTTATCTTTACAACCATCCATTCTCATTTTCTTTATAGTTTAATATTTTTCCATAAAATAAAAATAAAAAGAAAAAATTGTGTATAAACTTCAAAACGGATCCCTACTTAATACTAATTTATGGAATTTAAAAATCATAATTGCACAACAAAATAATTCATTGCAATGGACAACCTACATTTATTGCCTTTGAGTTTTATTTTTTCTTCTTGTGTCTCTTTTGGTCCTAGAGTATATGGCATAGTTCCTAGTGGTCCTTTTAAGCTAACATAATTATTGTCCCCTCCAATAGAAAGCAAACTAAAGTATGTAATTAGGTGACATGCAAACTAAAGTATGTAATTAGGTGACATGTCAATACTAATGTGTACAACAAGCTAACATGGCAAACTTAATACATAACCTAAAAATAGGTGCTATTCAAATCCAAATTAGACAAAAGTAGGTCGCATCTTAAGTTTATACACCATTTGTCCACATTTCTCTTTCCCTCTTTCCCTCTTCCCATCATTTCTTATTTCCTTTTCCCCTTTCAATTTTGGTAGGCTTCAACATAGATCTCCTGTCAAAGGAACACCAAACACAGATAATAATAGTTGATCAACTTAATGGAAAGGTAAGCAAGGAGGTAAAAGAACGTTAGTGAAGAGTCAAATGACAATCCCAAAGGTAGGTGAGCCACTACGTTTAATTATTGTAATAAAATAGAACATAAAAAAGACAGTAAAGAAAGTGGAAAGATGAGCAAAGAGATGATTATCAAATTGACTGTCAACAATTCTATGCAAGTAATAAGTATCGTTACATCGATGACGATCATGACATTGTAGAAAAAAAAAGAGTTCAAATATCTAAAAGGAAAACAAGCATTAGAAATGTATGTTTGGATATTAATACAAGTTGTAGAATGTTCTCAAGGATGTCGATTACATTTCGAATATAAATTTGATTCTTATTCCCATAGGTCAATTTCATGATACAAGTCACTAAACTCACTAGAAGCTCCAGCTAATAGTTGCATGACAAAATAGCTCTATATAGTATGTGACAAAGATAAGGCTTGTGATGGAGCCACAGCTTTCCAAGAACAAAGTTTCTATAATTAAATGATGATTTAAAAAAAAAAAACCAAAAAAAATAAAATCCTATTACGACCCAAACTTACAAAAAAAAAAAAAAAAAAAAAGATAATTAACTAATAATTGTAAAATGTTAATTAATCACTAAATTGTCTAAATTAACAACTAAATAAATATTAACTCAAATATACTCATTACAAAACTTATTCTCCTCATCAACTTGCCAATAAAAGAAAACCTTCCAGACAAAGGGTATGTATAAACAGTGTGTTGCTAATATTCTCTCATCAAAAGGAAGTCGTAAGCCAATGAACTTTTCACATCCTAAGATATAGGCACGGTATAGAATGTTCTATACTTTTTGGTAGGAGAAGCAATACCTGTGGTCTTTTCAAAATTAAAATAATAATAATAATGAAAAGATACATAAAAATCGAAAGAGAAATGGGAGAATATTATTGTGTCTCTCCTTTGCTTTTGTTTTCCTCTACTATCAAAAACATCTCTCCAAAATTATCTTCTACGTGAAGATCAAAACCTTTGAAGAATCAACTCCTATTTTGACTCAAGAACACGTAAAAACGATAAAAGCAGTCTTAAGCAAAATTCAATCATGAATACTTCACTTTGCTGTGCAGGTGACATGAACGGGTTCCCCGATGCAGATATACGAGAGAAAATGTATGCAGCCAATAAGACTTGACCTATATCAAATTCATAAAAGAAAATAGATTAAAGGGAAAACAATCAATAGTTTAGCCATCCCTTAAGATAGAAGATATACCAGGATTTGGATTAATCACCTTCTCGAAATTCATACTAAAAACTCTGATAATAATAGGAGATATTATTACTAAGAATTTGGCAGAATCTTGTTATGAGTCGACAGTAAAAAGTGAATGCTATTAACTCTACCAAAGATAGATCATATACATACATGACTGAAGTTCTCCTTCAACCTTTCATTTCTATAACCCGTATGGGGAAACTGGCAGAGGGTTAGATTAGCAGCTCTCACGAATCTTCCATTTTCACTTGATATTCATCGATAGTTTGTTTCATTGCATCCAACTTCGAAATCATATATTCTAGTTTCTTGCAGCAAAGTTCATTAGTAATCCTTGAACTATAATCACATTTTTCAAATGGACGATATTCACATGCACTTTTGATTTCATCCCGCAATGTAACTTGGATATCCTGAGAGTAAAAAATGTCGCATTATTCCTCAGATATAATTCAAAGAGATTTAGGTGAAATATAGGATTGCATTGAGACACTTTTAAATGAAACATTTACTTTACTAGTGAGTGAGAAACACCTATCAGCTTCTTCCAAAAAGAGAGAGGGGGGTGCTTTCAAGATTTTTTTAAAATATTTATAACAGGTAGTCATCAATTACATAACTATTTTAACTAATTGAGACTAGAGAGTTGTGGAATATTAAACAGAAAATATATCCAGGCATACTCTTCACTTATAATTAAATATTGAAGGTTACAAAATCCTGATCATGATGCCCCATCTTTAACAATACCAAAAATAAGCATACCAACCACAGAACAATTATCTTTTTAATTATTCTCTAAATCTGTTAGGAATAGGATCCTGATTATGAGAACCAAATGGTAAAAAACTAATATCATTCAGCAAAAGTACCCCCGACTACACTCCCCAACTCCCAACCAACTCACGCTAACAAACTAACAACAAATTAACAAAGAATTATGTCACTAACAATATCCTAATATGTTCCCAGTAATACTCTTAACACATCATTCCACATTTTTCCTGGCAGGAACCATATAATAGGGAGAATACTTTTTGTAATAAAACTTTATCTAGATTCTGGACTTCTGATAGGATTAAATTTAATATAGTAAAATTCTTTAAAAACGACAATGAATGAAAATTCAAATTTTTGTACACCACTTGTTTGAATGTAAGCAACATGATAATTTCCAGTGAAGTTACATTGAAAATCTATTACATGCTTGAATTGTTAGAATAATGAAATTATACAATGAAGCCTTGCCACAAAAACAATTTTTTCTTTTTACATAAGAAACCAAGCTTTTATTGAGAAGGAATGAAGGAGCACAGGCATACCACAAAAAAAAAAAATAATAAATAAAAATAGAATTCCATGTTTCCCTTTGGGCTTCGATCTCAAAGGGTTTTTGTAATTATCCTATAGGCATTTTGTTAGTTAGAGCTCCTTGAGGGGGTTCCCTTTTTATGGGCTTAATTTTTTTTGTATGCCGTATGTTCTTTCATTTTTTCTCAATGAAAATTGTTGTTTTCATCAACAGAAAAAAAAATTGATGAATGTCTTTGGAGATGATCTTGTGTGTTCACTCTCCCATCCAAAACTTGCCAAACAAAGACTTCTACACTTTTAGGAATTTTAGCCAGCTAAGGAGAGGAGAATGCAAAGGCACCCAAACAGAGAGGAGGGGAGCAAGGAATATATGAAAAGAAGTGTTAGAAGAGAAATCCTTAAATGGCTTGGGAGCCCAAAACTTGGAATGCCTTCTCCATGATGGAACACTTAGTCAGAAACAATAGAAAGTAGGCCAACAACCTCAACTGCCTCTCCGTCGGTAAGGGAACAATGAAAACTAAGGGACAGCAGGCAGGGAAATATCAAAAGAGGGCAAGACAAAGGCGATCAAATGCATCCTCTATCTAACAAGTGATAGAGCTGAGGAAATAGAGCACAGAGGTGGTTTTCCGCACCCAAGTATCCTCCAAATTATAATTGTTAGCCCCATCCCCCATCAAACAATTAACAAACTAAGAAAACAAAGGAAAGCCTCAAACAATAATAGTCCAAGGATGTTTGCTAGAACCCTTAAACCTAAACTTGAAAGATCATTCAATTGAAGAACCGAACTTTCAAATTTACCTATAAAAGTGACTTCCCTGAAGGAACCTAACTTTCATGAAGAGAAAAAGATGAAAGAAAGTGTAGGGTCAACCAAAATAATAAAAATAAACAATTGCAACTGTTGAAAATAGTGGGCACCATTTAACCTTAGGGACGTTTTAGTAATTTACCTTCATCCTAAGTTGTATTAGGATTTCCTACCAGATTTGTGCCCTCTCCTATATGTATAATCAGAAAATAATAAAAAATATCCTATATCATGATTTTTTCTCCCTATTCTAAGGTTTTCCACGTAAAACGCTGTGTGTTCTTTTATTTTATTTTCCTCATGGTATCAGAGCATGGCGATGAAACCTTAGCCATCATCGATGAAAATCAACCAGGAGAATCACAATCATCACCAGCCAGCAACAATGGCGTCACCGCCGCCGACATAGCCACCACTGTACAGGCTGCTGTTTTCCATAGTATTTTCAGACGATGCTTCCACACCTCCTCCGACCAGCGCAACGGCCGAGTGAAGCCCAACTGGTCACTTTCCCAATTGAGCCGACAAGCCTCCAGACAGCCAGCCACACTCCCGGTCGAGCCGAGAAGCCTTCAGACAGCACCGACCCAGCCAACTGCTGATTTGATCGGGCCGAACTACCTCCACACAGCGCTGATCTAGCCATCTGCTCCAGCCCAGCCGGTTCCGTGCATCGATCTCTTCGAGCAAACCCACCTCCAACCGATCGCAGCCAAGCAATCCTATCTAGAGATGTTCACAGGGCGGGGTGAGGATTCCCCGCAGGGAATCTGCGGGGATCAGGTTCCCCACAGGGAAAATTTCCCTATTTGTTTTTTTTTAATATATTCATTTTTAGAAAATTTTGTTTATTCTCAACCAAATAAAATTATATATATTAAATGAGTTATTTCCAATAAATTTTTCATTCAAAGAAAATAGTATAAAAATTCATTATAAAAATAATACTATTATATGTGTAAAAATATAATTTAATCCTATAATTTCTAAAAGTTAAAATTTAAATATTACAATATCATAGTCAAGCTTTCAATTTAAATACTACAACATTTATGGCTTAAGGTAGCAAGTCTTAAATGTTAAAAAATTTTAAAAATGTATTAAAGTACGAAAAGGTTGAAATGAAAATTAGAAAATAACTAACCTTTTATACGACAATTTTTGTAAAAAGAATATAGATAAAATAATAAAAATAACTATTATAATCATTATAATAATAATTATTATTAAAAACTCATATTTTGTTAAGTAAATAGAATATGAGTTAATAATAATAATAATAATAATAATAAGTAATTATTATTATATAAATATAATTATATATTATATTCATCAAGGCAAGGTGGAGAACGGGGTTGGGGACGGGGACGGGGAATATAATCCCTGCATCCCATCCCTGTTTAGCCAACGGAGAAAAAATTATCCCTACTCCCTCCTCCATTCCCCGTCTAATCGAGGATTCCCCGCACCAGCCCCACGGGGTAAAATAGACATCCCTAATCCTATCCCAGTTGATCCTTCACCCAGTCGAACCCTAGCTTCAGTCAATCCATCACCCAGCCGCAGCCCAGCCTTCAGACTACTCCAGCCACCTTCGATCACCAGTCAATTTCAATCGGGGCTTCGACCAGCTACACCGTTGCTGGTGGTCTGACTCTAATGGATCCGAGCAATAGTAGCTTTCCCCCAACGGTGTCGAGCAGTGGCACCAATAGTAACCAACGAAGTGGTTTTAAGGTGAAGAGTCCTCTTCACCATATCTCAGACAGCAACCCATACAGGCAGCCACCACTGACCATATGGGTTCTATTTCAAGAGGACTGGGCACTACAAGCCCCATGACTCTATCCCAAAGGGAGGTCCAGCAACAGTTCACCCATCTTCAACAATAGATAGCAGCTCTCAAAGCAACCCTTAGAACAACCACAAATATTTAGTCAACCCCAGTCCACTCAGACCCATTTTCCAACTTACCGATATATTCAGAAATTCCGGTAAATTCTTTCCCTTTGTTACCCACAGCAAATTTTTTGTCTAGTTCAATGGGAAATTCTGCAGGATTTATTACTGGGGGGAAGTTGAATGGCCAGAACTATTTCTCGTGGTCTCAGTCTATCAAGATGGCTCTTGAGGACGTCATAAATTTGGGTATTTAATGGAGGAGATACCAAAACCTAGGCATGGAAAGGAAAGGACTCGTTACTTCGGTCCGTGTTGGTGAATAGCATGGAACCACAGATAGGAAAACCCTTACTGTATACTGCAACCGCTCGAGATATTTGTGATGTTGTGCAGAAGTGATACTCAAAGAGACAAAATGCGTCACGTTTGTATACGTTACGTAAACAGGTCCATGAATGCAAACAGGGAACAATGGACGTGACATCGTATTTCAACAAGTTATCTCTCCTTTGGCAGGAGATGGATTTGTTGTTGGAAATGACCTAAACTCACATTTTGTAAATGTTGTTAATATATTCTATTTATCAATAAAAATGTAGTTGAGTTTTTTATTTAATGAATTACTATTGATATTACATCCTTCTATGAAAATCCAATAAACGAACCAATAGCTATAACATGAATACTTCAACTTTATATGGTGACATAAAAATGCAAGTATGTAACCAAAATGGTCTATAAGTATACGGATGAGATTGGGTACCTCATCCTGGTGACACTATTGGATGCGGCCTATTTTGTACACTGATACAAATGATGTGATCCAAAAATCATTCATGTAGAGACATGTGAGTGAGGGCATCCTGTGCAATGAGTTTGTATAAGACCGGACCTCGAAACAGTCACTTTTCTTTATAACAACCATCTACTATTAAAATTGACTATCTCAAACTCAATAACCAAGGATAACTCGATCTTAATCCTGAGCTAACTATGAACTGTTTATTCGAAATTATCTTTTGATCTGCATAGGTGAGAGTAGTCCAACAGCATTGCTCAATAAGCCTCCCATTTTGGGGATAAGACCAAATAGAGATAGCTGGGGACATAGCTTTGCAATATGGAATTCACTCATACCCGATTTAGGGTTAACAGGTGGGTTGTTCTCTTAAGCGCTGATGGCTTATCTTGAACAACAGGGCCCCACCCTCTCATGTAAGAGAGGGTTATGATTTATAAGTTGGACTATAAATCAATTGTTCAATGGAAGATCAGTGGAAGCTTAAGGAGCAAGATGTGTTTACAGGGGTAAAACGGTAATCTTTGACCCAACTATAAATATGAATGACCTATGAAGGACTAACTTACCAATTATGGTTAATATGGACAGAAATATATCTACAGTAAGGTGCAACTATCGAGCTATAGTGGAATGTCTTGATAGTTAACGAATAGTGATTCATTCAGTTTAAAGAGTTTAACCAATTAATTACAAGTCGTTAGAGCTCATGATTTGTAGGTCCTTAAGGTCCCTCTACTAGCTTGTAATTTGGATTAGTAAATTGAGTAATCTTATAAGATTTGAAATTAGGGTTTAAAATTTGAAATGTTCAAATTCAATTGGGGTTTCTATTTATTGTATTTGATACAATTAAAATGTTTAATTTTATCAAAACTAAACGAAATTGGAGAAACGATTAATGTTTAAAATATGATTTAAATATTAATTTAATATTTAGATATTAAATTAACAAAATTAATTAAAAAGATTTAATTAATTAGTTTTATTTAAAAATTCATTAATTGAATTAATTTTTATAAAACTAATAAATGAAATTAAATAAGTTTAATAATAAAATCATTTTTGGAAAAATCTTTCAAAAAATTGTTTTTCAAAGTGGAGATTTCCAAAATGTTGGAAATCTCCACTATATATTAAACTTCCTTATTCACATCTCCATTTTCTCCATGAAGTAGGAGTTGCCCTTCATGCAAGCCATGAATTTGTACTGTGAAAGCTCTATAAATTGGAGTGCTCAATTGAATAATGATTCATGCTTAGAAGAACTTCAAAAAGAACTCTGCAGAAACCTCCAAACCCTCTTCATATCTTAGATACATCCAGCTCAATTTTGTGTTTCTACCATACAATCCTTGCAAGAGAATAGTAGAGAAGATCTTGGTGGTTGTCTATTTGATGATTGAAGCTCTTTCATGTGAAACTCAGCTGAACTTGAAGAGGATACTTCAAAGGTATTGTGTTCAGCAAACCCTCTTCTGTAGAAGTTACTTTGAAGCATGTTTCAAACTCAAATTAAGTATGATTAGAGTGCTTATTGATTCTGTTTTTCCTCCGCTGCACTTTAATATACTCTAACATATGTGTCGTGAAGTTGTTTGGGGCTGTCCCTGTGGTGGCGTATAGTATTCAAAGATTGAGGAAACAGATCAAGTTTATGTTTTTCTTGTTGGTTTGAATTCAAAATTCGATACAATGTGTGGTCGGATATTGGGACAACGACCAATACCCTCCCTCATGGAGGTTTGCTCAGAGGTTCGCCTTGAAGAAGACAGGTCCAGTGCCATGAATAACCTCCTGATTTCTCCAATAGATTCTGCTATGTTTAATGCAAAGTCATCTATACCTGATGGTGATAAGCAAAGTAGTAAGCCTCCAAAAGTGTGTGAACACTGCAAGAAGCCGTGGCACACTAAAGATCACTATTGGAAGTTGCATGATCGACTACCGAATAGTAGACGACGTCAATCACAGGATAAGTCAAATTCAGGACGAGCACTTGTGGGTGATTCAACAAATGGCAATTCTCAACCTCGATCTCTGGTGAATAATCAGCATGATTCTGGTGCTATTAGTGTCAGTGCTATTGTCCAGTCATGTACGATTCACTCCTTTGGTCTTATTAGTATTAATGGTAGAAAGTCGTGGAATCTTGATTCAGGAGCTACGGATCACCTAACCAGCTCATCTGATCAATTTATTTCGTATTGTCCGAGTGCTAGCAATAAAAGAATTCGGATTGCAAATGGATCCTTTGCTCCTGTTGCAGGAAAAGGACATCTCTCTCCATCTGAGGGTTTGACCTTGTAAGATGTGTTACATGTCCCGAAAATATCTTGCAATTTATTGTCTATCAGTAAAATTATAAGAGACGTGGGTTTTCAAGTTGGTTTCTCACCTGATACTGTTTTATTTCAAGATCTGAGCTCAGGGACAACGATGGGTATTGCCCAACACGATAGGGGACACTATTTCCTTAATGCTGATGCTTCCTCTAGGAACAGTTATAGGGCTAGTTTTGATTCTTCTTATTCTACTTCTAAAAAAGTTTTATGTTATGGCATTTTCGTCTTGGTCATCCTAGTTTTCAATATATGAAGTATTTATTTCCTCATTTGTTTCATAATGTTGATGTTTCCTCCTTGAATTGTGATGTGTGTATTCGTGCTAAACAACGTCGAGTCTCGTTTCAATCTCAGCCTTATAAACTATCCAAACCATTCACTCTTGTCCATAGTATGTTTGGAGTCCTTCACCCATCTCCACTTCTGTTAGCAAACGTTTGTTCATGACCTTTATTGACGATCACACTCGTCTTACTTGAGTTTTTCTTCTTACCGATAAGCCTGAGGTGTCATCGATGTTCCAACAGTTCTATATCACTATGGAAACTCAGTTTAACACAAAAATTGTCATCCTTCGGAGTGACAACGGGCGGGAGTTCTTTAACAATACCTTTCGTGAATTTTTGGCATCTAAAGGAATTGTTCATCAAAGCTCTTGTGCTTACACTCTGCAACAAAATGGGGTCGCTGAACAGAAAAATCGCCAACTCGTTGAGGTTGTTTGTTCCCTCATATTTTCTATTTCCCTTTCGTCTTACTTGTGGGGGGATGTTGTCTTAATTGCAGTGCATTTGATTAATCGCATGTCTTCACGAGTTCTAAAATTTCACACTCCTCTTGAGTGTTTCAAAGAGTCGTATCAAACCACACGTCCTATGCCTGATGTTCCTCTTCGTGTGTTTAAGTGTGTTGTCTTCACATATTTATGGTCCTAATCGTACTAAATTTACCCCTCGTGCCCAAAAGTGTGTCTTTGTCGGACCATCCTCTTCATCAACGCAGATATAAGTGTTACCACCTATCATCCCGAAAGTATTTTGTTTCGATGGATGTTACCTTTCTTGAGGATCAGCCCTTCTTTCCCATTAGTCATCTTCAAGGAGAGCTAGTGAGGAGACTAATTGATCCAATTCATCGATCTCATTAGAGTCATTCGAGTCACTCCCTCAACCTATCCCGTGTGTTAATGATACTGTCCTACCTATTGAACAAGTCTCGTGGATAACATACTACAAGAAGAATCTCAGGAAGGAAATGATACCACCTGATGTTGTTTCTCGATTTCAGTCCATGAGCCGAACTCGGCATCAGTTCAAGGTACTCGTACCCCTGTCTCTAATGATATTGATGTTTGTGATATGAATGATATATGTATTGAGGATGAGAATGAAAAAATCTCTGACAGTACCAAGGAAACCATGTGCAATGCGGATGCAATTGAAAGTGACAAGTCTGAGGAAACAACCCCAAAAAGTGAAAGTGATACTGTTGCTGGTGAGGAAGAATGTGTGGAAAAAGTACCAGAGGGTGAAACCCTACAGTAGGAGGATGGATGTGGGGTTATTGATGAAAGATCAGACAGAATAAAGAGTCACGATGTCTCTCTCTATCTTCCCATTACTTTGAGGAAAGGTACTAGATCTTGCATTAAGTACCCTATGCATAGTTATCTGTCCTACCGCAATTTGTCCCCTGAGTTCAAGGCTTTTACTATAAGCCTGGATACAATAACAATACCAAACAGTATACATGTGGCAATGGAGATTCCTGAGTGGAAAGCTACAGTTGTGGAGGAAATGAGAACTCTTGAGAAAAATAATACTTGGGATCATGTTTCTCTTCCTAAAAGGCATAAGACGGTTGGATGCAAGTGGGTGTTCACTATAAAGTATAAGTCTGATGGAACTCTTGACAGATACAAGGCTAGGTTGGATGCTAAAGGGTTTACTCAAACCTTTGGGATAGACTACTCAGAGATTTTTTCTCCTATAACAAAGCTAAACAACGTCCGTGTTCTTCTGTCAGTGGCCGTAAACAAAGATTGGCCGCTCCATTAGCTCGATGTGAAAATGCATTCCCCAATGGTGAGTTAGAAGAAGAAGTCTACATGAGTCTCCCTCTGGGTTTTGAGGCTCGGTTTGATCACTAGGGTGTAAACTAAGAAAGTCCCTGTACGGGTTGAAACTATCTCCAAAAGCATGGTTTGATAGATTCACTACCTTTGTTAAGTCCCAAGGGTATGCTCAAGGGCACTCTGATCACACTATATTCACAAAGAGGTCGATATCAGGGAAGATTGTTATTCTTAATGTGTATGTAGATGATATTGTTTTGTCAGGGATGATGCCATTGAAATTGTCAGGCTTAAAAAGAAAATGGCTAAGTTTGAGATTAAAGACCTTGGGAGATTAAGGTATTTTCTAGGAATGGAAGTAGCATGGTCAAGAGAAGGGATTTCATTTTCTCAACAAAAATATACACTTGATTTACTAAAGAAACAGGTATGCCTGGATGTAAGCCCGTGGATACTCCTGTAGAATTTAACACTAAGCTTAGTGATTCTGTTGACAAAGTTCTTGTCAATAAAGAAAGATACCAGCGTCTTGTAAGGAAATTGATCTATCTGTCAATAAAGAAAGATACTAGACCAGATATATCTTACGGTGTCAGTGTGGTGAGTCAATTTATGCAAGCACCTTACGAGGAGCATATGAAGGTGGAACAAATTCTAAGATACTTAAAAACTACTCCTGGTAAGGGTCTGATGTTCAGAAGGACCGAAAAAATATGTATTGAAGCTTACATTGACTCTGATTGGGCAGGCTCTATTGTAGACAGAAAGTCGACACTTAGGTACTGCACCTTTGTGTGGGGTAATCTTGTCACCTGGAGAAGTAAGAAACAAGGGGTGGTTGCTAGAAGCAGTGCTGAAGTAGAATACAAAGCTATAAATTTGGGAATATGTGAAGAAATCTAGTTGAAGAAAGTTCTGTCAGATCTCCATCAAGATAGTGATTATCCCATGAAGCTCTATTGTGACAACAAAGCAGCAATTAGCATAGTCCAGTTCAACATGACAAGACAAAACACGTGGAAATGGATAGACATTCCATCAAAGAAAAACTAGACAGTCGCAATATTTGTATTCCGTACATTCCTTCTGGTCAACAGGTCACAGGTATTCTCACAAAAGGATTACTCAGGCAAAGCTTTGATTTTTGTGTTAGTGGTGTAAATAACAGAACTTCAGTTTGTAAGTTTTTATTGTTAGTTTTCAGTTGTAAAAACAGAAGCTATATTATGTTAATTTTGTAATTCAGTTGTAAAAAACAAAAGCTATATTCTGTTTTCCCCTCTATAAATAAAGCTTTCCTCTCTTCATTTGATAAAGATCTCACTTTCATTCAAAATCAGACTTTTGGTATTACACCAAATACCATCAGAGCTCCAAGAATCCTTGGACTGATGGTCAAAAGAAGAGCAGCCCATCCGAATGGAGGAGATGCTCGTAAGCAAGATCAAGAGGTGGAAGAAACCCCCACCCTCTCTCCAAGATCTACAACACGACGCTTGCTATCCGTCAAGAACTCTTTGGAGGGAATTCATGGCACTTTATTGAGTCTCCAAGAAAGTATGGAAACTCTTACTCGAAGGGTTGAAATGTGGGCAGCCACACCTCAAAATCGGGGGAATGATCAACCATTCATTCAAGAATGGGGAAGAAGAGGTAGACGTGGTGCTGGACAGCCAAGAAAGTTTCAGCAAGAAATTCATCAAGAAAGACCTCCAAGAATGCATAGACAGCCCTAAGAAAGATATCAAGAAAACCAAGAATGGAACTCATCTAGTGAATATGATCAAGAAAAAGAGTTTTTTGCGCCAAGAAGAGAAAGAGGAAAGAGATTTGAAATGAGAAGTAACTCGAATGACTACAAAATGAAGATCGACTTGCCAATATACAATGGGAAGTGTGACATTTAGGTATTTCTTGATTAGATAAAAAATATGAAAAGCTTCTTCACCTACATGAACACTCCCGAGCACAAAAAAGTGCATCTAGTTGCCTTAAAGTTGAAAGTCGGTGCATCAACTTGGTGGGGACCAATAGAAGTCAATCAGAGGAGAAATGGTAAACGACCAATTCATTCGTGGGAAAAGATGAAAAGATTGTTGAAAGAACGATTCCTCCCTCCTAACTATGAGCAAACATTGTACAACCAATACCAAAATTGTAGGCAGGGAATGGTCGGTGGCTGATTATATTGAAGAATTCCACCAACTGTGAGCAAGAATGAACTTGATGGAGAACGAACAACATTTGGTTGCAAGATTTGTTGAAGGCCTACGCATGGACATCAAAGAAAAGGTAAAACTACAACCTTTTCACTTATTATCTGAGGCCATTTCCTTTGCTGAAGCAGTTGAAGAAGTGAATGAAATTCGCTCCAAGAATTCATCAAGAAGAACCGCATGGGAAGCCTCCACAAGTAGGAAGGTGAATGCTGCAAATAAAACATCCGACCTACCAAATCCTCCACCTTTTACCAAAGGGAAAGAGAGAAAATTTAGAAGGGGCCGAGGAGAAGAAGACAAAGGCAGTTCTCAAGAAAAAAACTCAAAATCCTTACCATAGGCCCTCTTTGGGCAAGTATTTTCAATGCGGCCAAGCTGGTCATCCATCCAATGTGTACCCTCAGCGAAAAACAGTAGCTTACATGGAGGAAGAAGAAGAAATGTTGACTGAAAACAGTGAAGAAAATGAAGAGGAGGCTGAATTTATTGAACCAGATGATGGAGATAGATTGTCTTGTGTTGGATGTTAATCGCTCCTAAAGAAGATTTTAAGCCCTAAAGGCATTGTCTCTTCAAAACAAGGTGTACAATCAACAATAAAGTGTGCAATGTCATTATAAACAGTGGAAGTAGTGAGAATTTTGTCTCCAAAAAGCTAGTGGAAGCCTTAAATCTTAAGGTAGAAGCTCATCCAAACCATTACATGATAGGTTGGGTGAAAAAAGGCGGCAAAGCACAAGTAAGTGAAATTTGCATCATCCCTCTTTCAATCGGTAGTAGCTATAAAGACCAAACAGTGTGCGATGTGTTAGACATGGATATATGTCATATTCTTTTGGGAAGACCTTGGCAATTTAACACTCGAATCTTGCATAAGGGGAGAGAAAATACTTACGAATTTCAGTGGATGGGTAAGAAAGTGGTACTACTTCCACTAAACAAGAAGAATGATGTGGGTGTAAAAGTAAAAAACAGAAGGTTGCAGTCACTTGTTTATTACAATCAATGGCAAAACATTGATGAAAGAAAGGGAGGCTGACATCCTCGGACTTGTTGTTGCTGAAAAGTCCGAGGATACACAAAAAGATGGAGTCCCACCAGAAGTACAAAAGTTGTTCGATGAATTTCCTCTCCTAAGAGAGGAACCCGAGGGGCTGCCCCCCTTGCGAAATATACAACACCACATTGATCTAGTTCCGAGAGCTACCTTACCGAATTTACCTCACTACAGGATGAATTTGAAGAAGTACAAAATTCTCCACCAACATATCGAAGAATTGTTGTCAAAAGGACACATTAAACCAAGCTTAAGTTCGTGTGCAGTACCAACTCTACTCACGCCCAAAAAAGATGGCAGTTGGAGAATGTGCGTGGATAGTAGAGCCATCAATCGAATCACGGTGAAATATCGTTTTCCAATTCCTTGATTTGTTCGATCAACTTGGAGGAGCCTTAATCTTTTCAAAGGTGGATTTGAAGAGTGGATACCACCAAATATGAATTAGGCCGGGAGATGAGTGGAAAACGGCCTTTAAGACTAACGAAGGCTTGTCATGCCATTCGACTTATCAAATGCTCCGAACACTTTCATGGGACTTATGAATCAAGTACTTCATCTTTTCCTTAACAAATTTATGGTAGTATATTTTGACGATATTTTGGTTTATAGCAGGAACCTTGAAAAACATTTACAAAATCTTCATAGCTTATTTCAAGCTTTGACAACCGACAAGTTGTACGTCAACCACAAAAAATGCCACTTTCTTATGAAGGAGATTGCTTTCCTTGGCTTCCTAATTGGCCAAAATCAAATCAAAGTTGATCCAAAGAAGATTGGAGCAATCACTCAATGGATAACTCCATCAACAATAAAAGATATCCAAGCCTTCCTCGGGTTAGCATCATTTTACAAGAAGTTTATTAAAGACTTCAGCTCCATTGCAGCACCGATTACTGATTGTTGAAGAAAGGCAGCAGAAGTTGAGCACAAGCCTTGTTTTGAAATTACTAGATTTTTCAGCCCTATTTGAAGTAGCAGTGGATGCTTGTGGAGTAGGAATTAGTGGTGTTTTGTCTCAACGAGGACACCCAATTGAATACTTCAGCGAAAAGCTTAGTAACTCAAGAAAAACTTGGAGTACCTATGAGCAGGAGTTGTATGCTCTTGTTAGAGCCCTTAAACAGTGGGAACATTATCTACTTTCCAAGAAGTACCTCTTATTAACAGATAATTTCTCATTAAAATACTTACAATCTCAGAAGAACATAAGCCATATGCATGCAAGGTAGATCTCTTTCAAACAAAGGTTTGACTTTGTCATTAAACACCAATCGAGTAAAGAAAATGAAGTGGCTGATGCCCTAAGCCGAAAAGGTCTAATTCTTACTACTTTAGCCACGAAAGTAACGGTTTTCTCCCACCTTCTAGAACTATATGAGAATGACAAAGATTTCGCAGACATTTGGTACAAATATACTCACTATTTGAATGTTGAAAACTTCCATATTATGAATGGCTTCCTATTCAAAGGAGAACAACTATGTATCCCTCACACTTCTCTCCGAGAAGCCCTCCTAAAAGAAGCTCACTCTGGAGGTTTAGCAGAGCACTTTGGCCAAGTCAAAACGTTTGAATTAGTACCCAAAGGATTCTATTGGCCACAACTTCGAAAGGATGTTAATAATTTGTCAAAAGATGCGCCATTTGTTAGAAAGCCAAAGGAACTTCTACAAATGTCGGATTATATACTCCATTACCGATCCCCACAACTATTTGGGAAGACCTATATGTTGATTTTGTTCTTGGTCTACCTAAAACACAAAAGATATGATGCAGTCACGGTGGTTGTGGATCGTTTCAGCAAAATGGCCCATTTTCTAGCATGCAAAAAAACAAATGATGCAATCTATATTGCTAACCTCTTCTTCAGAGAGGAGGTTCAACTTCATGGAATACCAAAATCAAATGTCTCAAATAGAGACGTGAAATTCTTAAGTCATTTTTGGCCTACTATATGGACGAAGTTTGACACTAGTTTGAAATTCAGCACCACTTCACATCCGCAAACTGAGGCCAGACTGAAGTAACCAATAGAACTTTGGGAAATCTCATACGATGTTTAAGTGGTTCACGACCAAAGCAATGGGATTTATCCCTTGCTCAAGCGAAGTTTGCTTTCAATAACATGAAAAACAGATCAACAGGAAGATGCCCCTTCGAAGTAGTATATACTCAACCTCCTAGACTCACATTTGATCTTGACAATTTACCTTCTTCTATGGATATCGGTCTTGAAGCTGAAAGTATGATTGAAAAAATAGAATAATTGCACTGAGAAGTTCAAGACCATTTAAAGAAGACCACACAATCTTACAAAGAAACTAAAGACAAGTCACGAAGAGAGGTCAATTTTAAAGAAGGAGACCTTGTAATGATCTACCTACTTAAGACAAGGTTCCCAATTGGAACTTACAACAAGCTGAAAGTTAGACAAATGGGGCCTTTTAAAGTCCTACAAAGACATGGTTCGAATGCTTATCGCATTGAGCTACCGATTGACCTTCACATCAATCCAGTTTCCAATGTAGCATATTTGAAACCCTACTTTGCTCCTGATGATTTCCAGTTAGCTTCGTAATAAACATCGAGGACGAATCTAAATTTTAGGGGGGTGGAATATGGTGTAAATAACAGAACTTTAGTTTGTAAGTTTTTATTGTTAGTTTTCAGTTGTAAAAACAGAAGCTATATTCTATTAGTTTTGTAATTCAATTGTAAAAAATATAAGCTATATTATGTTTTCCCCTCTATAAATAAAGTTTTCCTCTCCTCATTTGAGAGAGATCAATTTCATTCAAAATCAGACTTTTGGTATTATACCAGTTAGCAAGTTGAGTCTTATTGATATCTATGTCCCAACTTGAGGGGGAGTGTTGAAAATAGAGGACTTTACCATTTAACCCTAGGGACATTTTAGTAATTTACCTTCGTCCTAAATTGTATTAGGGTTTCCTACCAGTCTATTTATATCGTGCCCTCTCCTATACGTATGATCAAAAAATAATAAAAAGTATTCTGTATCATGGTTTTTTCTCCCTGTTCTAGAGTTTTCCACGTAAAACGTTGTGTGTTCCTTTCTTCTTTTATTTTCATCAGCAACCAAGAGAAAAAGTTGGACATACAAAAGTGACAGTGCAGAAGGAACCCAACAAATAAGTACTAAAGTCATTAAACACAGATGCCCAACGTGAGGCAATAAACCTATGTAAACAGTGGGCTCACTTTGATGAATTGCATGAACTCACTGCAATGATTGTTGACAAATTCCTTTCTTGGACCAGCAGGGTTGGCAAGCTCTTCCATGACTCCTCCTGCTAGCTCCAAAACCCTCACAATTCTCTGCAGGAATGAAGCACAAAAGTTGGCCAAAAAGAATATCGTGCTACAATAAAGACCATGCAAATAACTAGAAACAAACAGTTTATGATATGGAAAGTAATTCCAACCTTCTCCACATTTTGAAGGCGTTGCAACGAAGTATTCTGGGTCGGCAGATCCATCAAGAGCTGTGCTGGCTGTGATAAATCACACAGCAACAAAGAATTTAAACAAACTAATCTGTAACAAAATTAAATTTAAAAATTAAGTAAATAAAGCTAAAATAGTGTCCTAATAAATAATAATTGTTAACATCTCAATTTATAAAACTTAAGCCATTGACACCCAAAATGAAATTATTTACATAAAAACAACATTCTTTGAATGTTTTAGCATATCAGTTAACCTCATAAATTTTGCCTCATTCAATTTTAAAACATCTTATTTTTATCTATTCATTTTTTTGACAAGAAACAATTTCTTTGATAAATGAAATATCCAGAGAGTACAAAATACAAGTGAGGAGATACAAGATGAATCAAACGGGTAAACCCATCTAAAAAGATACAGCAGAAACCAAGGGCCAACAAAAGAAGAGAAACAAAAAGATGTGTGGTGGATTGATGCTGCAGAAAGCCTTCATATCGAAAGGGACAAACTAAATGAACCAACAATCCAATGCACATCAAACCATGGCAACCTAAAAGCAAATGGAAAACTAAACGGATACGACACCAGTCAAACAAACGGCAACATAAACACATTTGTTGATGAAAAGGAGAAAAGGAAAGCCAGAAGTTGGACAGGAGAAACATAGAGCAATGAAAAGTTCATGCTGATAATGATCCTTCTAAGCAAAGATGATGTTTTTTCTTGTAAGAGAGCGAGCATTCCAAGTTTTGGATTTCTCGAATGCACTTCCTTTGTTCACCATTTTCTTGTTGATTTTCTTTGTCCTAGCAGGAATAGCTATTATACAAGGGCTTTTTTCTGAACCAAGGTGCCAATGCATTTATGTGAGGCCCAACTCATCTGTTGGTGGAGGAATGAAATCATACCATTGTACTTCTAGTTCTAGAGGCTCATAAGAGGATGGATGAGGAGAGCCCGATGGAGTTGGGTTAGGGCTTGTTAGGTAATCTTCCGTTTCAATATTGGATGGCAAATCCACAATGGCAGTGGTGCAATGGAATGCTTTACACCAGGGCAAAATGTTTTGTCTTAAGATGATTGACCGTCGATTGGGATGTTATGGGCTTGTTGCTTTTCAATGGAAAAGATGAGGATGGGGGAAGAGAGGCTCTGGTGAAGGACGAAGGAAGAGTTTAAGTGTGGATATGTTTTTGCTTGAGAGAGGGGAGGGATGTGTTTTTGCTTTCATGAACAGCCTGTTTGGTTGCTTTTTGGGCTGACAAATTGATAGATGGGACGAGGGAATTAAGTAGAAATAGGAACAGCAGGTGGGAGGGAAAAGGTAGTGTCCTTTTTAGCCAAAATGTGTTGTTTTTTGGTGGGAAAATTGTATCGATCCGAGCTTAGGAAGGGCACATGAATGAAACGAGATCACATTCGAATGAGAGGGATCCTGAAGACATGAAAATATGGGTGAGAAAGACTTAAAAGAATTGAAAGTTACTACATATACCAACAAAGTACACCTTCCTTTTCGGTGGCTCAATCACAGGAACTTCAAAATTCAACATGCTTGGCTTGGAACAAACCTATGTTGGGTGACCTCCTGAGAATTTTCCTAGGATGCATGTGAATGGGGACAAAACATTCTAAAAGGACCAGTGTTGGTTTGTGGGGACAACTTTCACTCTTAAAGTATTCAAGACAAGTAAGGATGATGTAACCACGTCGCAGGGGATGCTGGGAAATGTCAGAGCCATCAGGTGCCAAATCCGAAATTCAAATCCTGGTTTGAATCATGGGCACGGGGCGTTACATATGGTATCAGGGCGGAATTTCTCCCAACAAGATGTGGTTTGGGGACGAATCAAGCGGAAGCTGGTGGGCATGTAATAGCCCGAGTTTAGGAGGGGCACATAAATGAGCCGAGATCACATCCGAATGAGAAGGATCCTGAGGACATGAAAGTATGGTTGAGAAAGACTTAAAAAAATTAAAAGTTACTACCCATACCAACAAAGTGCACCTTCCTTTTTGATGGTTCAATCATAGGAATATCAAAGTTAAGCATGCTTAGCTTGGAACAATCCTATGTTGGGGGACCTTGTGGGAATTTTCCTAGGATGGATGGGAGTGAGGACAAAGCATGCTGAAAGGACCAGTGTTGGTTTAAAGGGACAACTTTCACTCTTAGAAGCATTCAAGACAAGTAAGGATGACGTAACCAGGTCAGAGAAGACGTAGAGGAATGTCAGGGCCATCAAGTGTCAAATCCAGATTCCAAATCCTAGTCCTGGGGCATTACACGAGGAGACTTCACTATTTTTTATCTCCAACCAAGGGTGAACCATACCCAGTGTCTTCACCAGTGGAAAAGATGTTGAATCCTTAGGAGTTTTCCCATGAACAATAACATATCCTATGTGAAAGTTCGGAATAAAAAAAAAGGGATCAATATGCACTACCAATGATAAAGATGAAAAGGAAGGGAATTGGATAATTGCTAGTAGGAAGCCATGCTGATTCATTTTCACCTCTAAACACACCTCCATCATGTCCATTCTAGCCAAAGTCTTCTTTGAAGTTTCAATGTAACCTCCACAAAGATCTCAGTATGCTTGATGTCGAGTGACCATTGGTGAATGGGTAACTAACGAATTTTTAACCAACCTCCATAAAATGGTACCTTCAAATCACTCTAATAAGTTGATACTCCATTGTTCAAACTTTAATATAAATTTTCCAACTTTGATCCAACCTTTGATGTTGCAAAGAGTTTTGTTCTTTGTTCTCCACTGCAAGGATAGCTTTGTTCGGTTGTAAGGGGCTAATTGATCCAAAGTAGGTGACCTCTTTTCATATAGCGGTGAGAATGTCAAACCAATCATCGTGACGGTTTTTTTGGTATAAAATGATGGATTTTCGGGGTAGAAGGTCGCGAGCTCATGAGAGGAGGGAGGAGGAACCTTCTTAATGGCCTTTGTTGGAGAGGAAGAAGGTTGGTCAATTGTAGCCAAAGGGCTTTCTTTTAAAGCTTCCAAGTGTGAAACCTTGGTAATATTGGTAGGAGGACTGGAGGAGATTGATTGGTGTCTTGAATAAGAAAGATGAAGAATTCCATTCTTTTTCCTTTCTTTTCCCACAGATGATTTTACTTAGGCCTCCATAATGCCAAGCTTAACAACTTCTGCACAACGTCCTTTTTGGTTGGTGATCTTTTCTACCCATAAATCATATTCATCAAGATGGCTTTTCTAGAAGAACTTTTGGTTGAGGTGAGCATTGATCAGTGCAACGAAACATGAGACTAGCCAAGAGCGGGACTTTATCATCAAAGATAGAGTGAAAGATCGATCTTTCCAAGCCTCGGTGATGTGCAATCCATGAAATAAATCAACGGTGAAGGACTTGTTGTCGATGGAGGACGGAAGGGGAGAGAAAAAATGCAGGGACATGCCGTTGATCAAAACAGTGTTAAAGAAGGTGAGGGGGAAGGGGATGTGCGGAGAGAAATCCATTAGAGAGAGAAAGTAGAGAGATCTCTCATCTTAAACTTAAATTATTGAAATAATGAATTACAGTTCAAATTTCCATGACTGGCAGTATTTCCTAATCAGATGAATTCAAACAAAATTATGGAACGAATACCAAATTCTGAGCCACAACCAATCAAAGGTTTAGTAAGGGATTGAACATCTGATAAGATAAAATTCATTGATATTGTATATATAAGTGGCTAAAAGTGGAGAATCTTCTAAGTCCCTTTTAACCCCTCCATCTTTTAAAATACGCTTATTTTGCCTTGAACATTTTCCATAACTTTTTACATCAAGGTACATGAAGTACAAAGCATGTAGACGACCAAAAATGGCTCTTATTTCAAGTAAATTCGTAGTATGAGTGATTATTGTCTTCTCCCCAAAAATAAAATAACTTCTACAAGCTAGGGATTATAAGAGAATTGAATAATACAAATACAATGTATTGCTTGGAATGATTCTCTGATAAATAAAGAAGAAGGTAGTTGCTGGAAATTCATAGGGGCAGAAACAGAGCAATTTCCAGCAGAGACGAAAGAGATATACAGATGATTAAATCCCAAATTGACTATATGCAGAGGGTAGATCACGTAAGTTCGAAATAATCCTGCAAGGCTGTTGTTTTCCGTTGCTATTCGGCTTTTGTTATATTATATGTACCCTAATGTCTGCGGTGGTATCGATTTAAATCCTAAATTTTCTTTAACTATATTAATTAGTGGGCATCCAAGATCCGAAAAGAAAAGATCAACAAAGCCCCAAAATTCTTACCCAAAACAAAATTTGACGAGATCTGACGGAAATCCGGCGTCGTCTGAGCGAAACCCACGAATGGTGCGGACGATTGGCTGGTCGGACGAAGCTCCTTTGGGCGTGAAGACTGGCGTTCGAACGCTGACCGCCGGACAGAGGCGCGCTGGCCCGGTCGATCGTCGGACGGCGCTCCTGCTACTGGTAAGTGGCCGGCGTGAAGGCTGAGAACGGAAGCCGACGCGAAGAGAGAGATCGGCGGGTACGACGGATGGCGGTGGACTCCGGCGTTCGTGCGGCTGCTGGAACGGCGGCTGACAACTTTCGGGCGGCACTAAGGACTGTCGAGTGAAATCCTCCTATCTCTAAATATATTTAAATAAAAATAAGTTAAACTTTAATTGGAATTTTAGTTTAATACATATACATATTCTCTTTTCATTTTACTCTCAAATAAGATTTTCTCTAAAAACTTGTCCCTACGTCAATTATAATTAATCATTTTATTAACTTGACATTTAAAATCATCTACATACGTGTCAAAATTTCATGCATGAACGATTTTAAAATGTAATCCTAATAAATTGATTTATTTAAAATAATTTAAAATTTTAAACATTTAAAACAATATTTTTATTTATTTTTTTATTTCTTGAAGAAACAAAAGTACACACAAACTTACATACATCAAAGGATAATAACAAAACAAACCACTAAGGTCAAGGAGAAAGGAAAAAAGAATAAGCACTATTTACAAAAATTTAGAGTTCAAACTGATGTAATTATTAATTCATGGTTTAAATTGATACAATTCACGCTCATCCTTTGAAGCACTCAAAGATTTGGATTGAAAATGAACCACCATGAGTGACCATATATGTCTGCAAGTATATTCAAACCTCTTAGTTTATCTTTGGTTTATTATGGTTTTAATTTATATACTAAAAGTGTTGGTACAACACTCAAAATTTCGGAATGTAAATTGAAAACTATCTTAATTAGTTTCAAAAGAACAATATGAATAAAAGAAATGTAAAGTTAATAATGTCACAGGAAAGATCCACTTTGTTACATGGATAACACAAAAGTTTCATTAATACTCTTGAACTTTAAGAACGGGTTCAAAAATATGGTTACCATTATTGTTTAAAAAATACCTCTTAATTTTTAAAAGTTTCCTTAATACCCTTAAAAAAAAAAGATTAAAAATACATTTACCATTAGCATAGAGATGGAAATTGTTAGTACCTCATTTCAAAAAAAATATTATTAAAGTATCAAAAGTTACATTAATATCCTTAACTTAAAAAAAAAAAAAAAAAAAAAAAAAAAGATTAAAACATCATTTCATTAGTAATATACCCAACCTCGTCGAAACATTTAGTTGATTGAAGGGGTAGTTTGTGACCATTAATTACTACCTTTAAACTTGTGGCCATTTTAATATTACAATTTGAAATATGTGTTTAGAAATATTGTAACTGTTTGATCGTTACAATATAATGTTTTAATTGTTGGTTTTTTTTTGTCATTAATCTCAAATTAATTAATTAATATTTTGATGATAACAAACATGCTCTTATTCACTAATAATTTTAGTGTTTTAAAGTATCCATTGCAGCTCAAGACAATGATTCAAACACAATTTGAACCACTCAAATCGGAACTCAAATGAAAAAAATATAGCCGAAACAAGCTTAACAAAAAAAAATCTCGAGTGGATGACGTGGCAGTTTTATTTATAACCAATTGAAAAGTGTCATTTAGAGCAATGGAGGGGTGACATATGGTAGACTTTTGATTTTTGGATTGGTTTTAAAATAAATAATTTTAATATTACTTTATATTTGTGTCTAACGTCTAGATGATTAAAAAAGAAAAAATATCCATCATTGATTTTTCTTTTTATGATAGCATAAACTAACATGCAGCGGAAGAAATCACAATCAATAAGCACTCTAATTACATTTAATTTGAGTTCTAAAAGCATGCAAAACATTTCTCTACTAAATTAGGTTTCAAGAACACAATTACCTTTGATAAAAACTTTGATTCTTGCTCCTCTTCGTCAATTTGATCTCCAAAACTTCAGTGAACCACCACAAAGAACTTCTTTACTATCTTCTAACTTGGATTTGAAAAGTGGAACTCATAATTGGAGCCAATTATATGAAAGGTTGAAGGGGGTTTGAGAGATGGAGAGAGGGATTTTGAATTCCAGCCGCATGAAATGATCAAAGCTGAAATTATTTATAAACTTTATTCATGCAAAACATTTACTTAGTTGCTAATTGACACTTCAATTAGTACTAAGTAAGTGAAAATGTGGCTGATTTGGGTGTAGCCACTCCAATGGAAGGAAAAACTTAAAAAATTCCACATTAAGTGGAATTTTTATTTTTTTCAATTTCCATTTTTTTTTATTTCCATTTAATTTTCAGTAAAATTATATATATTGTAAATTCAAATCTGAATTTGAATTTCAATAAATGAATAATAATTTATTTATTTAAATAACTAATCAAATTAATTTAATTAAATAAATAAATAATAATTTAATATCAAATATTAAATTAATCAAACATCTAATTAGACATGAATTCTATTCATATAATTTAAAATTTAAATCAACATAAATATTTTAAACTCTCCAATTTTGTTCAATTTTCACAAAATTAAACATTATAATCCTAATTGAATTTGAACATTTCAGATCCCCTCAACTCACTAATCCAAGATATAATTTTATGAGCTAGTAGAGGGACCTTATGGACGTACAGATCATGCGCTCCAATGATTTGAGATTAATTGGCTAAACTCTTTAGATCAAATTAATCAATATTTGTTAACTACCGAGACACACCACTATAACTTTATAGTTGCACTCTCCTCACTATAGATATATTTCTGTCAATTTTAATCATAGTCAGTATGTCGATTCTTCACATGTTGTGCGTATTTGCAACTGGGTCAAAATTATTGTTTTAACCCTATAAATAACGATGGAATGAACACATGGGTAGCGGAAGAAAAATAGATCTAAAGTACTTTAATTAGATTAATTATAAAGATAAGCATGCAAGCAATAATACAAGAAAAAAGGGAAAAGAGTACAACCTTTGTAGTCTTTGAATCTTCTCCAAATCAGCTCCAATCTCTCCACGAACAGTTCGTAGACCACTACGAGAGTCTTCCCTACTATTCTCCGGCCTTAGAACAGGATGGTGGGATCCGGTGAGTGACTAATTTGGAGAGGAAAAATCTAAAACTTTGAGAGAAAAATGGATGAGATTATCACATAATCTCATCTAAACCCACTATGGCCAAAAGTTCTTCAAAAGCATTAAACACTCCCTTTTAAAGGCCATTACATGCAAACATTCAACTTTGAGTTTGATGAGAATTTGACAAAAAAAATCCACTAACTCAAAAAGTGGGATTTAGTGGGACAAGTGTCTTCAAATGAATACAACACTTGGGCCATGTAAAAGTTGGCATTTCCTACTCACAAATGTTGGATCTTTCCGCTAACGTGGTCAAAGTTTGATTCTCAAAGTCTTGTCAATAAATTTGGCTTTTTGACTTTCAAAAATCAATAGTCAACAATTTGACTTCCATTGCATTTTTTACCTAGTCAACAAATTGACTTTTAATGCAGTTTTGACCAAATCCATTTAATTTCAAAATTTATTCTAATAATCAATTTTAAAATTAAATTAATATTAAATAATTAATTAAATAATTTGATTAATTTAATTTAATATTAAATCTAACACTTATCCCAATTTATATGAGGTTATAGGTATTGCTAAAAAGATTATGGAATCTCTACGAGGGATGTTTGGACAACTGTCCTTCTCCCTAAGGCATGATGCTATTAAGTACGTTTACAACTGTCGCATGAAAGAGGGGGCCTTTATTCGTGAACATGTCCTGGACATGATGGTCCACTTCAACGTAGTGGAAGTAAATGAAGTTGTCGTTGACAAGAGAAGTCAAGTTGGTTTTATTCTAGAATCTCTTTCGAAGAGTTTTCTACAGTTCTGTATGAACGCACTTATGAATAAATTGAATACAACTTGACTACTCTTCTGAATGAGCTACAGGCTTACCAAACCATGATGAGAGCTAAAGGACTGAAACCGGAAGTACACATTACTACTGCTAAAAAGAGAGGATCGTTCTCCAAAAAGCCTGATGTTGCTTCCTCTTCACATAATAAAGGTATTCCTGTTAAGAAGAGCAAGGGAAAGGGAAGAAGAAAATCGCTGGGAAAAAAATGCAAGGCTAATGCTGCAGACAAAGGAATGTGTTTCCACTGCAACGAGGAAGAGCACTGGAAGAGGAACTGCCCTCAGTACCTTGCTGAGAAGAGCAGAGAAAACAAAACAGGAAAACTAGTTCCTAAAGATTGCTAGTTGTCCTTAGATTGAACAGTGGGAGATGTTGTTTTTATTATCATGTAAAGAAAAAATTGTATATATTTAGTTGTAAATGAAATGTTCATTTTCGAAAATTATGTTTGTTCTATCACATAGCAACTTCTGTTAAAGAACCAACCTAGTTAAAAGTCATTTAAACCGGTTAGAGTTCAATTAAGGTAAGTAGTTATTTAACCTAAGTGATAAGTTTAGAACACTTGAAAATTTTCGAGTGTACAAAACTTGTTAGGTAAAATAAAACCAAAATACTTCGATTGGATCAAAGTATAGAAAATTTAATATTTCTAGGTCTATTTGATAGAACTTGATATCCAGTGAAAAACTTTCTAATTACCTTCAATTGGTTTCTCAACATCATTGGAATGTTATTCCAGATCACTTTGTATAATCTGTTTCCAGAAAACATGCATAAATCAGTAAAGAGTTATTGAATTAACACTATAAACAAGAGTTGTTTAAAATAAGTCAGATGTATCTTACTCAAAGAGTTGAGAGTACCTCAATGTAGTGGGAGGAAAGTATGACTTCCTAGCCGTTGTTGAGAAACAAGTGTTGTGAAAATAAGATGCATTCCCCATATAGTTTAATAAGAAGTCTATTGTACACTATATAGTTTAATAAGAAGTCTATTGTACACTAACATGTTTACAACGATTCTCTCAGCTAAAGTGTTTAAGAATCACCTAGTAAGACTAAGAATACCATGTTAATAACCTAGGGCAAATAGAAGAAAATTGGGTATGGGATACCAGCGTAAACCAGGAGTATATGATGCACTAGTTTATTGTATTTCTCTGTAAAACTCATAAAGTCAGTTTTATATATTAGGATATATAAGTTACCACTGGGATTTTAGTCCAAGTAGGAGTTTGTTGGGTTTTATGTCCTAAACTCGTGGTTTGTAAACAATAAAACTTATTCTAAAAATTCAATAAGTTGTTATTGAATATATGTACTACTTATTTCGTTGTTCAAAAATCCAATAAACTAAAAGACCCATGACCATTATGTGATTGCTTGAACTTTATGTGGAGACATAAAAGTGGATCAGGTTCGAGAAAATAGTCAAAATGGTCTATAGTATATGAATGAGGTTGGTGCCTTATTTTGGTAACACTATCGGATGCGGCCCACTCTGTAGTTGTTACAAATAGTTGTAAAGTGCTACAGACGATGTGATCCTAATTCGTACGTATTAGGACATAAAGAGTGGGGGCGTCCTGTGCAATGGGTTTGTACAAGATCGGACCACGAAATCAGTCACTCTTACTTTATAACGATGTTTACTGTTTAAGATTGACTATTTCAAAGCAATGACCTAGGTAACTTGACCTTAATCCTGTACTAACTATGAACTCCTGTTTATTCGAGATTATTCTTAGATTTGCATAGGCAAGGGTTGACTTAATAGCGTCGGCTCAATAAACTTCTATTTCAGGGATAAGACCGAGTAGATAACTGGGGACATAGGGTGCAAGATGGAACTCACTTCTACCCGCTTTCAGGGATAGTAGAGAATTCGTTCCCTTAAGTGATGACTTGGGGTCTTGAACAAGAGGCCCCACCCTCTCATTGGCCCGAGAGAGACTCGGTTTTTTATCTGATCACAAACCACTTGTTCATTAGAGGATCAGTGGAACTTAAGGAATAAGAGGTAATCTCGGGGGTAAAACAAAAATTTGATCTAGTCGTTATTACGAACAATCTTTAAAGGGTTAACTTACTAATCATGGTTATATCAAGTGGGCATAATATATCTACAGTGAGGGGAGTGCAACTAGTGACTTTAGTGAAGTGACTCATTAGTTAACGAATGAGGGTTAATTCGGTGTAAAGAGTTTAGCCAATTAATCTCAGATCGTTGGAGCCCATGATCTATAGGTTTACAAGGTCCCCTACTAGCTCGTAAATGGATTAGTCTTAGAGTAGCGTGATAAGTTAATTTGCAACGTTCAAATTAGAATTAAGGGAGATATAATTACACGTTTAATTTTGAAATTAAATAAAATTAAAGAATCAATTAATATTTAAATATGATTTAAATATTAGATTCATGAAGGTGGAATTTGTGTAAAATTAATTTAATATTTGATATTAAATTAATTATAATTAATTAAATTATTTAATTAATTATTTACTATTAATTTTATTAGAAAATTAATTTTGTAACATTAATAGTAATTTCAAATTTTTGAAATCAAAATTGATTTTGGAAGTCAATTTGTAAATTAGAAAATTAGAAAACACAAATTTGAGAAAAGTTTAATTTCTCCACTACATTCACCAAGTAGCTCACTCAAAGTCCACTTGATTTTGCTTCAATCTTCCAAGCATGAACTGCATCTCATGCAGTCTTCTTATTTGCATGAATGTCCTGTAATAAATAGAGAAGATGGAAATGAAAATCGAGCATGCATGAGCTGATGAACATGCTGAAGTTTTGTTGAAAATTCGTAAGGTTGAAAAAGTGTTCTTCAAGTTGTATTGGTGAGCTTCTTCTCCAAATTCCGTTCATTCAAGCTTATTTTGAGTCACACAACTCAATCTAAAGCTCCAAGAAAATATTAGGGAAGATCTTAAGGTGGTTCAAAACAAGATTTGAAGAAGATTTGCAGCTAAATTCGAGATTAAAGAGGTTCTTTCAAAAGTATTACTTGAAACCCTCTTATTAGTGTATTAACATGCTTTATTTATAGCCAAAATTAATGAATTAGAATGCTTATTGATCCTTGTTGCTTCCGCTGCATCCGGATATACACCTACAAATAACTATTTATCGAATAAAATACCCAATAATACTTTTATTGATAAATATAGGATATGTTAATCATATTTACAAACTGCGAGTTTTAGGACATTGTCTCAACATTTTCAAGATATGAAGGCCCAAATTGAATTTGATTTTCTCCTCTTCCATCTCTTTTTAAACTCATCTTATTTTCTAAATTTGATACAACAAATTTCATAATTTTTAATCCTCTCAAAAAATACAAAATTTTCATTGTTGCTCTCTCAAAGTTCCAATTTTCTTCCTTTCATCTTACTCTTGAGAAAGATTTATGTATGACGAGGATTGATTTGTTGTGAGCTCAAAATTTGTACATCCACTCTTTTAGAAAGTTTCTCAAGTGTACTTTAATTTTTCCAAACATTTTGTAAGGATTATTCTTAATCTAAAAAAAAGAGTTATTGCAATGGTTTGATCTTAATCCGTGAAAATGATTGAATTTGCTCTTGAACTTGCAAAAAGAGCGGTGTAGCGGTTGGGCTCTGATCCGTGAAAAGAATGGGTGAAATTCTTATTCAAAATCCCAAGACTTGGGAAAGTGGTTGTAGGTCGAATTTGATCGAATCACTATAAAAAATGTTGGTATTAATTTCTCTATCCTTGTACTACTTTAATTTTGCAATTAATATGTTATTATAGTTTATTGCATGAAATTAATCGTAATATTTTTTTCTTGAAGCTAGTTGCTCATATTTGTATATTTTGGTTGGTAGTTCTTAAATTTTTATATTAATTATCAATCTTGTTATTAGAATCAAATTGGGTGATTTCAAGTAATATTGTTAACTTCTTGATTATTTTTGGTTGAATTTATTGTTTAAATTACTTGTCAACAAAAATGTTTGTTAATTTATTAATTGGGTCAACATTAGGAGAAATCTTTAATTAATTTGATTAAACCCTAATCACCATCTCTAGGGTTGCCATATCGGTCTTGCATTAATAAGCTTGACCGTTATAAATCTAAAATTAATTTTAGATCTAATATGTTTTCCTACAAATTAATTGGGAAAAGAAAATTCAGTTTTGAGACAAGATTTCTTATTCTTCCCATTTTGTATCACTTTGATTTTCTCTAGCAAGTTCTTTGATTACATTCCTTTCTCCAACGAGTGCACGTCTGAGATTGGAGGTTGTGTAAACTTTAGGGAGTAATTGACGATTGTGATTTAACACCAAGGTCGCGTCAAATTGAGCTTTCAAGTTAATGGATCTTCCATGACACAACAACTATCAACATTTAGTTCCAACAAATTGAAAATAAAATTGATTCTAATGTCAATCAAATTCGAAAAGGTTGTTCCATATCTTTCCAAATTGAAACCATACAACAGAGCATGTTGTGAGAATTTGGAAATACGATGAAGAGAGAAATTTTTTACAAATGTAAGGTGTAGGGAAGCACGACTGTGGAGAGGGAATGCTTCATCCAATGAAGACGAAGGAGAAGATAGTGATTTGCCAAGTAGGGGAGATTGAAGGAGAAGGTCAAGAGGTTATGCAAGGATCTAAATAATGTGAAGGTGGAGATGAGAATGGAAAGTGGAGAAGTAAGGGATGTGATATGTCAAATGGTGGAGTAATTGGGGGTCGATGTGCTGGTCATGATAAACATGGCTATAGTTTAACCAAAAGGGCTTTTTGGGTTGGATTTCATAACTACACAATTCTTTCATCAGCTGAAGTCCATTCCGGTAGTAGGCATATTGGAGTTGAAACACCAAACTAAATTTATGGGTGCTACTACTACAAATGAGTCGAAGGCTAGTAATGGTATAAAGAGGTACAAAAGAAGGTAATTTCTTTTACAAATCACATAAGCCGTGCATTAATTTGTTGTTGTAAAACTCGAACCCTACTTTCTCTATTTACATATGTTTATTGTTGAGATTAGTAAAATGAGGGGCTTTAATATTTAAGTTAGTATGGAATTGTAGGGAAATGAGTAAAGGATAAGGAGATGAAGAAGGAAAATGCTTAAGTATGGGAAACTTTGCTCTCAGGTGTTTAATAAGTAGCCTTGCAAGAAGAAATTTTGGCTAAGTATTGGCCATAAAAATAGTGGGTGAGCATCGAGTAAACACTAAGCAAGCATCGAGTAAGTGCCATCTTGCATCGAGTATATGTGATCGAGGAAGGATCGTGCATCGAGTAAGCCATCGAGCATCGAGTTTTCTATTGAGTAATTACCAAAATACCATCGAGTATTCCATCGAGCATCGAGTTTTGCATGAGTGGTCAGATTTAAGCACTAATTAATCCAGAAAGTTGGCTTAATCTTGGGCCATAAGCCATTAGTGGACGAGGTGGCATGATGGGATTTCATGCAAGTGTGTGGCCAGTGGTATAAAAGAGAAAATGAACTTCAAGAAACCATTTTGGAAAATTTCTCCGTGAAAATTGAGTGATCTTGGTATTATTGGAAAGCTGTGTGAGTCTAGTTTCTGAGGCCAGGCCATTGGAAGGAAATCTCATCGAAAGAAGATCGGAGAAGGAAGAAAGTGACGGAGGGTTTAGTTCTCGGGGGAATCTGAGCCATCGATGAAGAATTGAAGTTCCAGGTCGAACCACATGGAGTTTAAAGCTGAAATTTTAAGGTAATATTGTTAACATCATTATAAGTAAGTTTTTAGAAGGAATTTTTGTAAGATAAGGTCTGGAATTCGAGTTATATATTTTGGAAGTTGAAACTAGAAATTGTTGAACAAGCAGACAGTTGCTTGAATTGGGGCCAATGATGAAGGTTTGAAGCTCCAGATCAAACTACAAGGATTTTTATGCTGAAATTTTGAGGTAATATTGTTAACACAATTCTAAGCAAGTTTGTAAAAGGAATTTTCTTAAAATGAGTTACGTATTTCGAGTTATTTATGTTAGGATCTGAATCTGGAATTTGTTGAACAAGCAGACAATTACTTTTAAACGTGAGTTTGACACCAAAAAATCCTACTAAGTGTTGGGTGTAGGCGTTAGGAAGGAGGCGATCATTTGAAGTTTAAGCCCTTTAAATGTGACTAAGTACCTGACGCCCTAAGGTGAGATTACGAAGAATTAAATGCGAAGGGAATAAATGTGAGCTTGGTTTAAAAGAGTAGTCTCAAAAGGGAGACCAATGTAGTAGCGAAAATAATGTTCTTGTGTGTAGGAGCAACACCAATAGGTGAAGCCTACAAAGCTTGTGGAAGGATAAGCCAAGAGCCGTGAGTGACTAAATGTTTGAAGGTTCTTATGTTTTAAAGCCCATGTATTTTTAAGTGATTCTCATGCTTTCAAGCAACTCATGGTTATGCCTACGAAGTATGATAACGCATAGAATTTCCTAAGTATGTTTTCCTAAATGTGATAACTATAATGCATGCCAAGGTATTATGAAATAGTTCACCGGAGTAAAATTAAATGTTTTCCCATGATTGAAGCATGCGTTGTATTTTACGCAAAAGTTCTACAATATTTTATGCTATGCTTAAAAGTTTTACTCAATGTTTTAAGAACTATATAGCCTGAGTTGGCCAGATACTGAAGGTAGGGAAGGTATATGAGTATAGGTAGTTCAAAATGAGAGGCCGAAGTATGGGTCTCCTAGCCACAGTTCAGTATTAAGAGATCGAAGTATGGGTCTCACTTGGCCATAACATGACGTTGGAAACTTGAGCGAGGAATGTTCGTTCTCAACTAAGGTTCAAATAGTTTTAAAGAATGATGTTATGTTTTAGGCTTCATGTTTTAAAAAAGTTGCTTGTTGAATTTACAGTTAAACTATACATGTTTTATATGAATGGTTAAGCATGAGATTTTTTGTTTTCTATAAGTCACTCACTGGGCAACCAACTCACCATGTTTTAATATGTTTTCTACCCCCAGGTAGTGGTCAGATATCCAGAGGTTGATTCTACTGCTGCTCTGCCATTTGAAGATCTAGTTGGAAGAAAAGATCTAGGTGGTGATCTATGTATATAATGTACACATGTATAAGGAGAGTGTTCAGGGACTGGTAATTGCATTTTGGGACCCATCGTATCCGATCTTATATAGTTATGTCCATTGTGTGTTTAGTATGTTAAACTATAAGGTTTTAAAAATGTTGCACTTGTTGGTTATGTTGTAAAATATTATTGTTGTTAAGTCATAAATGCATAACAAGGTTTTAAAGAAGGTTATATATGTAAGTTAGGCAGTAAGTGTCGTCGAGAGGGTTGGTAACTGTTGCCATCGCATCTCCTTACAGGTTAAGAGGGTAATTTGGGAAGGGGTGTGATAGTTGTTGACTTTAATTGGTTGCTTGCCAGTTTGATTTCTTTTTCATGAAAAAAAAATAAGTTGAAAAAAGTGGTTTAGTTAACACTTTGAATTACATGAGTACATGGTTCAAGCCTCGATATATATATATCTTATATTCTCATAGTTTGTAAACTTGTATAAACAAATTGTCGTTAATAAACTATTTGTTATTTTATGTGCACTAACCCAATCCAATAAACTAAGATCCTATGTTATTTTTTAAGGAACTCTAAATAGACCACCAGTGAGCGGAAGCGGATCATTCCAAATCCCATCGAGAAAGAACACAAACAATTACAGCCCAACGGAACGGTTGCATAAACATTAAATTACAACATGCTTCTTTAAATGAACAGACAAGAGATAGAGTATGAAAACCTTTGAAGAACCTTTCTTCAATTATCCCTCAATCATTCAGCAAACTCGTTCAACAGCATAAACTCGAATGCAACAATCAGAACTCGATCTCAATGAACGACTGGATGAACCTCGATCACAATCGAGTTCAACACGATCCTCGAACCTCGAACGGAACTAAAACACCACTACAAGAGTTACCTTGGTATTCTTGGTGTGAAAATCCAGGAGTTGTGGGCTCTATATGACTTTGGATAGAGGAATGAAGGAGGTAGACGATTGAGTAAGTGGGAGATGGATGAAGTCTATCGTATAGACTAACTACTCGATCATTTAGTAAGAAGAAGCCTCTTGTATAGACTTGCTACTCGATCGTGTAGTACCGAGTAACTATCGTATAGTAAACTCGATACTTGATCGTTTAGGCTGTGAAACATTATCGTTTAGTAAAACGCTTTTACTTGAAAGTTAGTTCTTTTGTCAAATGACACAAAAATGAATCATATGTTGATTTTGGAAAACCATTTTCCTTTTATCTCACAGTTACCATAAAACTTTCAATAACCCCCCACTCAATTCGGTTATTAAAGAAAAAGAATAATTAATTATCATATAATTAATATGTTATAAATAAATATAATAACCAACTTATCATATTATATTTATAACTTATAGTTTTAATATTTCATCATATGAAACATATAAACCATAGTGCCTTTTCTATTTGATGGTATTTAATATAAATATATTTATATTAATTTCTTCAATTAATGTATCTAATACATCAAATCAATTATATTGTATAATTGAATTTCCTCTTGTTAATTTGAACACTTCAAACTAACCCAAAATCTGATTCTCAACTTGAACCCATTGAGCTACCAAGGGGACCTCATGAACCTGTAGCTTAAAGCTCCAACAGTACGTGAATAACTGACTAAACTCTTTAATCACGATATTCACCATCCGTTAACTGTCGAGCACTCCACTAAAGATCGACAGTTGCACTCTTCGCACTACAGATATATTTCTGTGTCCATATGACCAATCAACAGTACGATGACCTTTCACAAATCGCTCGTAATTATAGTTGGGCCACTTTGCCGCTTTGCCCCTGTAGTTATATCTATGTTCAAGACCTGGAATCAGTCCTTAAGAAAGGGTGTGGCCACTATGTTCAAGACCCGGAATCAGTCCTTAATGGAGCAATTTATCTATTTACTTCTGCTTCGGGGAAAGAGTAAATTCCATCTTATGTAGTTGAGTTCCCAACTCCCCAATCAGACGAATCCCCAAAATGGTAGGCTTGTTGAGTTGGCATTCTGACCACTCTCACCCAGACAAATCAAATGACCGCCCTCGTGAGCAGGAGTTCCCATTTCACTCAAGATTAAGGTCATGTCACCTATAGAATATTAGTCTCAATTATCAACGGCGTTATATAAAGAGACTAATCATTTCGTGGTCTGGTCTTATACAAACTCTTTATATAGGATACCCCCGCTCGCCTGTCTCCACATGAATGGTTAGGATCATACCATTTGTAGCACTTTACAACACTTGTAACATCTACAAAGCGAGTCGTATCCGTAGTGTCATTAGAATAAGGTATCCCTCCTTTATCCATCTACTACAGACCATTTAGGTTATTACTTAAGGCATGATCCACTTGTATGTCTCCACATACATGCTTAAGTTACATAAAATAAACTCGGATCTTAGTTTATTGGATTGAGTATTTATAAAATAACATTTATTTTATTAATAACAATATGTTTACAAACTACGAGACTATCAGAAGAATTAGGACACCAATCCCAACAATCTCCCACTCGTCCTAAAGCCTTGGGAGACTAATGTACAATACAAAACAGTACAAAATACAATAAACTAGGGCATACTCTATACCCCAGTATCATCTCCCACTTACCCTAGACAAGGTTTCACATATATCATAGCCCCAGACTCTCCAGATGATTGTCGAATACTTTAACCGCGAGAGCCTTTGTAAACGAATCAACAACGTTGTGCTCCGACGCGATCTTTGTGACAATCACATCACCGCGATGCACAATCTCCCTGATCAAATGATACTTCCGTTCGATATGCTTACCTATTTGGTGACTCCGAGGTTCCTTAGAATTTTCCACAGCCTCGTTGTTATCACAATAGAGTGTGATCAACAAAGACATATTTACAACAACTTCCAAATCGGTAAGGAACTTTCTAAGCCAAACAACCTCTTTAGCAGCTTCACAAGTGCCTGCGTATTCAATCCATAGTGGAGTCCGTGATGCATCCTTGTTTGATGCTTCGCCAAACTACAACCCCTCCATTCAGAGTGAACATTGACCTAATGTCGATTTTCGAGAATCTCGATTAGTCTGAAAGTCAGAGTCTGTGTATCCTATAAGAATTAAATTCTTATCTCCATATACGAGCATATAGTCCCTCGTTCTCCAAAGATACTTGAGGATCGTTTTGACCGCCTTCCATTGATCTAATCCTGGATTGGACTGATATCGACTGACAATCCTTACTACATAGCAAATGTTAGGTCTAGTATATAACATTGCATACATAAGGCTACTAACAGCCGATGCATAGGGAATTCATCTCATTTCCTCAACCTCTTAAGGTGTTTTAGGACACTGTTCTTTAGACAAAATAATTCCATGCCTGAAAGGTAATAAACCCCTCTTGAAATTCTGCATCGAGTACCTGATCAACATCTTGTCAATGTACAATGCCTGAGACAAAGCCAACCTTTTGTTCTTACGATCCCTTATAATTTGGATCTCTAGAACAAATTGTGCCTCTCCCAAACCTTTCATTTGGAATTTGGCGGTTACTTATTAATGTCAGTCAGTAACTTACATCATTCCCAATGAGTAGGATATCATCCACATACAACACAAGGAAAGTTACTGAGCTGTTGATAATTTTCTTGTAAACATAAGGCTCATCAACATTCTGATTAAAGCCAAATGATTTGATCGCACTATCAAATCTAATGTTCCAAGATCTAGATGCTTATTTCAGTCCATAAATGGACCTATTAAGCTTGTAAACTTTTTGTTCTTGATCTAGGTCAATGAATCCTTCTGGTTGAGCCATGTAGATGGTCTCCTGAAGATTATCATTCAAAAAGACAGTCTTGACGTCCATTTGCCATATCTCATAATCATAAAATGTGGCTATGGACAAGAGAATCCTGATAGACTTCAAATGAAAACAGGTGAGAAAGTTTTTTCATAGTCCACTCTTTCGACTTGGGTATAACCCTTTGCCATAAGTCTAGCCTTAAAGGTCTACACCTTTTCATCTACACCTCTTTTCCTCTTGTAGATCCATTTGCAACCTATAGATTTTACCCCATCAGGTTGACCCACAAGCTCCTAGACGAAATTGAAGTATATAGACTCCATTTTTTTATTCATGACTTTAATCCACTCATCTTTGTCAAAATATTCTATTGCTTGCTTATAAGACAATGGATCCTCAACTCCATCATCAGATATGATGTTTTGGGCTTCTGTTAAACCCATGTAGCGTTCAGATGGGTTCGTAACCCTCCTAAACAATCTCAACTCTTGAGATGGTTGACTAGATGAACCGATATCAACAACTCTTGTTGATCTATCAGTTTGTTCAACAACTCTTGTGGAATTCTCAGTAGTCTCATTAGAAATCTCATTTAAAACAAGCTTACTTCGGGGCTTATGATCCCTTATGTGGTCCTCTTCCAAGAAGATGGCATTTGTCTATACAAACACCTTGTTCTCACTTGGATCATAGAAGTATCCACCCCTCGTTTCTCTGGAGTAGCCTATAAATAGGCAAACTTTCGAACAAGGTTCCAACTCTTTAGGGTTAGCAACAAACACGTAGGTTGGACATCCCCAAATCGTGAAATGGAAAACCTTTACAACCTCTCTATAACTCAAAAGGCATTTCAGAAACACTCTTTGAGGGAACATTGTTCAAAATATAAACTGCAGTCTCTACTAAATATCCCCAAAACAAGTCTGGAAGATGAACATAACTCATCATAGACTGAACCATGTCCAATAGGGTTCTGTTTCTCCTTTATGATACACCATTCTGCTGAGGTGTACCTGAAGCCGAGAGTTGGGACATGATTCCATATTCTATCATATAGTTCTGAAATTCTAAGTCATCACGATCAGATCGTATTGTTTTTATCTTCTTACCTAACAAGTTTTTAACTTCAGTCTTATACTTCTTGAACTTTTCAAGAGCGTTAGATTTATGTTGCATTAGGTATAGATACCCATATATTGAATAATCATCTATGAACGAAATGAAATATTCATACCTACCTCAAGCTCTTACACTCATCGGACCACAGAGGTCTGAATGTATAAGCTCCAAGGTTTCCTTGGCTCTATAACCTTTTCCAGTAAAAGGTCATTTGGTCAAAAGCCTTCAAGGCATGATTCACATACCGACAAAGAGTTTTCTTCTAAACCATTTAGAAGTCCACATTTCACCAACTTTTCAATCCTATTGAGATTGATGTAACCTAACCTTAGATGCCAAAGATGGGTTTTCTTTAGGAGAAACTTTTGGTCTTTTTGTAGTTGTTGCTGTTTTGAACATTTCAGTATTAAGCAAGGCTTTTATGACTAACGACCTTAGTACATATAAGTTATTTTCTATTGAACTAAAACTAATCTCCATACCATTCTTAAAAATAAACACTTTATTCTAAAAAAAAGAAGATGGAATAACTTCGTTCAATCAGACAAGAAACTGAAATTAAGTTCCTCTTGATATGAGGAACTACATAAACATCATCCATTAATAGATAACATTTCTTGTCCAAAAATAACTTAAGTCTACCTACAGTAACAGCTGAAACGACCTCACCAGTTTCAACTCTAAGAGTCAACTCTCCAGCCTTTAACTTTTCCCAGGAACTAAATCCTTGATAGGAAGAACTTACGTGGTTAGTAGCACCTGAATCAAGTATCCAGGCAGAATCATCATTCTTTACCAAATATGTCTCATAGACAAATAAATCACATTTATCGTCTTTAGACTTTTTCCTCTTCTGGAGAGTAGTAGGATCAAAATCAGAACCTATATAAGCTCCAAGTTCCATTTCAGAGAACAATTCTCGTCGATGAACTTCATCAGAGTCAGCAGCAATTGCTTTATCTTTTAGTCCCTCGACATTCAAGAAAGACTGGAGGTTATCTTGGGAACTGATGCTACTAGTTTCTTTGTCATCAATCTCTTTTTGCTCAAAAAGGGAGAACTTACATTCAAACAATTATTGCAACGAGTCCATGATCTCACGTGCAATGACCATGTTCTCAACCCTATTAGCCATGCATCATGTATGCTAGCCAAAATGTGAAGTCAGGCCATGGAATTAACCTTCATCCACACCTCATATGCATTACGAACATTTCATGGTGCATCAAGGTTTGGGACTTGAGAACACTCCTCAATCATGACAAACTCGAGGTCATTTACCATAAAATATGTTTTAATAAACTCTTTCCATTGTATGTAATCGGTCAAATTAGAAAAGGCAACTAATGGAAAATCATTCAATGACATGTTGTTGAAAAAACAAACATATTGATCTACATTAGATTTTAGCAATTACTCTTTAAGACAAATCTAATCTGGTTTAGCCAAATCTAAATGAACCTCTAGACATCTAGTTTTACAATGACGCTTCAGTGGTTTAGGACAAAAGCCACCGAAGGGTAGTCAATTTATCCATCCTCTGAATTGAGCACTTTCAACAAATCATTACACCAGAACAACTCTTGTTCCTACAACTATCAACCATCATTGATTTGGTCAAGAAATCATTAACTTACTTAACAATTTTTCATAAGTGTGACCCTTCATTTTAGATCTTAGAGTTTTGTCCCAAGCAGCCAATCCGAATGGAAAAAATTCGATTGGGGCAAAACTAAAGCGACCCTATCTATTTATGGAGTTTGCCTTGATATTGACCAACTATACAAACCATCCAAAAGGGAATGCTCCTAGGGCGCCGCGAGGCTGTGTAAGAAGATCTCACGGTGCAAACCAATGAAGGAGACAGCAGGACATGTTGACACATATCCTTCTCCCACTTACTATAATACTCTCTCCGTTCACCTTGATATTGACCCATGCAAACACCATCCAAAGGGAGACGCTTCTAGGGCGCCACGAGGCCAATCATGAATCTCACGACGTGAACATTCAGGAAGAAACGTGAGTGGCATTGACATATCATATATATCGTTTCCTCCCACTGAGTATTTTAAGAACCTAGGGTTTGGTTTACTTAGAAAAACACAACTAATTATTTTTACTAAGTGACTATTTAGGTTTGCTCAAAAGTAACTCTTACTTTGGAAAGTTAAACAACTTTTGATCAACATTCATTAAACTCTTTCACGAGCATATAATCAGCTGTTGCATGCTTGTAGAAAATCTATTTAATTCACCTTTCCAGGTAGGTTCCCAAGTAGGGGTGTTCCATTTCCGTCAACTTAAATACCTCAGCCTAGCCAGAACCCGCCTTAGACAAAAGGTCACTTATAGATAGATTTATTAAAAACTAAATCTTTTACTCAAATCAATTTAATCCTATTAGATCGATTCAAAAGATTAAACTTAGATATTTAATCTCATTAGAACCATGAACTTAGGTCTATCTCAATCAAAATTTAAAACTCTTTTAAAACATGATCTTACCTAAGTGCACATGCAACTCTTGGTTATTGAATTTAATTCTAATTTCATTAATTATAACTCTTATAAAAAATAAAACAATCAAAATCAACCACAATGCAAAGTTAGACATCCATAAGGAATTCATAACTCTTATAAATAAACCTAAGTGTCATGCTCCATGTATTGTTTATTCATTACTACTTTTATATAACTCTTATATAACAAAGTAATGAACCAAGCATACATGCTCTCATACACCCTTATACTATAACACTCGTAAAATAAAGATGATGCATGAATGCTTAATGCGTGCATAAATATAACTCTGAAATTTTATGATACATGAGCATGCTTTAGTGTAATTTAATCATGCAATCTACTATATTATAACACTTATAATATAAAGATGATGCATGAATTGCATAAATCAATGTGGGTTTTACATCTATATGTCATAGATTATGTCATATAAACAAACATACATCTCATGTACATTAAAAGAAAGTTGATGGATCAGGACAATTAGCCTCAAAACCAAAAGAATAAAGCTAACTATTACAAAGAGCATTGAGTCCAACGGTTCAAACAGGCGAACCGGGTCTTGAACTATCCAGACGAAGCCTCTTTAAGTCATCGTGTAGCAACTCTTTGTGATCGTCTAGCAACACTGAACGAGCATAAATGATTATATAACATGGATCGAGTGCATATGACTATGTGATGAAGCATGAAGGTCACGCGATCGTGCAACGTATGCCTAAACGATCAAGTAGACGACAACTATGTAGTGAAGCATGATCGTCTAAACGATTGCGGAGCAAGTGTCAAGTATCGTATACCAAGTGATCGAGTAGCCAGTGACTATGCGATGAAGTATGCTGGTTGACTCAATCGTTTAGTGTGCACCCTACCATGCTGGTTGACTCAGTCACATAGAGTTTATGTAACTTAAACATGTATGTGGAGACATATAGGTAGATCATGTTTAAGTGATAACCTGAACGGTTTGTAGTAGATGGATAACGGTAGGTACCTTATCCTAGTGACACTACAAATACGATTCTATTTGTAATTGTTATAATTGTTATAAAGTGTTATAAATAATATGATCCCAATCATTCATGTGGAGACATTTGAGTGGAGGTATCATGTATAAAGAGTTTGTATAAGATTGGACCACGAAATGATAAATAGAGCTTTATAACACCATTGTTAGAAGAGATTTACATTTCACTGGAATGACCATAGGTGACTTGACCTTAATCCTGAGTGAATTGTGAACTTCTGCCTATGGGGGCATTCCATTGATTTGTATGAATGAGAGTGGCCAAATTCTTCGACTCAATATGCCTACCATTTCAGGGATTCGTCTGAGTGGGAAGCTGGAAACTCAATTACACAAGATGAAATTTGCTCATTCCTTTTGTTAGGGTAAGTAGATGAATTTTTGTCTTAAGGGTTGATATCGAGTCTTGAACAATGAGGGCCCTCACTCTCTCATTGGTCAGAGAGGAGTCTACTTATAGTGAGACTATGACTAATTATTCATTAAAGGATAAGTGATACTTAAGGAGTTAGATGTAACTACAGGGGTATAATGATAATTTTGACCCAACTATACTTAGATACAATTTGTGAAAGGTCAATGCACTGTTGATTGGTTATATCCAATGGACACAGAAATATATCTACGTTGCGAAGAGTGCACCTGTCGGTCTTTAGTAAAATGATTAATAGATAATGAATGTTGATTAATTTGATTAAAGAGTTCAATAAATTAATCTCATATCATTGAAGCTTCAATCTGTAGGTCCATAAGGTCCCATTGTTAACTCAATAAAAACTAATGAGAGTCAAATTAATTTTGGTTTAAGTTGAATTGTTCAAATTAATTAAAAGAAATTAATTGTATAAGATACAATTAATATACTGTATATTGATATATTAAAATGTTAAAGTATAATATATGTTGAAATATTATATAGTTCAATGAGAGAGATAAGTATTTGAACATGATTCAAGTATTTATTATATGAATGAGATTTATATAAAAACTATATGTTAAAATTAATGTGAAAGATTTACCTTATATCTATATAGTTATATAAGAGAATAATAAACTATAAGTTTTGTTATATGTGATATAATAAATTATAGGTTATAATCCATATAATATATAGTTTAATTATATTAATTAGTTAATATAATTAAATTAAAATTAACCTTTTGAATTTTGAATTCAAAACTCAATAACTCCTTAGGAGTTATTTAGTTATCTCTCATATACAGTCTGGAGAGGAAGGGGTGACATGAGTGGTTTTTTTACGTGAAAACGGAAGAGCAAAAGAAGTGTTCCCTTTACAAAATCTTTCATCACTTCCCCCTGGCAAATTCTCTAAAAAGAACAAAATCTCTCTCAAACTCCCTAGCACCAAAATTGATAAGGAAGCTCACTCCTCTCAGTTGGTTCTCTCCTTAAGGATAACTAAGAAGACTCATTGTGGTGGTGTTTTTGCCATATTCTTTGGGATGTTGTGTTCGTGGTGATGAGATCAGGAGAAGAAGACGGTTCGTAATCTTTCGTGCAGCTGGAGAGGAAGTGAGAAAAATGGTTCTTCAAGGGTTAGTGTTCTTATCTCTTTTTCCTCTCTATAATTTCTTTAGAAGCATGCTTAAAGGTGGATGTTTATTATTGTTTCCGTTATTGTTCTGTTTTATTAAGTTTTGTAAAATGATTTTAAAGACACAAGCGATCGTTTGCTTTTGCTGCGGGAATTTGATTCTCTTCAATTGGTATTAGAATAATCTTATCTGTAAATTTCATTTTCGGACTTGATCACAAAGTTGGTGGGATTTTTTGGTTACTACATTTTGAGTGTATGTGGTACTGCACATGGATGTTTCAAAATTGGCATAAATTTTCCGCTTTAAAGTGTTTAAAGTTATAATTTCGAGTGTTTAATTTTTGCTATCGAGTATGGACGCTCGTTGTGTTTGAGGAGTTGAAGTGTTCGGTGGCTATTGGAGCAAGAATGTGATGCAGATCGAAGCAAGGGAAACACTCTGCCTTAGAGCGTAGAGCATAGCATTGCGACGTTGTACCTTATGCTGTAAGGCAGAAAGCCCAACGTCACGACATTGGGTGCAACGTAGAGGTACATTATGGGAACACAAAAGTCAACGTCGCAATGCTTTAGTCGCAGAGTTGCGATGCTCTGAGTTCCTTCAGTGCGCACATCAGACAGTGTGGTCATGGGATTGAGCAGCTTGCAGCGGTTCTAAAGTAGTTTTTTTTAGCTTCCCCCCCCCCCCCCCCCCCCCCCCCCCCCCCCTTTTTATTGTAATTAATTAATTTAATTAATTTTTTAGGATGTGAATTTTGGTCCATTGTTGCTATTTATTATTTTATACATGTGATGTATGATTTAAGTATTTATATAGCATAATGTATGCATATAGATTAAAATTCCACCATAGGATAAACATAAAATCATGCATCATATTTAATATAAGAGTTATATTATATAGTTGCATGATTTAATTAAACATGCTCATACATCGTATTTAATAGAAGAGTTATATTATATGATTGCATGCATAGTAACATGTCCATACATCATATTTTAATATAAGAGTTATAATGTATGATGTATAATATAATATAAGTGTTATATTTTGTAATGGATGTGTTATTTATTTTCATTATTGTATAATATAATTGTTATATTATGTAATGAAAATGGAAATACATGAAGCATGACATTACAATAGAAATATAATTGTTATATTTTTATATATGTTATTGTATGCATGACTTAGGTTTTAATTGTTTCATTAATCCTTATAAGAGTTATAGGTTAATGAAATTTAAATTAGAATCTATTATCAGGAGTTGTATGCAAACATATGTTAAATTATTTGGTTTCGAAAATGTTAAGGATGGTTTGAAGTTAGGAAAAACTCTTATTGTAAATTAAGAAGGAAAATTAAGAGTAGATATTGAGGACAATAACTTAATGAAATAATGGCACAAAGATATTTTACACATATTTTTTTTAAATGATTATTTGACTGAATCATCCAGAAGGCATGATTTGATAGATTTGGAGAGAACTCAGCATAATGAGTTTTCACTTTGTGATGAGTAAATTAATGGTCTGATTTATATTAATTGCTACTATATTTGCTTGTATTAGAGAATTTTCCATATGTGAGTTTTTGCAGCATTGTTAACCCATTTTCAGATCTTTATAGATTGCATGAAAATTTAGCAATTTTACATGGCATGTGGGTACTAAGGAAATAATAATAATATTGTTATTATTATTGTACTGTTTTTCATATCTTAAATGAGATGCTATTGTGATCTATTTGAGCATGTCTATGAACATGATAGCATGGATGAAAATAATACTCCATGTATGTTATATTTGGCAAAGTTTATGCATTATTAAATTGTCATGTTTGTATTGGGATTGGTATCCTAAATCTCTTGTATTATCGTAGTTTGTAAACATTGTATAAACAAATTGTTATTAATAAAATAATTGTTATTTTATGTGCATACACTCAATCCAATAAACTAAGATCCTAGGTTATTTTATACAATTTAAACAAGTATGGGAGACATACAAATGGATCTTGTTTAAATAATAACCCAAACGGTCTGTAGTAGATGGATACTCAGTTTGTGATCAAATAAACAATCGAGTCCTTTGTTCAAGACCTATAGTCAACACTTAAGGGAACAACTTCTCTACTATCTCTGAAAGCGGATAGGAGTGAATTCCATCTTACACCCTATGTCCCTACTTATCTACCCGGTCTTATCCCTGAAATAGAGGTTTATTGAGCCAATGCTATTGAGTCAACCCTTGCCTATCTTGCGTAAACTCATTGCACAGGATGCCACCACTCCTCATGTCACTACATGTACGGATCAGGATCACTTCGTCTGTAGCACTTTACAACTCCTTGTAACAACTACAGAGTGGAGCCGCATCCAATAGTGTTACCAGAACAAGACACCCAACCTTATTCATATACTGTAGATCATTTAGACTATTTATTCGAAGCTGATCCACTCGTATGTCTCCACATAAAGTTCAAGTACTCATATAATAGTCATGAATGTTTTAGTTTATTGGATTTATTTCTAAAACAAAATAAGCAATTCATATATTCAATACAACTTTATTGAATCAAACTTCAATAATAACTTTATTAATTTACATAATGAGTTTATTGTTTACAAACCACGAGTTTAAGGACATAAAATCCAACATAATGATCATGGTGTTGGTTTACAAAAACATGCAACGAAAGAAAACATGATCATTAAGCATTCTAATTCCTCAATTTTGACATCAAAATAAACATGTTCATGGGATATCAAGAGGGTTTCATTACATACCTTTAAAGATCTTCAAACTTGAAATTCAACTGCAATCTACTTCAATTGAAGTCGTAGACCACCACTAGAGCTTTCCTACTATTCTTTAGGAACCTTAGATTGAGGAGAGGCTTTCTGGTTTTTCAGCTTGCATTCAAAAACTCAACAATTCAATAATTGCATGTCCTTTTCAGCTAAATCCCTTTTGTATTTTAAAACATCAACCCATGCTTTGAGGTCTTCATCCCATGATTTTTGAACTTCTTCAACTTTCAAAAACTTTGAACTTTGAAGTTTTACTAAATAATAGAAAATAAACATGATTCTTGAACATTGTATTTGTATACTTTTAAAAGTTTACCAACTAAGTTAATTTATTTAAAATTATCTTGAGTTGGGAAAAAAACAATTTAAAACAACTCATCTCTCTCATTTGTCCAATTGAGACTAGTTTTCTTAACAATCCAACATAACCCAAAACCCCAAGTCAAAGTATAAAATATCACAAAATAACATAATTAAAATCTCCCCTAAAAACTCCGTACAATGATGGAATGCCAATACGAAAAATAAAATGACCTACTAAAAGAATATTAGAATGTTTATCACAACAAACATAGACGGAATATTCATCACAACAAACATAGACGGGAGAATGGAAGGAGAGTATGAAGATATTGAATTAAAAGGGACAATAGAGAACTATTAGACCATAAATTAAAATATAGAGATGAAATGAAAAAAGAGAGACGAAGAAGCGTTAAATAAATGATTTTCATTCAAATTCTTATGGTAATGACATTTTTCATTTTTTATTTTTAAAAAGTTAAAAAGTACGTAACTATAAAATGAGCTATACCAACCATTTTCATCCATCAACTAATAGTAAGAAAATCTTTCATCTTTTCTTACTTTTCGAACGTATTAATGGTTTCCATCTAAAAATAATGATGTGAGTATTTTTTTAACTTCTTTTTTAAAAGTATAAGCCTATTAAAACTTGAAAGTTCAGAAGTATTTTTGAAACTTTATAGCAAACCAACTCGATATTTCAGAATCTAAATTTGGAGGTCTGGAAATATGGCAAAGCAACTAAGATCTCTCGGTGGGTATATCCAGACCAAGACTTTTCTTATTACTAATACTTCCTACAAGATTAGCTCTTATCAATAAAATTCACGACACAATAATGTTACTTCTAAAAGGGTCAATAGGAAAAAAAAGTAATGAATTAACTATAACTTCCACATCATTGGTACTCTCCATAACATAAAACCTATGTAAAGAATTCGTTTGATAGCCAACTATGCTACTTCATTTATTGAATTCAGTCCAGAGCAGAGGCTATATAGAGAATTCATTACTATCGTAATCATTCAGTTGGAGTTGAAACTTGCGTGCTCTCGACCGGTTCGTCTCCAGCTAAGTCAGGGCGGATGCCTATTGTATTCACAAACTTCTCCAGCTCCTATGATCTTTTTCAATACTATATGAGTGTTAGTCATGCCAGGAATAAACTTTCAAGAACCACGGATCGGTAGGCCAACTGAAAAAAGATTTTCAGAATCAAGTCAGTTCAGTTCGATACAAAAGCTAAATAATATAAATTCACCGCAACATGCCTACCTAACTTTAAGCAACGTAACGATTATGGCTTATGGGTGAAGTACAGTGTTTTTTTTATATCCGTAAGTATTCGAGCTAACTCACACATACCTTGACTAATCTCACAAAACAACCTGTCTAATCCTAAAACATTTGGATGTGAAGGAAATTCGTAGGATATTAAATCCTAAATAGATAAGTGGCAACCATGGATAGAACCCACCTCCTCTTAGTCATTTATCAAACTCAATGTCCTTTATTTACTACAAAGCCAATCGATGATGGTTAAGTACAATTTCATATATTAAAAATGAAAACATCATACAAAATAAATAATAAAAAATAGTGTAATAAGTAACTTACCATACATGTAATAAAGTGGTTCTACCGCCAATTAAGAAATTTCAGAAATATTGAAACAAAACGCCTTCAAAAGGTTGTCATAGATTGTTATCTTTCATACTTGAATATAACCCTTGTATTATCTATCTGAAATAAACGCCAAGGACATACACACAAACGCCAAGGAGATTGCACTTGCACAAAGAAATAGAGACAGAACAGCGAAGAAGATTCTGTTGATAGGCGAACTTTCACTCAACAATTGGACAAGCTATGAACTAATACACTGAGATCAACGAACTCCAGGCCACCAAAAGTATATAGTGCCAAAAGAGATGGCTCCAAATACAATTCCAAAATCTTTCTCAAGCCTCAACACGTCTGAGTCTTCTTATTAGCAACAGAAAGGCTTCGAAATCTAGAAGTCTTGCCACCTATTCTTCAAGTAATTTTATTGTTTCAACAGAACTTTGATTTCACCGTTCTTTGTTTTTCTTATTTTCCATTCTGAGTAAAGATTGAATAAAATGCTAGTCACATGGATTACTAGTTTACATTGTGCCAAGAGTATTTGATCTTCATTTAAAGCTATTTGACTAGTTTCTGGTGATTACTTGATCCAAGACAAAGCTAGACAATAATGTCCAGATATGAACATTTTATCTTTTATTTTCAATAAAAGACCACCTGAGAGGGCATGCAAAAAAACAAAACTCACAAAAGGGAGCTCTCCCCAGAGGAAACAAAATGTGACCTAGCAAATAATTTACGGAAGGAACTCGTCACCGACGCCTAGAGAGACATTAAAATTCACAAGGGACCAAACATCGAAAGGGTCACCCTCAATCCCTCTAAATATTCTATTATTTCTCTCCCCCATGTACCCTACAACAGAGCACACACCCTAATTTTCTATAAAATGTATGTATATATATGTGTAATTCCCTTTCCCCCTAAATGATGGATGGATGAGAAACTCCTCGATCATATTACTAAAACCTATGTGGCGGACTAAATGAGTGTCAAACACTCCAAAAATCTTAAATAGCGATTCAGAGCTTCCTTCACCCTCTGAAAAAGAATACAACAAAGTACCCAACCAAGGACGAAAACTTCATCAAGAGCCTATGCAAGGTATTGAATAACCTACCAGATAAAGAACTTCACCTTCTTTGGGATTTTCATGTTCCAAAGAATCGAGAAAGGAGTGGTCTTACTTTTCTTGCTTGTTGTGGCTGTTTTAAATAGAATTATTTTGAAAGGAGACTTCTAACGTTTTAGTAGGCTTTGTGGTTGGCAAACAATCTTCCCCTTTCTTATATTCAGTTGGCTGACGATACCATTTTCTTTGGCTTGGGTAATGAAGAGTCATTTGTAATCTGAATAATTACCTAGCGTTCTTTGATATAATACCGGGTCTGAGGATTAGCAGTGGCAAGTGTTAGCTTCTAGGTCTAAACTGGAGCCTGATAAGCTCCATAGGTGGGTTACTTTGATTAAGTGTGAGGTTGGTGCATTTCCTTCTTCATATCCTGATCTTCCCATTGGGCATAATCTGACTAATCGTTTTTTTGGATCCTATCACGGAAGAGATTCCAAAAAAGGTTGGCTCATGGAAAAATAATACTCTGGAGAAGCTTATGAGGAATTTTCTATGGAAGGGATGGAGGCAGGGAGGAGGTCTCACTCGGTTAGGTGGGAAGAAAATTTGAAAACTATGGATGCTAAGGCTCAGGTATAGGAAATTTGAAAGCGTGTAACTAGGCCCTTTTAGCCAAATGATTGTGATGATTTTATCAGGAACCTGATGCTTTGTGGCGCAAGGTTATCGTATGTTTTCTATAGAACAATTGTTTTCATTGATATAAAAATAAATAAAGGGATACAAGGGCATGAAGCAAACAGAGCCCACAGGAAAACCCCACTAGAGAAAGGCCAACTAAATAAGATGTTGCCTAAAGAATAATTACAAAAAGTCTTCGAAACCAAAGCCCAATAAAAAAACATGGAACCTCACCGAGAACCACACTTGACTACAGTCCCTATCCACACCTCTAAACACTCAAATGTTTCTCAAAAGGTGATCCGCCTTCCAACAAAATATATAACAAAAAAGACCCATCAACGAAGACATCTTTCTTAAAAGCCTATCCATTGTGTTCACACATCCCAGAAAAACTTGTCAAGAAAGGAACTTAACTTTCTTTGGTATCTTAATCCTCCATAAAACATCAAAGATCAGCTTAACAATAGGAGAGGGATTCAATAAAAACCTAAAGAAAGACCTACAAGAGAAGCCCTCTAAGGGATTGAGACTCCAAAAACGAACATCTCGTCTCCCGAGCCTAAAGCTAAAACCTTCAATCAGGTCAAGGATGGGAGGGGTACACTTTTCCGGAAAGATTGGTGGTTGGGCAATGGTCCCCTTTGTTCTGCTTTTCCCCGTTTCTACCATCAGTTTTCTTTAAAGAATGCTTCGGTACTATTGGTTTCCTTTCTTCATCGAGGGAGTTTAAATACTTTACAAAGAGAAGAGACGTTCCTTTTTGGTGTTCTAGTCCTTATGAGGGTTTTCCATGTCGTTCATTTTTCCTTTGTTGTCAACCCTTCTCCCTTGAAAGAGAGAGTTTTTGCAGATGTGGAGGATGAAAATTTGGAAGAAGGTGAATCTTTTTCTCTAGCAAGTTCTCTATGGTAGGATGAGGGTTTCAAGGATGATGCCAAATTTAATGGTGCCGTGGTGTTATATTATTTGTAAAAGGCATGTTGAGGACCTTGAACATATTGTAAGGCCACCAATTATTCACATTTATGATAGGAAGGGTTAGAAAGGGAATCATTAGGGAGGTAAAGAGCAAAATGACTAAGGAGATCATCATTGGGTGAGGGGGGATTGTTGAATAGGGTTTTGTACCCTAGGGGCATTTTTGTCTTTTTATAGTGATATAGGGTTCTCTACTTTTTCTATTTATATGTGTAGCTTTCTTGTATCCTGTGTATCAGTTCTAATAAAGAATTCTCTATATCGTGGTTGTTTCTCCTTGTTCTAGGATTTTCCACATAAGCCTTGTGTGCGCCCTTTTTCTCTTCTCTTTCTATTTTTCATCATGATATCAGAGTATGGAGACGAAACCCTGGCCACCATTGAGGAAAACCCTATAGGAGAGTCACACTTGCCATTAGTTGACAACAATGGCACCGATATAGCTAGTGCAGAATGCCATAGAACGATATTTTCAGACCGTTCTTCCACATCTTCATAATTATGCCCAGCCGAACAGACAACCGATCAGGGCAGACGTGTGCAATGTCACGGTCATACTTCTCCAACCGTACGACACCATAATTCTCACGCGATCATGGTTAGCCTTAAGGGATGCTCAAGTCCCAATTCGCTTTTCGCTAGACTCTTTGAAGCTTCGTCGGACCTTAGGCGAGGTTATTCCATCCTCAGCCAAACTGAACTTCAATCAGCCATACACGTCGCCCGTACGTGTTTTTTCCCTCATGTGCGACACTAACCGACTTGCCTCTACTCTAGGCTAAGTCTTGAGGCTCGACCTTGCCCATATATGAGACTAAGGTCATCACAATGTAACATTGCATCTCTCTTCGTCATCTTAGTTCCCAACAACACGTCCCCTACACTTCTACATTGCTTCGGAACTTCACCGGGATGAGTTTTGACCTTTCGTTGGGCCAAAACAGGCTTATAACCCTCTACCTGGGCTTACCGGGTGATTTAAACACTTATCGGGCTTTCCGAGACATAACAATGCTTACTGGACTCTACGGGCCTACTTCAGCACCTACTAGGCTTCTATCGGCCTAATGGTCGCCTACCGGGCCATTACATTGCTTACCGCGACAACTTGAGCAAGTATCGAGCCAACCGGGAATTATCGAGTCCCACTGATGCTTTAGGATGCCATCCTGAGTGTCAGGATGTCATCAACTTTCTATCTCTTGTTTGGGCACGCTTATCGAGAACCATCATCAACAGACCCAGACTTCCCAACATCCATCCATCCAGACATAATTGAGACTTAGGTTCTTCCAAGCCCTTGTGGAATCCAAACGGCATACCGGGTGCTACATCCAACCTTCGGCCCATGGGAAGGGGCGCAATGCCGGCACACCCGTGCCGTCCGACACTGTCCATGAGATCCCATTCTCGATGGAAGACGCCCAAGACACTTGTCTTGTAACGCTTGCCTACGCCATGACACACGCATGTGCCATGGGGTAGCTCACTTAGGCCACAGGGCCCAGGGGTGGTGGAGAGCTGACACCATGCCTCTACCTATAGTGCATTCTAAACATTTTCTTTTTTTCCACGCACGCATATCAAATGTGGCGAACTATCACTCACCAACGTAGAGTGCTCGTTTGAACTGACATGAAATTCGTCGTGCTTGCATATCTTATCAATATGCATCTAACTCTAGAGCCATTTGTCCAAACTTGCGACGGAACCTCACCTTCCGAGGTCATGGCCCGAGGCCCCATCTGGCCCCCATGGAGCTTGTCACTGACACCACCGATGACACGGTTGCTTGTCTTTCTGCTTAATATTCAACATGACATGCTTGCCCACTTATATTGGTGTTTTGGATGATGAACTGTCCTCGGTCGCATCACGACACTTCTCTTGACCCTCTGTCTTTGCCAGATGTGTCGACACTCACGTGTCGCCACTGCACTGTCTGCACAAGTGGGGTCAAAATCTACTATCTCAAAGTTAGATTGTGACACGCGGGACGCATCAGACGGCTGGGATCCAGCCGATTCCTAGCCAGTTCCAGCTGCAACCTAACCTGTCCTCCCAGCCAACGCCGATTGAGCAGCTGCACCGATCAGTGCCAATTCCAGTCAATCGGTTCCTCTCTGGTTCCAGCCGCACCGCTCTCAAGCAGCCAATCAATTCCAGCCATGACCTTCCCGGTCAGCGAGCCCAACCGACAGCCGCAACCGACTTCTAGCCAGCTCAGTTTGCGATTCCAGCCAAGCCCTGCTAGAGCCGATGCTAGTCGTGGCTACTACCAAGGTTCGAACTGCAGCAACCTGGGTCAGTCATTTCCTATGGTTGGTGGGTCTGAAGTCGAGGAGTCATCATCTCACTACCCTCGAGGTCAAGGCAGTACAATCCAAGATCAATTTACCCAGCTTCAACTTCAGATTAAATAGCAAAACGAATCAGTTCATCTTCAACCTTGAGCAATACTTCAAGGCGAAGAACACTGTGACAAAAGAGTCGAAAGTCACATGAGCAACAATGCATCTAGCTGAAGATGCGAAACTGTGGTGGAGATCGCGATTTGTGGACATACAGGAAGGACGATAGTTGAAACAAACAGGCAACATCAAAAACTACATAAAGCAATTCGCGGGACTCATGTTGGACATACGTGACATGTCCGAGAAAGACAAAGTCTTCTGCTTTGTCGAAGGGCTGAAACCATAGGCGAAGTCAAAGTTATATGAACAGAGAGTATAAGATCACCCCTCTGCCTACGCGGTAGCAGAACGGTTATATGACCTTAGCACTTACTTGCAAGACGTGAGGAAACATCCAACTTCCTCAAATGGTGGGAACAGAAACAGTCGTTCTAGCCCTCCCAAGCCTGAGGGAGGAGACAAGAACACCGGGGGAGACTGTAAGCCCTCCCAGCCGAGATCAAGGAACAACTGGTGGGGGCCACCACACCAGCATAACAACTACAATCGCCCCCTATCTTGTTTCATATGTAGAGGACCACATAGAGCGGGCGAGTGTCCGAATCGAACTGCTTTCAATGCTTTTCAAGCCACATTAGCCTCTAGCTTAGAAGACAAGACTGAAAAGGGCGAGACGAAAAATGAGCTGGCTGCAGAGAGTGAGAATCCCAGGATGGGGGCTTTGAAATTTTTATTTGTGCTCCAAAAGAAAATGGGAAAGACAACGGAGCCACTAGAAAGGGGACTCATGTATGTAGACGCTTGGGTCAACCAGAGATCGACCAAGAGCACTATGGTCGACTCTGAGGCAACCCATAACTTCATGACTGTAACGGAAGCCCACCGCCTGAACTTAATCTGGGAAAGAGACGCGGGGAAGATGAAAGCTGTGAATTCTGTAGCCCTGCCGATTACGGGGATAGCAGAGAGAACACCGATGAAGTTAGGGGACTGGAAAGTCCTTGCTGACTTCGTAATTGTCAAGATGGACGACTTTGATGTGGTGTTGGGGATGGAATTCCTACTTAAACACAAAGTTATACCGATGCCCCTCGCCAAATGCCTAGCAAGTGCCGGATCTACCGTGGTTCAAGCCAGTATCAAACAGTCAAACGGGGTGAGAATGATCTCAGCCCTCCAACTAAAAAGAGACCTTGCCCACGAGGGGTGAGAATGATCTCAGCCCTCCAACTGAAAAGAGACCTTGCCCACGATGAACCCACGTTCATGGCCATTCCGATGGAGTCAGTCGAAGCCGCAGAGAGGAAATCCCCCAAGACATTCTATTTGTCTTGGAAGAGTATCGAGATGTCATGCCCGAGAGCTTGCCCGAGTCCTTGTCTCCACGAAGGGGGATTCATCATGAGATCGAGTTGTTACAAGGGGTGAAGCCGCCCGCCAAGAATGCATATCGTATGGCCCCGCCAGAGTTGGCCGAGCTCCGAAAGCAGTTAGATGAACTGTTAGATGCAGGATTTATTAGACCGGCAAAGGCCCCTTACGGAGCCCCGGTATTGATTCAAAAGAAGAAAGGCGAAAGCCTCCGGTTATGCATCAACTACCAGACTTTGAACAAGCTCACAGTTCGCAATAAATATTCCCTTCCTATCATCACAGACTTATTTGATCGGCTCCCCGGTGCCAGATATTTCTCGAAATTGGACCTGCGGTCGGGGTATTATCAGGTCCGGATTGCTGAAGGAGATGAACTCAAGACGACCTATGTCACGGGTCCAGTATGAAGCCTTCGAATTCCTCGTGATGCCCTTTGCCCTCACTAATGCTCCAGCAACCTTCTGTACTCTGATGAACCAAGTGTTTCACGAATACTTCGACAAATTTGTCATAGTATATCTAGACGACATCATGGTCTATAGTGCCTCGATGGAAGACCACCAATAGCACCTCCAACTATTCTACGAAAAATTGAGAAAAAACCAGCTATATGTAAAGAGAGAGGAGTGCTCCTTTGCTCAAAAGTGTATCAATTTCCTCAGCCACGTGATTGAGTGTGCTCAAAGGTGGCCGCGATCAGAGACTGGAAGGTGCCGACATCCGTGACTGAATTACGATCTTTCCTTGGACTAGCCAACTACTATAGGCGATTCGTAGAAGGATTCTCGAGAAGAGCAGGGTCATTGACCAAAAAGATAACCAAAAAAGTGATGATTGAAAGGCCAGTCCTCAGAATTGTTGACGTGACCAAACCGTTTGAAGTCGAAACTGATGCTTCTGACTTTGCGTTGGGCGAAACTCCTTCAAGATGGACACTCCATCGCATATGAGAGTAGGAAATTGAATGATGCAGAACGAAGGTTGCCGCCTCTGGGAAGGAGATGTTGGCAGTAGTTCACTGCTTAAGGGCCTGGAGACAGTTCTCTTAGGGGCCAAATTCGTAGTCAAGACCGACAACACCTCCATTTGCCACTTTTTCAACCAGCCGAAGTTATCGTCAAAGCAGGCACGATGGCAGGAGTGTTTAGCAGAATTTGATTTCCAATTTGAGCATAGGTCAGGGAAATGCAACCAAGCGACCGATACTCTTAGCCGAAAGAGCAAACATGCGGCCCTGTGCATGTTCGCACACCTGAAAGCAAGTACGTTGAATGGAACAATGCGAGAAACTGTCAAGACACACTTGGCAAATGACACATCGGCGCAGGCCATCATACAGTTGGCCAAAGAGGGGAAGACACGTCAATTTTGGGTGGAAGATGATCTACTGTACAGCAAAGGCAATCGCCTGTACATCCCCAGATCGGGGGAGTTACGAAGATCGTTGATGAAAGAGTGTCACGACACACCATGGGCAGGACATAACGGTTGGCAGAGAACTTACGCCCTCCTGAAACAAGGTTACTATTGGTCGAGCCTTCGAGACGATGTAATGCAATTTACCAAGACTTGCCTTGTCTGCCAACAAGATAAGGTCGAAAGGACGAAATTAGCGGGTCTGTTGGAGCCTCTACCTGTGCCCTCTAGACCATGGGAGAGTGTGTCTCTCGACTTCATCACCCATTTGCCCAAGGTTGGAGAGTTCGAATCGATCCTTGTTATTATCGACCAGTTCTCAAAGTATGCCACATTTATCTGTGATGACTGCCCAACTGTTCTTCAAGCACATTGTGAAATTATGGGGTGTCCCCGCGAGCATTGTTAGTGATCGGGACGGGTTCGAGCAGGGTTGGTTGACAGGGACGTCAACCAATTAAGTGGGGGAGAATATCATAGTCATGCTTGTCTAAGGCCTGTTGCCCATGGCCGCATGCCCGATCCAACCCCTTTTTATCATACTTTCATGTCATGTATTGTATTAGTTTAATTAGCTTGCTTTCTTTGTATTTCTGTTGTAAGTGACCGCTCGCCCTTTTGGATATGCAAGGGTGTCAGTTGGCTTTTTGTTCAGAATGCACTATATGGGGATAAGACTAATCATCACTTCCCCATACCTGGAGTAGTACTCTATAAAGCCGTTGTTGTTGCTCATTGTTTTCTAGTCTACTAAAATCTTTCTTTCTTTACTTACACTCTAAAAAATGCTTACGAAAACCTTTTTCTCCAAACCTGTTTTCTAAAATCGTTTTCCCTAAAACGGGGATGGAAGTTGTGAGAGGCACTCGGTGTGCAACCGGCGATCCGTGTTCGAGTTGGCTAACTTGTTCGTGAGTGGGAACAAGTGCCGCACAATCGCTAAGAGAAGCGTTTGAAAGAGCGATTGTGACACCCGGCACGATAGGGGACCTATTTCCTTTCTGAAGAGGCTTCCTTTAGAGAAGATCATCAAACCCTCTTTAAATTTTTTTGTTTCTGAAAATGACTTTATGTTGTGGCATTTCCGTTTAGGACATCCGAATTTTCAATATATGAAGTATTTGTTTCCGCATTTATTTCGCAATGTTATTACTCCCTCTATCAATTGTGTATGTGTATTCGTGCCAAGCAAAGTCGTGTTTCTTTCCAGTCTCAGCCTTACAAACCCTCGAGTCTTTTTACTCTTGTTCATAGTGATGTATGGGGTCCCTCACCGGTTACCACTTCCACTAGTAAATGGTAGTTCGTCACGTTTATAGACGACCACTCGCCTTACCTTCCTCCTCACTGACAAATCTGAGGTATCATCTATTTTCCAACAATTTTATACAACTATCGAGACTCAGTTCAAAACAAAGATTGGAATTTTACGAAGTGATAATGGGCGAGAATTTTTCAATACCTCCTTTAGGGATTTTCTTGTCTCAAAGGGTATTGTCCACCAGAGCTCGTGTGCTTACACTACGGAACAGAATGGAGTAGTCGAGCGGAAAAATTGTCATCTGATAGAAGTAGCCCAGTCTCTTATATTATCTGCCACTCTTCCGTCATACCTGTGGGGGGATGCAGTTCTTACTACTGCCCATCTCATTAATCGGATGCCCTCTCGTATTCTTAACCTTCATACTCCTTTAGAATTGTTTAAAAGGTCCTTCCCAACCACTCGATTAATCTCCAATGTTCCTCTTCGAGTTTTTGGTTGCGTTGCCTTTATTCACTCCCATGGTCCAAACCGATCAAAATTTACACATGCTCAGAAGTGTCTTTGTTGGATATCCACTTCATTAACGTGAGTATAAGTGCTATCACCCGTCATCTCATAAATACTATGTCTCCATAGATGTCACCTTCCTCGAGGATGAGCCGTTCTTTCCTGTTACTCATCTTCAGGGGGAGAACATGAATGAAGAGACTAACTGATCATCTTATGCTATTCCCTTAGAATCAGCTCTCATTCATATCTCGTCTAAATCTAGTTCTAAGCATGACAATCTGGTCCTTCCTACCAACCAAGTTCCTTGAAAAACTTACTATAGGAAGAATCTCAGGAAGTAAGCAGTGTCACCTGTCGAACCAAAACCGTCGACTTCAGTGCATGAGTCAAACCCGCCATCAAATCCAGGTGTGTACATTTCTGGAACTAATGATGTTGATGTGTGTATGTAGACTGATGAATGCAGGCATGATAAGGGCGAAGGAAGTAGTAATACTGAAAGAATGGCAGAAGGAGAGACAGCAAAGAATGAAAAGATTCTAGCTAATGATGATGTGAAGGATACAACTGAAATCTTTGATACACAGATAGTCGATCATGGTGAGGAGCCTGGAAAGTTGAAGGAACATGATGCATCGCTTGATCTTCCTATAGCTCTGAGGAAAGGCACTCGTTCATGTACTAAATACTCTACGCATAGTTACATGACGTATAGTAATCTAACAACCGAGTTCAAAGCATTCACTACCAGTTTGGACACTGTGATGGTTCCAAATGACATAAGTATTGCAATGAAAAAACTAGAATGGCGGTTTGCTGTTATGGAAAAAATGAGAGCTCTCGAGAAAAATGGAACTTGGGAACAGGTGGCTCTGCCTGAAGGGCACAAGACAGTTGGATGCAAATGGGTGTCTACTATAAAATATAAGTCAGATGGGACGATTGACCGGTACAAGGCTAGGCTCGTTGCAAGAGGCTTTACTTAGAAACTTTTTCTCCTGTGGCCAAACTTAACACTATCCGAGTACTTTTGTCAGTTGCTGTAAATAAGGAATGGCCTCTACACCAATAGTAGTTGTAAATAAGGAGTGGCCTCTACACCAATTTGATGTTAAAAATGCCTTTTTGAATGGGGAACTTGAAGAGGAAGTCTACATGAGTCCTCCTCCTAGGTTCAAGAGTTAGTTCAAAAACAGGGTGTGTAGATTGAGAAAGTCGCTATACGGATTAAAACAGTCCCCAAGGGCCTGGTTTGACAGATTCACAACTTTTGTGAAAGCACAGGGGTATGTTCAGGGGCATTATGATCACACTCTTTTTACAAAAAGATCGAAATCAGGGAAGATACCTGTTCTTAGTGTCTACGTTGATGACATTGTTTTATATGGGGATAATAATGCTGAGATCATGAGGCTCAAAACAAAGATGGCCAAAGAATTTGAAATTAAAGACCTCGGTAAGCTAAGATACTTTCTGACAATGGAAGTGGCTCGATCAAAAGAAGGTATCTCAGCCTTTCAACAAAAATACACTATAGACTTACTAAAGGAAACAGGCATGACTGAGTGTAAACCTATTGACACACCAATAAAGTACAATGCGAAGCTCATTAATAAGAATGATAGAGTTCCTGTTAATAAAGAAAGGTATCATCGGTTAGTCGGGAAGTTGATCTACTTGTCTCATACAAGGCTAGACATTTCGTATGCAGTAGGTGTTGTCAGTCAGTTTATGCAAGCTCCCTGTGAGGATCATATGACAGCAGTTGAACGTATCCTCCAGTACCTGAAAGGAACTCCTGGCAAGGGTCTGATGTTCAGAAAGACCGATAAACGATCTGTTGAAGCCTACACTGATTCTGACTGGACAGGATCTGTTGTTGACAGAAAATCGACGTCTGGGTACTGTACGTTTGTCTGGGGTAATCTAGTCACCTAGAGCAGTAAGAAACAAGGGGTTGTTGCTAGAAATTGTGCTGAGGCTGAGTATAGGGCCATGAGTCTGGGGATTTGTGAAGAAATCTGGTTGAAGAAAGTGTTATCTGATCTCCAGCAAGATAATGAGCTTCCTATGAAATTGTTTTGTGACAACAAAACTGCCATCAGCATTGCAAATAATCCAATTCAACATGACAAAACTAAACACGTAGAGATTGATAGACATTTCATTAAGGAGAGATTGAACAGAGGAAACATATGCATCCCTTATATTCTTTCAAATCAACAAGTTGCAGATGTGCTTACAAAGGGGTTACTGAGACGGAGCTTTGATTATTGTGTAAGCAAGTTGGGCCTTGTTGATATTTATGCTCCAACTTGAGGGTAAGTGTTGAAAAATTGGGTTATTAACCTAGGAGCATTTATGTGTGTAGACCCCTAGGGTTTCCTACTGTCTATTTATATAGTGTGTCCCTATGTTTGCAAAATGCTTGTATCTCGTTGGGATTTTCTATATGAAGGAAATAAGATACCTAACACATAGCCTTCGGAATTTTGACTCTGCCTATGCTATGTGGATTTGCTTCTGTGATGAATTTGATCAAGATTTGACTAGACAACACAATTGCAGAGAAAGGATCAAGGAGCTCCCAGTCCTTATTCACCCTTTCTTTAGGGGAAATTGGAAAATGAAATTTGGCATGCAGAGGTGTGTTCTATTTTGTGGGGTTTTTGAGGTGAGGAGAATAACAGACTTTAGGGGAAGAAGATTGATCCTTTTGACATTTGGACCCTGGCTAGGTTCTATGTTTCCTTGTAGGCTTCAATTACGAAGCTTTTTTGTACTCGTTTTTCCTTTTTTCCCTTCAAACTCGATACAAATTGAGGTACTTCTCTTGGTTCATACACAAAAATATGAAGTTCATCCTTCCCAAAAGAGTTATGGTGTGGTGGCTAAAGGAAAGGCTAGAATTTTATAGAAGAGAGCATCGGTAGAAATCTACTCTTTGGCCTATTTGAATTTAGAAAAACAATAGGCTGTCTAAGAAAAGGTGAGAGTTTAACAGACCTAGGGGTTTGAACAATAAACCCCTCTGTTGAATGCTTGGGAAGAGATGCCTAGTCTCCTTGGCTCTTTCTTACTCACCAATTTCAGCAATAAATCTTTGCCTTTGGTTAATTCACCGATTGACCCAAAAGTTAAGATGATGGGTTATGTTAAATTTAATAATATTGACACATTTAACATTCCCTCTCAATTGTGAATTTGGAAATTCATAGAATATCCAACAAGTGGAAATTAACGGGAAGAAATGACAACAATGGGGTTTGAACACAAGACCCACTCTCATACCATATTAAATAACATGGGTTCCATCTCAAAACCAACTGGACAAAAAGACGTCCATATTTATACCAAGATATAACAAGAAAGATGTAAGAAAATCTTTCAAAGGACTTCTGTTCAGAAAACATTTTTGGCTCAAAAAGAAAGCTCTAAGCCTCTAACAATCCAAAGAAATTTCTTCACCTTTTTGAAGGGGTGGCCCGTGAGTGTAATTTATAGAAGACAGCTAATATCACTAGGCAGTACCAAAAGGTAAAGTATGGAATATGTGACCTTATGACTCCCAACTTCGCTCGCATAGGATACACCACTGAGGGAAAATCGTAGATGATTCTTCATCATTATAAGGAGCAATGTTTAAAATTTATGAGTAGGAGATTTCCAATATTTCATCTTTAAAATTTCATTCTTCAGATAGTTCACTTCTAAATTAAGTAAAGGAAAATGATATAGAGTTTCCAGCAATGAATGAAAACAAAATGATCAAACATATATCAGAAACAATCAAACTATACAATCTCTATTGATGCATTGTTCAAACCATGAACTGAGTTTAAGTCATTCTTACTGTTGTCATCTTCCTCATCATCACCACTGCGACTCTTAAAGAATGGGGTCAGGTAATTCCTATTCAAAGCTGTAAATGACGCAGTACTGTGCAATGAAAAAAAGAGACATTTTAATGATGATTGTAACAGAAAAGGTCTCAAAATGAAAGAAGGATATTAGATGTCACCTCTCATGAAACTCTTTAAGTTTCATTTTGATCCTACTCCTTGATGATCCTTCATCATTATAAGGAGCAATGTAGCCATTGCTTACATCAGTGTTCTGAGAGAAAGAGGGAACAAAAAATCAAAAGATCTTGAGTTTCATTAATACTGTAGCAACAACAGATCTATTCCCCAGCTTGTTTCCAGCGCATGAATCGCAGAAGGAGAACAATTGGCCGAGTATCATGGTTATTTTGAAAAGAATTATACAGAAATTTATACATGAACCATCAAGCCTAAACACTACATATCAAATAATTTAATAATGATAGCCAGAAGAATCCCTTGAACGAACTTTTCTGTTGTTATTTGAGCATGAAACTATAGAACCCAAAGACATTTGATAGGGCCTGATCACATGATCACACATAGGAAGATTGAGTAGGACTATTTGGATAATTTAACATTCCCATACAAGCTCTTTTTTCACTTACGGATAATTTAATCTTTTTATCATTACTTTAACACTCTCGCTTGTGTAAGTTTGAAAATTTATGGAACGCCCAATACGTGTAAATTGATATTATTTGAAAAAGAAACAGCAGTATAGGAGTTCTAAAATAGGACCTCTTTGACATAATGTTAAATAATAACTAAACCAAAAAGTTTATGCTAATGGGTTGTCATTTAGTCTTTTTTTATCAATACTTAAACAATTTATTATGCCGACCAGGGAAATCCCAACTCATAAATACTAGCTATGACATTCCTCTAAAGGGCCTTTCCCTCCCGAGGAAATCTCCAAATCCATTTCAAAAGCAAGAAAGTCCACCTATCTAGTGTAGAAAGGCTCCTCCATTATCAACCTTCGCAAAAAAAAAAAAAAAAAAAAAAATGGAGGTCCCACTACATTCAACTTAATTAAAAATCGTGAAGTAGAAGGTTGCAAGTACATACCCTTCTCTTTCATTCTTGCTTCCTCCTTACTCAACTCTTCCTATCCCTACTCCACCCAAGTGCACTATTCCATATTTCCCTACCCCACTTGGAATTAGTAAACTGGATGATCAATTCACTAATGAATTTATTAAAGATCTTTAGGCTAGGTCCCTAATACACTATTTTGTTTATTTATTTATTTTTAATATCATTTTTACCGGAAACGACAAAGGAGCATATTACACAAAAGAAAAAACAATCCAACGGTCAAGGTATAGAGCACCCCCCAAAACTAAACCAACAGGGGAAATCTTCTGGTACTACTGTAGTTTGATATGTTATTAAATGATATATTAATTGATTATTAATTTATTTTGTGGACCCCACATTATTCTTAAATGCTACTATTATGGCAATAAATAAATGGAGATAGGATGAAAAGTTCTCCATACTACGGTAGTATTGGAATTTTCCACAAACAGAGTATTTTAGTCATTAATAATCATCAGTTGTAATTACAAAAGAATTGTGTGTACAAAAATCCACCAAGAAGCCATATTTTGTACAAAAATATAAAAGAAATCAAAACGCTATTTTTCGTCTTTCGGCATAAAAGTAGATTGGGTCAAAAGAATGGAACCATGTCACATGGATAAGAAATCACACTGGGTGGGTGGGAGAGCATTCATATTGGGTGCAAAACTTTTTCCTCTTTTTCATTCCATAATTCATTTTACCCATGCATGTGACTGGCACAGTAGTATTCATCGTTACCTTATATAAAATAACTATCTTAGAATGTACATAAACATATCTTGCCCATTTCGAAAAGCATATAACTCAGAACATTTATACAGTTCATGCACGCAACTAAAAGAAGAACAACTGTGTGTCCCAGAGCATTGATAAAGAAAATTCATAAAACCAAGAAAACGAAATCCATAAAACTTGAAAATTCAAAAAACTTTAACAAAATTCACAAAACTTACTTCGGTCAAAGAGTATTCATGGTCATCATCACTATCACCTACAACTTGTAAAGCTTCTAGCATTGTACCTGTTGAACCTCCTATAAGCAACACCTGAAAATATTTCAAAGAATTTAATGAGAAAAATGGAAGAATATGAAGTGCCATAAGGCCATGGCCAGGTCAAAGGAGAAGTCGCAAACTATTTCCAATAGAATTTTTTGGGATAAAGATTAATGCTTCTTGTTGAAAATAGAAGGGCTGTTATGTATTACCCTAAGGGCTTTTTAGTCTTTTTGCTTTGCCCTATTTTTCTTATTTTTTTTCTGTATTTTTCTATAGCCTATTTATATCTTGATTTTGTCTTGTATGACGTAAGTTGAATAATAATAATAAAAAAAAAAGCTCTTCTATCGTAGTTTTTTCTCCTTGTTCGAGAGTTTTTCACACAAAACTCGTGTTTTCTTCTCCTTACTTTCAATATGGTATCAAAGAAAGGTAACGAAACCCTAGTCGTCGTAGAGGAAAACACTGTCAAAACAGTTGACACCGCCACAGCCATTCCTTCTGCTGTCGATCAAACTACTGTCGACAGGTACCCCAGTCGCTCCATCTCAGCCCGATGCAGAAGTTGTTGTCGCACCATGACCAAGGCATCCGAGTAGCACCATCCGAGCAGCACCTAACACAGACGATTCCGTCCAAGCAGTGCCTGACGCAGACGAACCCAATTCCAACCGAGTCGCGCCCGACATCGTCGAACCAACTCTAACTGTCGAATCAGATCCAACATGATGGAGGCGAACTCGATTCTCCTATCGGTATCATCAGGTGTGCCATACTCTGTTGCCGATCTTCCCAACGTCGGTCACCCAAGTGGCATGAGCATTAACAGCCAGAAGTTCATGCTTGAAATGGGTGAATCCTCATTTTTTTCTGGTGGGCAACGACCAACCACATCAGCCCACCCGCTTCCTCACCATGCGTCGACCAGCCATGGTGCTTCAGTTTCGATAGGTCTGTCTCCAATGCTGGTTCAACAACAGTTAATTAGTCTTCAACAACAGATTGTTGCCCTTGGGGCAGCCCCTGAAACTACTATAAACCCTCAATCGAACCCCGCTAACTCAGATCTATCTTCCGGTCTACCGATGTATTCAAAGAACCCGATAACTGCTTTTCCTAACTTACCTACAACAAAAAATTTATCTAGATTTATGGGAAATTTTACAGGGTTCATTACAGGGGAGAAGCTGAATGGCCAGAATTATTTCTCTTGGTCCCAGTCCATCAAAATGACCCTCAAAGGACGTCACAAGTTTGAGTTTCTAACTAGTGAGATACCGAGACCTCGACCTGGAGACCCTCAAGAGCGCATTTGGAAGGGAGAAGACTTCTTGTTTCTAACATTGAGCCACCGATAGGGAAACCCTTACTGTATGTTGCAACTACTCGGGATATTTGGCATATTGTATAGAAATTGTACTTTAAAAGGCAGAACGAGTCACGTTTGTATACCTTGCGTAAACAGGTTCATAAGTGCAAACCCAACCATGGATGTTACTTCTTATTTCAATAAATTGTCCTTAATCTGGCAGAAAATGGATCTATGTCGGGAAATTGACTGGGAATGTCCGTGTGGGGGAGCAGTACTCAAAAATTGAGGAAGTTGATCGTGTTTACGACTTTCTTGCTGGTCTGAACTCCAAATTTGATATAGTTCGTAGTCGAATACTGGGACGGAGATCGATACCTTATCTCATGGAAGTTTGTTCAAAGGTTCGTTTAGAGGAAGATAGATTGAGTGCTATGAACAATCCTATTGTCAATACCAATGACTCTGTTGCATTTGGTGCAAGCAAAATCATCTGGATCTGATGGTGACAAGTAGAATGGTAAACAACCTCCTCCAGTGTGAGAACATTGCAAGAAACCGTGGCATACTAAGTGTTGAAATATGGTGCTTTAGCCCTAAGGGCATATTTGTCTTTTTACTTTATGCCTACTAAATTAGGGTTTCCCCTCATTCTATTTATATCTGAGTTTGGGGTCTCTAGCAAGTATGACATTAAATAATAAAATTTATCTATCGTGGGTTTTTCTCCCTGTGTTAGGGTTTTCCACGTAAGCCTTGTCTTGTCTCTTTTCTTTCTCCTTATCTTTCAATGGCGGACACGACTAATATGGCCATGATTCAAGCAGCCGTGGATTGGAATCTCCAGACTGTTTTGAACTCGACACAACAACAACCTTCGACTAGAGCCACGCCGCCAAATTTCTTCAACCAAGCCGGATCGCGGGTCGTCCGGACTGCTGGTGGTCTTGCTCCAGCTGAGGAGCTGTAGTAGCCGTTGATCGAGGAGATTCCAGCAATCGGGTCGAGTCAGATCGGAACCTTCGCGTCCAATAGCAGCCAATCGATCCCCGAGCCGTCCCCTCGCTATCCAACCTCGGAGCCGTCTGAAAGCAGTGCCGAACCTGGGTAATACCCAATCGCACCTGTTGGCATTTCGACAGTAGCTTCTGTTCTGCAGCAACACGGTGGACAGTACCTCCCGCACGTATACCCGGTTCAGCCACAGTATCGAATGGTTGATTCCATTGGAGAGAAATCCATTCCCTATAGACAGAGACATTCAAGATCTGAATCCCATGAGGAACTTCAACAGCAATTGGCCCATCTCCAGCAACAGATGGCCGCTAGTGGGGACAAAATTGAATGGCCATGATTCTTCCAGTCTTCCAATCTATTTAGAAAATCCGATAACAATGTTTCCTGCTCTTCCTACTACTAATCTTTTATCTGGGAGTATAGGAAACTCTGCAAGGATGGTCACACGAGAGAAGCTGAATGGCAGAATTACTTCTCCTGGTCCACAAACAGTTAAAATGGACCTTGATGGGCGCCATAAATATGGGTACTTGACTGGAGAAATACCACGACCAAGCCCTGGAGATCCCCAAGAGCATGTCTGGAAGGGAGAGGATTCATTGCTCTGCTCGATGTCGATCATCAGCATGGAACCACAAATTGGAAAACCCCTGCTCTATTTAGCCACCACACAGGATATTTGGGATGCAGTCCGAGGGTTATATTCTAGAAGGCATAACGCATCTCACCTGTATACTCTACGTAAACAGGTCCATGAGTGTAAACAAGGGAGCATGGATGTAACGTCATACTTCAACAAGATGTCTTTATTATGGCAAGAGATGGATTTGTCTCGGGAGATCATCTGGAACTGCCCACATGACGGAATTCAGTACTCGAAGATAGAAGAGGTTGATCGTATGTATGACTTTCTTGCAAGATTGCACCCCAAATTTAATACGGTTCGGAGTCGAATACTGGGGCAGAACCGATACCGTCTCTCATGGAGGTCTGTTCAGAGGTTCGATTGGAAGAAGATAGTTCGAGTGCGATGAATGGCTCTACTGTTACCACTATGGAGTCAGTTGCCTTTGGGGTGAAATCCTCTAGATCGGTTGGTGACAAGCAGAATGGCAAAACACCCCCAATATGTGAGCATTGCAAAAATTCGTGGCACACGAAGGATCAATGCTAGAAACTGCATGGTCGACCCCCTAATGGAAAACGTCACCCTCCAAATGACAAATTGAAGTCTGGTCGTGCCCTTGTGGGTGAATCTGTTGAGGGGGCCACACAACCTCAGGTGACCAACCCAGGTGATTCAGGTACCGTGGGGATCGAAACAGTTGCTTGGTCAAGTACTCCTTAGTCTTTTAGTTTCTTTGTTGAAGGAAATGAATTGTGGATTCTAGATTCAGGAGCGACCGATTACTTGACTTGCTCATCTGATCGATTCCTCTTGTATTATCCGAGTGTTGAAAATGAGAGGGTTCGAATTGCAGATGGGTCCTTCGATCCTGTTGCTAAAAGGTCATTTGTCGCCGTTTCAGGGATTAATTCTACAGAATGTACTACATGTGCCAAAAATTTCGTACAACCTATTGTCAATAAGTACAATAACAAAAGATTTGAACTGTAGAGTCGTCTTCTCACCAGATGTTGCTTTGTTTCAAGACTTGAGCTCGAGGATGACGATTGGCACTGCCCGATAGTACAAGGGTCTCTATTTCCTTTCTAAAGATGCTTCCTCCAGGAATTTGTTTAGGACTAGTCTTTTATCTTTATTTACTATGTCTGAAAAAGATTATGAGATATTTGTTTCCCCATTTATTCCATAATGTGAATATTTCTTCTTTGTCTTGTGATGTCTGTATATGTGTCAAACAGCCTTGTGTTTCCTTTGTTTCTCAGCCTTATAAACCTACCCAGTCGTTCCACCTGATCCACAGTGATGTTTGGGGCCCTTCAAACATCTCTACCTTGTTCGGTAAAAGATGGTTTGTCATGTTTATCGATGATCATACCCGGCTTACATGGATGTATCTCCTTGCTGATAAGTCTGAAGTCGTGTCTATCTTCCAACAATTCTATACCACTATCTTAACTCAATTTAATACGAAGATTGTCGTTCTTCGGACTGACAATGAACGTGAGTTTGTCAATCACACCCTCCGAGAATTCCTGACTTCAAAAAGAATTATCCATCAAAATTCTTGTGCTTACACTCCGCAACAAAACGAGGTGGCTGAACGTCAAAATCACCATCTCATTGAAGTTGCTCGATTCTTGATGATTCCAGCGTCTCTTCCATCGTACCTATGGGGAGATACTGTTTTTACTGCAGCCTATCTCATTAATTCGATGCCTTCACGCGTTCTCAAGTTTCAAACCCCCCCTTGAGTATTTTAAAGAATCCTGCCAGTCCACGCGTCTTATCCCTGAGGTTCCTCTTTGTGTGTTTGGGTGTACAGCTTTCATACACACTCACGGTCCTCACCAGACTATGTTTGCCCCACGAGCTCAAAAGTGTGTGTTTTTCGAGTATCATCTTCATCTGCGAGGTTATAAATGTTTCCACCCATTTTCTAGGAAGTACTTTGTCACTATGGATGTCACGTTCCTTGAAGATAAACCATTTTTTTCCGTTAGTCATCTTCAGGGGAAGACCACGAGTGAAGAGACTAACAGTTCCACATACTCTGTGCCTATTCATTTCAACCTTGAACCTAGTCCTGATACAAATGTCCTTGATCCACCTAGTCCCAAATTTGGTCCAGATATTCCAGTGTCTGTCCTCCCTACTAGACAAGTGCCACGATTAACATACTATAAGAAGAATCTCATAAAGGAAACCCAAGAAACCCCTATTGTTCCATCGAAAATTGTCCAAGCATCGAAACCAGCTCAAGTTCAAGATCCTGTTGTTTCAGGGAATGTCCTTGAAGAAAAGTCTGGGAATGTAGAAGAAGGTGAGACTAGCTCAGAGAAGGTTGAAATTATAAGTGGTAATGAGATGCTGAAAGGTAATGAGGTGTTGGAAGATCCTCAGGAGGATGAAGAATTGTCTCAAGAGTCCGAGCAGAGTCAGAGGCCGGAGAAAACTGGCAATTATGATACCATTCTTGATATGTCAATTGCTCTAAGGAAAGGAACCAAGTCATGCACAAAGTACCCTATGCACAGTTTTTTTACCTATAGTAATTTGTCTCCTGGTTTTAAAGTCTTTACTACCCAACTGGATGCTCTAGCAATACCTACCAGTGTGACAGTGTGCACACAGCCATGGAGGTTCCCGAGTGGAGAGCAGTAGTAATGGAAGAAATGAGAGCCCTCGAGGCGAACAAGACATGGGATTTAGTAGCCCTCCCTAAAGGTCACAAAACAGTTGGATGCAAATGGGTGTTCATAGTGAAGTATAGGTCTGACAGAATGTTGGAAAGATATAAGGTCAGGTTAGTTGCTAATGGGTTCACTCAGACGTATAGGATTGACTATTCAGAAACTTTTTCCCCAGTGGCTAAGCTCAACACGATCCGAGTTCTTCTGTCAGTTGTCGTGAATAAGGATTTGCCTCTACATCAACTAGATGTAAAAAATGTCATCCTGAATGGTGATTTAGAAGAAGAGGTTTACATGAGTCCTCCTCCAGGTTTCGAAGCTAAATTTGGGAACCATATTTGCAAACTCAGAAAGTCCTTATATGGGTTGAAAGAGTCTCCTAGAGCGTGGTTCAACAGATTCATGATGTTTGTTAAATCCCAATGGTTTGTTCAAGGGCATTCTGATCATACCCTGCTCACCAAAAAATCAATTTCAGGGAAGATTGTTGTTTCGTGGTTTAAATCCCAAGGGTTTGTTCAAGGGAAAATTGATTTACCTATCTCATACTAGACCCGACATCTCATATGTTGTGGGTGTGGTAAGTCAGTTCATGCAGAGTCCGTATGAGGAACACATAGAAGCAATTACTAGAATTCTGAGATATCTGAAATCCACCTCAGGAAAGGGCTTAGTTTTCAGAAAATATGATACACGGATCATTGAAACTTATACTGACTCAGACTGGGCAGGATCAGTGACCGATAGAAAGTCAACCTCGGGATATTGTACCTTTGTGTGCGAAAATTTGGTGACCTGGCGAAGTAAAAAACGGGGTGCAATTGCCAAGAGTAGTGCTGAGGTAGAGTATAGAGCTATGAGCCTGGGGTGGGTGAAGAAAAATGGTTATGGAAAGTTTTATCTGATCTTCACCAGGACAGTCCGGGTCCCATGAAACTGTATTGTGATAATAAGGTTGCCATTAGTATTGCCAACAATCCAGTACAACATGATAGAATCAAGCACGTTGAAATAGACAGACATTTTATTAAAGAGAGGTTAGACCACGGCGTTATTTGTATTCCCTATGTTCCTTCAGGCGAACAGGTCGCAAATGTTCTTACCAAAGGATTACCGAGACAGACGTTTGAAGCTTGTGTTAGCAAGTTGGGTCTTGCTGATATCTGCACCCCAACTTGAGGGGAAGTGTTGAAATATAGTGCTTTAGCCCTAAGGGCATATTTGTCTTTTTATTTTATGCCTACAAATTAGGGTTTCTCCTCATTCTATTTATATCTGAGGTTGGGATCTCTTGCAAGTATGACATTAAATAATAAATCTTATCTATCATGGTCTTTTCTCCCTGTGTTAAGGTTTTCCACGTAAACATTGTCTTTTCTCTTTTCAATCCTTATCTTTCTATACTAAAGATCAGTGCTGGAAGTTACATGGTCGACCTCCGAATGGCAGACGTCGTCCTCCTAATGATAAGTCATATCCTGGCTGGGCATTTGTGAGTTATTCTATAAATGGTGTTTCCCAGTCTCAATCTCACGTGAATAACAAGAATGACCCTAGTAATGTTGGGGGTCGGTGTGATTGTCCAATTAGGTACTTAGTCCAGTCTCCTTAGTATTGAGGGTAAGACACCATGGATACTAAACTTAGGAGCTACAGATCATTTAACTGGCTCGTCTGATCGGTTTCTCTCATATTTTCCGAGTGCTAGTAATGAGAAAAATCGGATTACAAATGGGTCCTTTGCTCCTGTTGAGGGAAAGGGTCATCTCCCTTCGTTTAAGAGGTCTGGACTATTGAGTTGTTTTCTCACTTGATACTGTTTTATTTCAGGACTTGAGCTCGGGCATGGGTGATTCTTCTCACTGATAAATCAGAGGTCATGTCTGTTTTCCAATAATTTTATACTACAATACAGACTCATTTTAACACCAAGATTGTCATTCTTCTTAGTGACAATGATCGTGAGTTCTTTAATAACACCTTTCATGATTTTTTGGCTTCTAAAGACATTGTCCACCAAAGTTCGTATGCTTATACTCCTCAATAAAATGAGGTGGCTGAACGAAAAAATCATCACCTCATTGAGGTTGCTTGGTCCCTCATGCTTTCTGCTTCTCTTCCCTCTTATTTATGGGGAGATATCATTCTAGCTGTAGTTCATCTCATCAATCGGATGCCTTCCCGTGTTCTCAAATTTCAAACTCCTCTTGAATGCTTCAAAGAGTCTTATCTATCCATGAGTCTTATTACTGATGTTCTTCGGGTATTTGGATGCACTGCTTTCGTCTATAGTCATGCTCCTCACCACACTAAATCAGCCCCTCGTGCTTAGAAGTGTGTCTTGATCGGGTATCCTCTCCACCAGCGAGGATATAAGTGTTTCCATCCATCTTCACGGAAGTACTTTGTCTCTATGGATGTAACATTCCTTGAGGATAAACCTTTCTTTCCTGTTAGTCCTCTTTAAGGGAAAAATACTAGTGAAGAGACTAATTGGTCCACATATTCAATTCCTATGGACTTTCTCCCTGAACCTATCCTGAGTACAAATGACATTGTCCTTCCTACTAAACAAGTGTCATGGATAACATACTACAGGAAGAATCTTATGTCTCTTGTCGCTCCACCGATAAAAAACTCTTTATCTTTCAATTTTAAAATTTAATTAAAGGGGAAAAAAAAAATAAGGGATTTGAGTGTTTCCAATAAAAATCTTATCTGATTTCATTTATTTCAGTAAGAATTTAAGGTGTAAATTTTCTTGATTTAACAATAATTTTATTTTATAAGATTTTGCAAACCAATTTAATTATGTATTCGGCGGGATATATTCTATAATAGTAATAATGATTTCGAGAAACAAAATTAAGTAAGAGTTCATAGAATTCAAAAAGAAGGTTTTAACTTAGTCAACTAATGTCATCGTTTCAATGTCTCATTAAATTTTTAATAAAAAGTTTCAGTTTACTATTTGATCTTCTATATTTATTATATAAATAATATATAAAATATATAATAAAATAAAAAATCAACAAAAACTTTTTGGTTTATTGGGGCAATGGGGATTCGTAATTTTCCCCATCCCGAAAATCATAAAACAAAGATATGAAAAAGAAAGGTCAACCCGTGTATTTATTTTTATTCTTTGAACAAAAAAGGTACCATTTTCTATTTTTTAGGTCTGCTTCCTTCTTTTATTTTGAATCACAGGAAATGATTCAATCTCGAACTGGGCCTAACTATTCAGTTGAAGTGAGAGTTGGTTCAACTATCGAGGATAGAAATTTTGAGGAATTCTCAAGTTGCTCGAACCTGGTGAGAGGAATTTTTTCAAGACTGCCGTCTTTGCTAGTAAGTGGATCGGAACTGACACCCGCTCAAGCTCAAGGTACTCCTGTTTTTTATAATACCGATGTGTATGTTGAGGGTGATGTGTGTGATGTGGTTGAGAGTGACAAAATTGATATGACAATTCCAGAAAATGACAAAGTTGAAGGTAGTGATGAGTCATCAAGAGAAACACAGACAATGACTGTTTGCCACAGGCAATTGAGTGTGACCATCGTCCTTTTACTGATGAGAGGTCAGGCAAAACAGGGAGTTACGATGCCTCTCTTGATATACCCATTGCTTTGAGAAAGGGAACCATATCATGTACCAAGTATTCCATGCATAGTTTTCTATCCTATAGTAATTCGTCTTCTAAGTTCAAGGCGTTCACTACCAACCTAGATACCGTAACAATACCAAACAATATACATATGGTCATGGAAATCCCTAAATGGAAGGCTACGGTCATGGAAGAGATGAGAGCTCTTGAAAAGAATAATACATGGGATCGTGTAGCTCTCCCTAAAGGGCATAAAATAGTTGGTTCAAATGGGTGTTCACTGTAAAGTATAAGTCTGATGGACTCTCGATAGGTACAAGGCCAGATTGGTTGCTATAACATTTACTCAAACTTATGGAATAGACTACTCTGAAACTTTCTATCCTGTAGCAAAACTAAATACAGTTTGAGTCCTTCTCTCAGTAACAGTTAACAAAGATTGGCCTCTTCACCAACTTGATGTGAAAAATGCATCCTTGAATGGTGAGTTAGAGGAAGAGGTCTATATAAGTCAGCCCCTAGTTTTGAAACTCAATTGACCATCAGGTCTGTAAACTCAGAAAGTCCCTGTATGGTTTGAAACAGTCTCTAAGAGCTTGGTTTGACAGGTTCACCACTTTTGTTAAGTCCCAAGGTTTTAATCAGGGGCACTGTGATCACACCTAGTTCACAAAGAGATCAGTATTGGAGAAAATAGTTTTTCTAATTGTGTACGTACATGATATTGTTCTGTCAGGAGATGATGTTGCTGAGATTACCAGACTAAAAAAGAAAATGGCTTATGATTTTGAGATTAAGGATCTTGGAAGTTTAAGGTGTTTCCTTAGAATGGAGGTGGCAAGATCAAGAGAAGGGATTTCTGTTTCTCAACAGAAATACACACTCGATTTGTTGAAGGAGACGGGGATGACTGGATGTAAACCTGTTGATACTCCTGTTGAATTTAATGCTAAGTTGGATTTTGTTGACGAAGTTCTTGTTAATAAAAAGAGATGCCATCGTCTGGTGGAAAAATTGATTTACTTATCTCATACTAGACCGGATATATCCTATGTTGTCAGTGTAGTTAGTCAATTTATGCAAGCACCTTGCGAGAGACATATGGAGGCTGTAAATCGAATTCTGAGATATTTGAAAACTACTCCAGGTAAAGGTCTAATGTTCAGGAAAACTGACAGGAAATGCATTAAGGCTTATACAGACTCCGATTGAGCAAGTTCAATTACAGACAAAAAATCGACTTCAGGGTATTGTACCTTTGTGTGGGGTAATCTTGTTACTTGGAGGAGTAAGAAGCACGTTGAGGTTGCTAGAAGCAAAAGCTATGAGTCTAGGAATATGTAAAGGGATATGGTTGAAGAAAGTTCTGTCTGATCTTCATCAAGACAGTGAATTCCTATGGAACTCTATTGTGAAAACAAGGCAGCTATAAGTATAGCCAACAATCCTATGTGACATGATAGAACAAAACATGTGGAGATCAATAGACACTTCATCGAAAAAAAACTGGACAGTGGCAGTATTTGTATTCCTTACATCCCTTTTGGTCAACAAGTTGTTGACATTCTCACTAAAGGATTACTCAGGCAAAACTTTGATACTTGTGTTAGCAAGTTGGGTCTAATTAACATCTATGCCCCACCTTGAGGAGGAGTGTTGGAAATAGAAGGATTGTTATGTATTAGCCCAAGGGTTTTTTAGTCTTTTTACTTTGCCCTATTTTTCTTTTTTTCTGTATTACGATTTTCTTAGCCTATTTATGTCTTGGTTCTGTGTTGTATGGTGTAAGTTGAATAATAATGAAAAAGAGCTCTACTATCGTGGTTTTTTCTCCCTGTTTGAGGGTTTTCCACGTAAATATTGTGTTTTCTTCTTACTTTCAATACTTCTAATTGGTGTAAATTGCCCTAACACTTTGACCTCTTTCTAGAGCATGTTATCTTCATTGCTATCTCTTGGTGTAGCTTGTCTAAATTATTTCATGCTTATAGTTTTGATTCTCTTTTGACCAACTGGAGATGTCTTTTGTAACTCCTTTGATTTGGGGCTTCTCTCTCCCTCTTTTGTAGTTTCATACATCAATGAAATTGTTTAATGAAAACTGAGTTTTCATTGAGGAAAAAAATGAATACAAAGCCATATAAAAAGTAAAGCTCCACAAAAAATGAGTCAAACAATAAAAGGCTCAACAAAGCCAAAAGAAATATAGAATCTTACAAAGGACCACACATTACTCGAACATCTCTCAAGAGCCCTCTAAAGATTCTACTATTCTTCATCCTCCCATCCCAATGGTCCCACAAAATCGAGCAAACCCCACTCATCACAAAATCTTCCCTTTCTCACAAAAGGACAAGTGAAGAAAAAGCTCCTCAATTGTCTCTCTCTACAATCGCAGAAGCCAAACATCTTAAAGAAACAACACCAAACTGCTCCTGCAAAATCATATCTCCAAAGAATATGATCAAGGTAGACAGCCACCCACTATTAAGGATGCAAGAAAATAACCCTCTACCAAGCTGGACATCCTCTTGAAATTCGATCTGGGTGTTAACTTTTTCATACATGACCTGTCGCACGGAGAACTTAACCTTCCTGGCAATTTTCACCTTCCACAACACGGTAAAAACAAAACTGCAAGAATGGGAGGGACTTGCCAAATAATTGAAGAAGGAACTGCATGAAAAGCATTTGAACAAGCTAGGACTCCAAAGGCAAACAAAGATTCTCTGATCAAATATAAAAAGAGCTGAAATACCTTTGGTTTCTCTATTGGACAACGAATGATGGAACCCAAATAAAACACAAACGAAAGCTCTCAGAGAGAAATGACAGCAACCACCGAATGATTCCTCTAAGGCTACACTTTTGTTTTTTTATCAATTTGGAAACAACACTTCAAAGGGTATGAAATCGAGGAAAAGGGACATTAAAAAGGGTAAGGTTTAAAATTATTATGGTAGAAACAAACGTTGATTAGGATCTATTCTATAGCTTACACAACTGTGACCTTGAGTTTCAAGGAGACAAAATTGTTACGGAAGAAATAAACTAAATTTACTATCTAAGCCCGTAATGTCAAAGTTGTCAATAAATGTTCCTCTTTCACTACACTCCCTCCCCACCAATGGCCAACCCAACTTCCAAGCCAAAATATCCGTCCATTCACTAATTGTCTCTACATCTTCCCTGATCATTCAAACTTTCAGGAATATCCTAAATGCCCTTTAATCCATTTCATTCTTTTCGATTCGTTGCATGGGGTCCCTTCACTTCATCACCTAGTCTTAACGTCAAGATTGCTTTAAGAAACTAAACTTTCATTGAGAAATATGAAAGAATGCATGTAGATACATATTGAAAAAACAGTCCAGAAGAGAGAGGCCACAATTAACTCTAGAAAGGGCTTCCAATCCAAAAGAGCTAGACCAAGCTGATAAATACACAAAGCCCAATTAACATACCCACCAGGAAACACTAAACCTAACACTTTCTGGAAAATGTATTGTGGAAGTTCAGCACTTTTCCAGCTAATATTCTACAAGGATTGAATCTGTTTTAATTGCTATCTACTCCATTCCTGCTATAAGCAGCGACATTGGCAAGTATTTAAGTCATCCTTGCAACAAGAAGCACGTGGAACACAGTAACTGTAACACCCCAAATTTTTTGTTTTTAATGTAATTTCAGTCATTTCTAACATTAAGGGACATTGTTTGGAATTTTTGAAATTTAAGTGTAATTTTGGAAATTTATATCGCCCAAACTTAATTTGAAATAAATGTCAATAATTAATTTCATTTTGGAAGGAGATTAGTTAAATTCTTTAATTGAAAAATTAAGAGAAAAAAAGGGGTTAAAAGTTGGAAGGAAGAGAATAAAAATAAGATAGGATAAAATAAAAATAAATATTTTATTATATTTTATTTTTATTTTTATTTTATTTCCTTTCTTTTTCTCTTTTTTTCTTTCTTTTCTTCCCTCCCCCACATGTCTCTCCCCTCTCTTTCGAAACCAGAAACCCCCCTCCCCTTCGGATGATCTCACCAATCGGCTTCGCGCAAGCCCTAGCGCCTTCCTCGCCTCGCCATTCACCGACCCTCCCGGCGTTGTTGTTCATTGTCATCATACCCACGCCGCGCGTCTCCAAGTCAAGCCTCCCAGCCGAAACCACCGCCTGCCCAGTGCCGCTCCTCCGCGTTGTCCTGCCTTCACCTCTCATCTCGTCCGCCAGCCACACATCAGATCCGTCGATCGTGGATTCTGCCGCCACTGACCAGATCCGTCCAGCCCAGATCCGCTTCACCTCACCATCAGATCAGCCGCCCCAGCCACACTCGCCTTTGCTAGATTTTGTTTGAAGCTTAAGCCGTCAAAGAGTTTGGGAGTCAAAGGAGGCACCGTCAATAAAGATGGAAGTAATTTTCATTCTTTGGGTAAGTTCTTGATAGTTTGGATTTGGACTTGAAGTCTTACAGTTATGGCTTGAACTGAAATTTGAGAGTTGTTTTCGTTGTTATGGTTGCTACTTCCGGTTGCCGTTATAATTTGATGGTCGGATTTTATCTGTGGAGTTTCGATTAAGGTAAGTAATCTTACTACTGGAACTACCCTAGTGCCAGGCAATGATAATTATGATTTATTGAGGATTATTGGTTAGCATAATGTTTATGTATACCTTCATTGATTGAGGTTTGAGAGGACTAGATGCGCATAAAGATGTTTGATTGCTAGCATGATTAAAGTATATTTTATTTTATGAGATTATGTTTGATCTGAGGTTGATGGGTTGTACGTACATGTATGTTTTAAAACCATGTTATGATACTTGTGATGTTGAGATCGTGATAGTGTCCTCACTAGATAGTTAGAAGTCCACTAGAGGTTGTGTGTCCTTCGGGATTCACTAGAGGCGATGCTTTCCCTTGGGATTCACCAGAGGTTGTGTGTCCTTCGGAATTCACAAGAGATGGTGGTTTCCTCCGAGATCCACCAGAGGTTATGTTTCCTTCGGGATTCACTAGAAGCAGTGGTTTCTTTCAAGATCCACCAGAGGTTGTGTTTCTTTCGAGATTCACTAGAGGTTGTGTGTTCCATGAGGACTAGAAAAGTTTATATGTTCCACTAGAGGTAGGCATCTAGGGAACATAGATGCCTAGCCTGACCCCAGTAGTGGGGTTACTTACAGAGTATTTTATACTCACCCTTTCTCATGTTTATGTTTCAGGTAAGGGCAAGGACGCACTGACGAATGACAAGAGGAATTCTTGAACGAGTCACTGGGGACCAGTTTTAAGCTTCCGCTCATGTTTTAAGATTTCCTTTATGTTTTTGGTGAGCGAGAAGCAGCCAGGTATAGGAGAAGGAGCAAAGCAGCTCGATCGAGAGGGAAGACTTTCCTATATTATGTTCTGATGGATAGGCTGGTTGCACTCCCTTTGAGGTAAGAACAATTCCTTTTGATTCAAATGCAACAAAACCACCTCTTTTTAGAGTTTAATACGAACACTAAGCCAAACAGTATTTATACGGATTCCTCAAAAATGAAAAATAAACTATCATAATAAATGACAGAAGCATCACCATCACTTTGTCTGCAAGCTGTTCGATGCCCTTCTTCCTGGCAAGATTAGATCAAGAATAGCCAATCTTGGTATTTGGAACTTATTGTTGAGATTTGTTTTCAGACATATTTATTTCCATTTATGACCTTTGGGTACCCTATCATTTGAATTTATTATTTGGATTTAATGAAAATCTTTTAAGCTGCCTTATTTATTTAGCATTTATTTCACTATAAAAGGATGTCGTTTTAACTTCAATGCATGCATGCGTTTAGTAACGGCTAGCTTGAGTCCTTGGGGGTCGGGTCATTACAGTTGGTATCAGAGCCCATGTTTTGGGTTCTGAAGACTGACTTACTACGTAAGTCTAAGTAGTCCTTGTGGCCCAATAATGGATTCCTCGTCATCGCCAAGTATGTCTTACTAATAAAAGTTTTCATTATATACATGAGATTAGTTGATGTAATGTTTCAGTAGCATGTTTTCTTGAGAATGAACCAGAGAGAGAGCTGATTTGTGAATTCATGACAGGACATGGCACATAAGCTCAGACCAAGAAAAGAAGTTAGTGGAGGGGTTCGGGACCCCCAAGTGCAATATCCACAAGTTCAGAATCCTCCCCCCAGGTGCAGGATGAGGGAACCGGTGGTAGCTAGCCCGTCCTGACAGCTCCGAATCCACCTGTGACTCAAATTGATGAGAAGACAATGGAGGCAAGAATTTGGGAAGTCGTTGCGTCCTCCCCGATGGAAAGACTACAGGAGTTGATTCGTAATACGATGGCAAGACAGACTGCCCAGAACCAAGCTCAGAAGGAGCAAATACCACCAGTTCAGTTGCAACAGACCTAGTCGCCGAGTCAAAACATGCAGGGTCTGTCCCATGAAGCTAAGCACTTGAGAGATTTCAGAAAGTTTGACCCTCGCCCATTTGATGGATCGTTGACGGATCCCACTAAAGCAGAGATGTGGTTGTCCTCGATTGAGACGATTTTTCGTTATATGAGGTGCCCAGAAGAGCACAAGCTCCAATGTGCACTTTTTATGCTGACCGGCAAAGCAGAGATTTAGTAGCATTCAGCGAAGAAAATGATTGATACCAATAGGGGACTTGCAATCTGAAAGAAGTTTAGGGAGCGTTTTCACAAGAAATATTTCTCAGCCAACACCTGGTACAACAAGCAGGCAGAGTTCTTGAATTTGAAATAAGGGGTTATGTCGGTGGAGGAATATGAGCAGGAATTTGATAAGTTGTCCCATTTTGCCCCTGAGCTGGTAGCCACCGAGGCAGCAAGGACAAAAAGGTTCGTCTAGGGTCTGAGGAGCGGATTGCGAGGTATGGTGCATGCCTTGGACCTCAAGACGTATGTTGCGGTACTGCGGGCCGCTGTGAGGATTGATGCTGACTCCCAGAAGGGAGAAGAGTGTAGGAAGTCGTTCGGAATTGGGACCTCTATAAGTCAGAAAAGGAAAGTTGAGCCAAGGGCTCCTGAGCCTCAGCAAAGGAACCAGAATGCAGTTTATGCTCCGCGTTGAGGATAAAGGACTGTGACCATAAAGAATAAATATCCACTTCCCAGAATTGATGACTTGTTCAACTAGTTACAGGGAGCTACGGTGTTCACTGTTCTCAATGATTGATCTTCGGTCAAGATACCATCAGTTGAGGATAAAGGACTGTGATATACCCTAACACAGCCTTCTGTTCAAGATATGGGCATTATGAGTTCATCGTGATGTCGTTCGATCTAACGAATGCTCTCCAACAGTGTTTATGAACCTGATGACTAGGGTGTTCAAGAAATTCCTCAACACCTTTGTGATAGTTTTCATTGATGATATCTTGGTTTATTCCATGACCGAGGCAAAGCATGTAAAGCATTCACGAAAAGTTTTGGAGACACTGCGAGCAAATAAGTTGTATGCCAAGTTTTCTAAATGTGAGTTTTGGTTGAGGTAGGTGTCCTTTCTAAGGCATGTAATATTGAAGGAAGGAGTCTCCGTGGATCCTGCAAAGATTGAGGCAGTTACAAGTTGGGCTCGTCCAGCCACAGTCAGCGAGGTGCGTAGTTTCCTGAGGTTAACAGGCTACTACAGGTGATTTGTGAAGGATTTTTCTCGCATAGCCACCCTTTTGACTCGGTTGACCCAAAAGGGAGCCTCTTTCGTTTAGAGTGAGGCTTGTGAGAAGAATTTCCAAGATCTCAAGCAGAAGTTGGTTTCAGCTCCAGTTCTTATAGTGCCCAGATGGATCAGGTGGTTTCGTCATCTACAATGACACTTCCAAGAAAGGATTGGGATGCGTGCTGATGCAGCAAGGTAGAGTGATTGCTTATGCTTCTCGTCAATTGAAAAGTCATGAACAGAATCATCCCACCCACGATTTGGAATTGGCAGCAGTGGCTTTCGCTTTAAAGATCTGGAGGCATTATTTATATGGAGAGAAGATACAGATTTTCACCAACCACAAGAGTTTAAAGTATTTCTTCATTCAGAAGGAGTTGCACATGAGGCAACAAAGGTGGTTGGGATTATGACTGCGAAATTTTGTATCACCCAGAAAAGGCGAATGTAGTAGCAGATGCCCTAAGCTTATAGCCCATTCAGCAGCCCTTATTACCAGACAGACTAATTTGTGCAAGGAACTAGAGCGGGCCGAGATTGCAGTAGCAGAGGGGAAAGTCATGACATAGTTAGCACAGTTGTCAGTGCAACCAAGTCTAAGGCAGAGAATTATTGATGCGCAACAGTGTGGCCCTCATCTAGAGGGAGTTCGTAAGGTGGAGTCAGGTCAGGATGGTGAATTCTCTGTATCAGCAGAAGGTGGGCTTCTCTATCAAGGACGCTTGTGTGTGCCAACAGATAGTGACCTTAAGATTGAGCTATTGTCAGAGGCTCACAGTTCTTTGAAGCGTTATTACTGGTAGAATGACATGAAAAGAGAGATTGTTGAGTTCGTCAGCAAGTGTGGTGTGCCAGCAAGTGAAAGCCCTGAGACAGAAGTCAGCAGGCTTGTTACAACCATTGAGTGTGCCAGAATGGAAGTGGGAGCACGTGTCTATGGACTTCATTGTGGGGTTGCCTCGGACACCAAAGAGTTTCACTGTGATTTGGGTTGTGGTAGACAGACTTACTAAATTAGCACATTTCATACCTGGAAAGTCTACTTTTTCAATAAATAAGCAGGCGCAGATATACATCAAAGAGGTGGTGAGATTGCACGGGGTACCTATGTCCATTGTGTCAGATAGAGACCCCGTTTCACATCCAACTTCTGGAAGAGTCTGCAGACAGCATTGGGAACTCGGTTGGATTTTAGTACAACTTTTCACCCACAAACCAATGGGTAGACAGAACGTTTGAATCAGATATTGGAAGATATGTTGCGTGCCTATGCCTTAGAGTTTTCAGGAAGCTGGGATGCTCACCTGCATCTGATGGAATTTGCTTATAATAGCAGCTACCAGCCTACTATCGGGATGCACCATTTGAGGCCCTATATGGGAAAAGTTGCAGGTCTCCTGTGTGTTGGGATGAGGTAGGAAAAAGAAAGTTGCTAGGACCTGAGATAATGCAAACCACGAATGAGGCAATACAGAAGATCAGGGCTCGTATGCAGATAGCTCAGAGCAGACAGAAAAGCCATGCCGATGTGAGACGTAAGGACTAGGAATTTGAAATCGGTGATAAAGTGTTCTTAAAGGTAGCACCTATGAAGGGTGTTCTGAGATTTGGCAGGAAAGGGAAGTTGAGTCCAAGATTCCTTGGGCCTTTCGAGGTCTTAGAGCGAATTGGTCCTGTAGCTTATCGATTGGCAATGCCGCCGTCACTGTCTTCAGTTCAGAATGTCTTCCATGTCTTATTGCTGAGAAAATATGTGACAGATCCGTCCCATGTGTTAGACTTTGAGCCATTGCAGTTGAATGACAACTTGAGCTACAAGGAGAAGCCTATAGAAATTCTTGCCAGAGAGGTAAAGACGTTGCGCCGCAGGGAGAGAGCTTTTGTGAAAGTCCTGTGGTAGAACCACCAGTTCACGGAGGCTACCTGGGAGCGAGAGGATGAGATAAGGGTCCAGTACCTGGAGCTTTTTCAGGAATGAACTTTCAAGGACAAAAGTTCTTTAATGAGGGAAGAATGTAACACCCCGAATTTTTTGTTTTTAATGTAATTTCAGTAATTTCTGGCATTAAAGGACATTTTTGGAATTTTGAAAATTTCAGTGTAATTTTGGAAATTTATGTCGCCCAAATTTAATTTGATATGAATGTCAAGAATTAATTTCATTTTTGAAGGAGACTAGTTAAATTCTTTTTTAATTGAAATTTAAGAGGAAAAAAGGAGGGTTAAAATGTGGAAGACAGAGAATAAAATAAGATAAGATAAGATAGAATAAAATAAAAATAAATCTTTTATTATATTATATTTTTATTTTTATTTTTTTTCCCTTCTTTTTCTCTATTCTTTTCTTTTCTCCCCCTCCCCCCTCACACTTCTCTCCCCTCTCTTTCAAAACCAGAAACCCTCTCCCCTTCGACCGATCTCGCCAACCGGCTTCGCGCAAGCCCTAGCACCTCCCTCGCCTAGCCGTTCGTTGACACCCCGGGCGTTGTTGTTCGTCGTCGTCAGACCCACGCCGCGCATCTCCAAGTCGTGCCTCCCAGCCAAAACCATCGTCTGCCCAGCGTCGCTCCTTCGCGTCGTCCTGCCTTCACCTCTCGTTCGCCAGCCGCAAGTCAGATTCGTCGATCCTGGGTTCTGCCACTACTAACCAGATCCGTCCAGCACAGATCCGCTTCACCTCACTGTCAGATCCGTGCCGTCACGTCGGGCTCCTCCGCAGCTCCAGTCACACGTCCGCCACCCCAGCCGCACCACTGCCGATCATCGTCGCCTTGTTGCGTCGGGTCTGTCTTGGTCTTCCACGCCGTCTTGCCTTCACCTCTCGTTCACCAGCCGCGAGTCAGATTCGTCAATCCTGGGTTCTGCCACCATTGACCAGATCTGTCCAGCGCAGATCCGCTTCACCTCATTGTCAGATCCGCGCCGTCACGTCGGGCTCCTCCGTCGCTCCAGCCGCGCGTCCGCCGCCCCAGCCGCACCACACCGATCGTCGTCGCCCTGCTGCGTCGAGTCTGTCTTGGCCTTCGTCAGATCTGTTGGGGTAAGGTTGTGTCGATTCGGTTTGTTCTCTTGGTCATTAATATTGTGTTTTAGTGTTATGACTCACCTTTGTTGGATTTTGTTTGAAGATTAAGCCGTCAAAGAGTTTGGGAGTCAACGGAGGCACCGTCAAGGAAGGTGGAAGTGATTTTCATTCTTTGGGTAAGTTCTTAATAGTTTGGATTTGGACCTGAAGTCTTACAGTTGTGGGTTGAACTAAATTTGAGAGTTGTTTTTGTTGTTAGGGTCGCTACTTCGGGTTGTCGTTATAGTTTGGTGGTCTGATTTCATCTGTGGAGTTTCGATTAAGGTAAGTAATCTTACTATTGGAACTGCCCTAGCGCCAAGCATTGATAATTGTCTAGAATAGCCTGTTAACCTAGGGGCTTTTTGTAATTTCTTATGCACCTCGTTTCCCATTGTCTATTTATTCGATATGTTCCCTTATATTCTGTGTATCAGAACAATAATAAAAAATAAGTCTCTATCGTAGAGTTTTCCACGTAAACTGTGTGTTCTTTCTCTATTCTCTTTTTCATCATGATATCAAAGCAAGGCGACGAAACCCTAACCGTCATCGACGAGAATCAACCACAGTTTTCTTCAGCAGCCTTCGTGGGAATCGACAGAGCCACAAATGTTGATATCACAGCAACAATTCAAGCAGCTGTCAAGCGTTACCTCCAAGTCGTACTGCCTCAAATGGTTCCAGCAGTCGCTCAGTTTTAGCAATCGTTCAATGGCCAATCAGCCCTTCCATCCCAGATCGGAGTGTCGACCAACAACCGGAGCCAACAGATTGCACCGAGCCCAATCAAAGATCGATACCAGGAGGTCGCAGCTGGTTCTTTCCATTCGCAGCTTAAGCCCAACCAACGGTCGATACCAAGAGTTCGTGGCTGGTTCACTTCGGTCGCAGCTTCCTTTTGTGACAACACCAGCCAATGATTGAAGTCGGGTCCTCACGGTTGACTCTTTCCAATCTCAGCCATTCGTGACAGCATCTCTTCTTGTTGAACAAAAATTTCCAACCGCGCCAAGCAGTAGCGGCACGACCCATTGCCCTATTGAGATTTGGCGTCGTTTCGCTTATCTCCAACAACAAATTACAGACTTCGGAACAGTTCTTGGCACGAACCCACAAACAATTCAACCAGAATTCTTTACCAACCTACCGATCTATTCTGAGAAACCAGTAAACTCTTTCCCTGTTTTACCCAATACGAATTATTTGTCTGTTTCAATGGGAAAATTCTGCAAGGTTCATCATTGAAGAAAGGTTGAATGGCTAGAATTATATTTCTAGGTCTCAATCAATCAAAATGGCTTTGGACGGGTGACATAAATTTGGGTACTTGACAGGAGAGATACTAAAACCTGAACCGGGTGATTCTCAAGAATGCATCTAGAAAGGAGAAGATTCCTTGTTACGGTCAGTTCTTGTTAACAGTATGGAACCCCAAATTGACGGACCATTACTTTAGGTTGCAACCGCCAAAGATATTTGGGATGTTGTGCAGAAACTTTACTCAAAAAGGAAGAATGCGTCTCGACTGTACACTCTACACAAGCAGATCCACGATTGCAAACAAGAAACCATGGATGTAACGTCCTACTTTAATAAACTGTCTCTGATATGGCAAGAGATGGACCTGCGTCGAGAAATCGTCTGGAATTGTGCAAAAGGCAGGGCTCAGTATTTAAAGACTGAGGAAGCTGATCATGTCTATGACTTCTTAGCTGGGTTAAACTCCAAATTCGATGTTGTTCGAAGTCAATGTTGGGCCAACGCCCTATACCCTCTCTCATGGAGGTATGTTCAGAAATACGGCTAGAAGAAGACAGATCGAGTGTTATGAACAATCCAGTTATTACTTCAACAGATGCTACTGCTTTTGTTACAAAGTCGTCCGGTTCTGACGGGGATAAGAAACCCCTTCCTGTCTGTGAGCACTGCAAAAAGTCATGATATACAAAAGATCAGTGTTGAAAGCTACATGGAAGACCTCCAAATAGCAGCCGTCGTCAGTCACATGACAAGTCAAATCCTGGACGTACACTAGTGAGTGACTCGGCAAATGAGAATCCCCAACATCAACCTCCGACTGATGGTAAAAACAATTTAAGTGCAGTTGGGGTCAGTGCTATTGCGTAGTCAGGTACAATTCAGTCTTTTGGCCTTATTAGTATTAATGGTAAAAGACCCTGGATTGTTGACTCAGGGGCTACAGATCATCTTACTGGTTCATATGATCAATTTCTTTCATACTATCCGAGCGCTGGTAATGAACAGATTAGAATTGCAGATGGGTCGTTTGCCCCTGTAGCAGGAAAAGGCCATCTCTCTCCGTTCGAGGGTTTGGTGTTGTGTGATGTGTTGCATGTTCCTAAGATTTCGTATAATTTATTATCTGTCAGTAAAATTACAAGAGATCTCAGTTGTCAAGCAGTTTTTTCACCCAACTCTGTTGTATTTCAGGATCTGAGCTCGGAGAGTCGATTGGCACTGCCCGGCATGATGGGGGCTCTACTTCCTGACTGATGATACTTCCTCTAGGGATGATTATAGGACCAGTTTCATTTCTTTAAATTTTTCTACTTCTAATAATGATTTTATGTTGTGGCACTTTCGCCTAGGGCATCCGAATTTTCAATACATGAAATATCTGTTTCCTTATTTGTTTCGCAATATTAATATATCTTCTTTAAACTGTGATGATTGTATTCGAGCCAAACAGAGTCGTATTTCCTTTCATTCTCGCCTTACAAATCGTCCAGACCCTTCACCCTAGTTCACAGACATCTGGGGTCCCTCACAATATTAATATATCTTCTTTAAACTGTGTTGGTTTGTCACCTTTATGGACGACCACACTCGACTTGTGTCTTTCTTCTCACTGATAAGTCCGATGTGTCATCGGTATTCCAGCAATTCTATACTACTGTGAAAACCCAATTTAATGCGAAAATTGGAATTCAGAGAAATGACAATAGGCGAAAGTTTTTTAACGCCTCTTTCTGAGACTTCCTTGCTTCTGAGGGGATTATCCACCAAAGCTCGTGTGCCTACACCCCTCAACAGGATAGAGTAGTCGAGAGGAAAAAACGTCATTTGGTGGAAGTCGCCCGTTCCTTGATGTTGTCCACCTCCCTTCCTTCCTACCTATGGGGGATGTTATTCTTCCTACCGCCCACCTAATCAATCGTATGCCTTCTCGCATCCTTAACTTTCGGATTGTTTTAAAGAGTCATATCCAACCACTCGCTTGATCTTGGATGTACCACTTCGGGTATTTGGTTGTGTTGCCTTTGTTCATTCCCATGGTCCAAATCGCACGAAATTTACCCCTTGTGCTCAAAAGTGTGTCTTTGTTGGGTATCCTCTCCACCGTGGGTATAAATGTTACCACCCATCCTCTCGCAAATATTTCATTTCCATGGACATTACCTTTCTTGAGGATCAACCATTCTTCCCCATTAGTCATCTTCAGGGGGAGAATCCTAGTGAAGAGACTAACTAGTCCACATATGCAGTTCCCTTAGAGTCATCTCCTATTCTTGAACATGTTGGTCCTGTCCTTCTTACCAACCAGGTCCCATGGATAACATACTGTAGGAAGAATCTCAGGAAGGAAACTGCGTGCCGTATCTCCGGCTCCAGTCCATGAGTCAGACCTAGCATCAGGTCCAGGTACGTGTATTCCTGAAACTAATGATATTGATACTTGTGCTAAGATTGACGATTGCAGAGAGAAAAAAGGCAAATAAGGTGCTGACAGTACCGCCAAGGAAACCATGGCAGATGGAGAGACAGCTGAAAATAATAGTGGTAAGGAAACAATCCCAGAAAATGAAAGTGGTACTAGAGAAGATGATGTGGAGAGTACCTCTGAAGGTGAACCCCCTGTTGAGCAGACAACCAATCACAGTGGGAAACTTGACAGGATGGAAGGTCGTGATGCATCCCTCGATCTCCCTATAGCCCTGAGAAAAGGCACTCGATCATGTACGAAGTACCCTATGCACACTTACATGAAGTACAGTAACCTGTCATCCATGTTCAAGGCTCTTACCACCAGCCTAGATACAGTGATGGTACCGAGTAGTATACATATTGAGATGGAAACTCCTAAATGGAAAGTTGCAGTTATGGAAGAAATAAGGGCCCCTGAGAAAAACGGGACATGGGATTAGATGGTTCTTCCCAAAGGACACAAGATGGTTGGATGCAAATGGGTTTTTACTATAAAATACAAGTCTGATGAAACAATTGACCGATACAAGGCCAAGCTGGTTGCCAAAGGCTTTACTCAAACCTTTGGAGTGGATTACTCCGAGACGTTCTCCTCCGTAACCAAGCTTAATACTATTCGGATGTTGTTGTCAATTGTTATGAACAAGGATTGGCCTCTTCATCAACTAGATGTAAAGAATGCATTCCTCGATGGGGAAATTGAAGAGGAAGTCTACATGAGTCCTCCCCCGATTTCGAGAGTCAGTTCAAACCCGGGTGTGCAGACTAAGGAAGCCTCTATATGGGTTGAAACAGTCCCCGAGAGCTTGGTTTGACAGATTCACCACTTTTGTCAAGTGACAAGGGTATGCTCAAGGGCACTCAGATCACACACTATTTACAAGGAAGTCAACTTCAGGGAAGATTGCAATTCTCATTGTTTATGTCAATGATATTGTGCTATCTAGTGACGATGATGCTAAGATTATGAGACTTAAAGCAAAAATGGCCAAAGTGTTCGAGATTAAAGACCTTGGAAAGTTGAGATATTTCCTTGGAATGGAAGTGGCTCGGTCAAAAGAAGGTATTTTAGTGTCTCAACGGAAGTACACTGTTGACTTACTCAAAGAGACAGGTATGACTGGGTGTAAACCTATTGACACCTCGATAGAGTGTAATTCAAAACTTAATTATACAGATAATAGTGTCCCTGTCAACAGAGAAAGGTATCAGCGATTGGTTGGGAAGTTGATCTACTTATCTCACACGAAACCTGATATATCCTATGCAGTAAGCGTTGTCAGTCAGTTTATGAAGGCTCTCTATGAGAAACATATGACAGCGGTGCGCATTCTACGATATTTGAAGGGAACTCCTAGTAAAGGCTTAATGTTCAAAAAGTCTGATAAACGATGCATTGAAGCTTACACCGATTCTAACTGGGCAAGGTCTGTTGTTGATAGAAAGTCAACATCTGGTATTGTACTTTTGTCTAGGGTAATCTGATTACTTGGAGAAGTAAAAACAAGGAGTTGTGGCCAAAAGTAGCGCTGAGGCTAAATACAGGGCCAAAAGTAGGGATATGTGAAGAAATCTGATTGATGAAAGTGTTGTCAGATCTTCATCAAGATAGTGAGCTTCCGATGAAACTGTTTTGTGACAATAAAACGGCAATATGTATTGCAAATAACCCAGTTCAGCATGATAGAACCAAACATGTTGAGATTGATAGACATTTCATCGAGGAAGGACTGGACAACAGAAGCATATGCATTCCTTGTGTTCCTTCAAGTCAGAAAGTTGCAGATGTGCTCACAAAGGGGTTGCTCAGACAAAGTTTTGATTATTGTGTCAGGAAGTTGGGCCTTATTCATATCTACACCCCAATTTGAGGGGAATGTCGAAAATAGCCTGTTAACCTAGTGGCTTTTTTGTAATTTCTCATGCACCTAGGGTTTCCCATTGTCTATTTATTTGATTTGTTCCCTTGTATTCTATGTATCGGAACAAGAATATAAAATAAGTCTCTATCGTGGTTTTTTCTCCCTATTCTAGGGTTTTCCACGTAAACTGTGTGTTAATTCTCTATTCTCTTTTTCATCAATAATTGATTTATTGAGAATTATTAGTTAGCATGATGTTTATGTATGCCTTCATTGATTGAGGTTTGAAAGGACTAGATACACATAAAGATATGTGATTGCTAGCATGATTAAAGTATATTTTATTTTATGAGATTATGTTTGATCTAAGGTTGATGGGTTGTACATACATGTATGTTTTAGAACCATGTTATGATACTTGTGATGTTGAGATCGTGATAGTGTATTCACTGATTAGTTAGATGCCCACTAGAGGTTGTGTGTCCTTTGGGATTCACTAAGGTGGTGCTTTCCTTTGGGATTCACCAAAGGTTGTGTGTCCTTCGGGATTCACTAGAGGTGGTGGTTTCCTTCGGGATCCACCAGAGGTTGTGTTTCCTTTGGGATTCACTAGAGGTGGTGGTTTCCTTCGGGATCCACTAGAGGTTGTGTTACCTTCGCGATTCACTAGAGGTGGTGCTTTCCTTCGAGATTCACCGGATGTTGTGTTTCCTTCGGGATTCACTAGAGGTGGTGTCTCCTTCGGGGTTCACCAGAGGTTGTGAGTCCTACGAGACTTACTAGAGGTAGTGAGTATACTTAACTACAGTAAAATGAAATGCAGTAATTCAAGTATGTATGTGTCCCATGAGGACTAGAGAAGTTTATATGTTCCACCAGAGGTAGGCATCTAGAGGACATAGATGTCTAACCTGGCTCCAGTAGTGGAGTTACTTACAGAGTATTTTATACTCACCCTTTCTCATGTTTATGTTTCTGGTAAGGGCAAAGACGCACTGGCGAATGACAAGAAGAATCCTTGAACGAGCCACTGTGGACCAGTTTTAAGCTTCTGCCCATGTTTTAAGATTTCCTTTATGTTTTTATTACTTTCAATTTTGGTATTTGGAACTTACTGTTGAGATTTGTTTTCAGACTTATTTATTTCCGTTTATGATCTTTGAGTACCCTATCATTTGAATTTATTATTTGGATTTAATGAAAATCTTTTAAGCTACCTTATTTATTTAGCATTTATTTTACTATAAAAAAGGATGTCGTTTTAACTTCAATGCATGCATGCGTTTAGTAACGGCATAGCTTGAGTCCTAGGGGATCGGGTCGTTATAGTAGCACAATAGCTTATAAGATTTCTAAATTCATTTTTTAACGGTTATAACCATAAAGTAAAACAAAATACATTATATTGGCACAATTTACACACCAAAATACATTATATTGGCACAATTTACACACCAAAATTATGTAAGTGACAAAACTTGGAGTGCCTACCGTCAATACAACTATTGCAGTAGTTGCAGTGAAAATTGTCTGCCCGTGTCCATCTGGAAGATCATGGATTGATTGTAGAGCAAGAGCAAATGCCATAGCCCCACGAAGTCCTAACATTTACAACACATAAAACTATATTCAAATAATTGACCCCTCTCCTAAAACACTAAATGAATAAATGAAAAGGGAATAAATGCTCCTTACCACTGTACCAAAGTGCCTTCTGATGATTTGAAGGTATTTTTCTATGTGCAGGCCGAACTAAGTTGACTAAATATGCACAAGAAAAGACATTTGCAGCCCTAGGAAATATCACACAAAATACTACAGTCAAAATACTGATCGAACCTCTGAAAGTGGAAGAGAAAGAAAACATCAAACGCAACATTTCTCATTTTGGATGAGAAGCAGCATATTGATAGAGAAAAGGGGCATCAAAGTAAATGGAGGATAAGCTATCCTCTCAACTCAACTGAGAACTAAATGAACTATAAAAAGGCTATCCAATTGATTTTTAAGAAGAATATAATGTAAAGATTCACATAAGGAACTCCATTCAAAAGTTTTAAGTAACAAAAGAAATAGTATCTCCAAAGATGCAAACTTCCGTGAAAGTTTAATGATCAAAGGTTGGAAAATCGGAGAGAAGAAATAGCAGCAATACCTTGCGACACCAATAAATAACTGAGGTGCACATTGAGCAAATTAAGGAACCACAAGAAATTGATATAAATAAAGAAAAATGGTAAAAATAGACTGTTCAACAAAGGTATGGATACAATTGAGAAAAAAATGAATCCAACATGTGACCAGCTATGTTGCTCCATTGCAATATCTAAGCCCATATATATAAATCTGGAAGAAAAAAGCCAAAAAAAGTGAGAAAAAAGCTTGTGGCATCGAGTGGGTAAATGATCCTCGATTACGGCCAGATAAAAACTTGTCATGTCACCCTTACATAAATGTCTCTGCCAGAGATGATATTAAGTGGAAAAATTCCGCAACAAATTGTTGTGAAGACTGTGATAAGTTCGAATATGTATAATGCTTCATCACCTAAAAAAGGCCATCAAATATTACATGCATCAACAATTGTATGGATGCATTGAAAAGAATATATAGAACAATAAACAAAAATAAGGTAGAGAAAAGAAAACTGTCCTCTCTCTACTCACCATTCCTGTGAATAATATTGATACAATACCAGACAAACCAAAACCTTCTGCGAGCATGTACCTAAAGTAAAAGATTCCATGCTAAACTCAATAAACATGAAAGGTCACTACAATAAAATTATAGAACTTGAGGGGAAAAGAAGATTTCTTACGAGAAATATGGGAAAAGAACAAAAAGACAGCACTCCAAATTTTGAAGACTGGACAAAGGAACAAGCAAATTCAGATACAGAAAATTCAAAGGACCTTATGGTAAGTTTTTGTACAAAAAAGAATGCAATATAATTTGGTAATCAACAAGCTCTTAAAGCGTGAAGAGCTTACTTGTCAATGTCCAATCCTGCATACTTAAAAAGGTTCTGAGAATTAAGGCTCAACATGACATCAGAAAAGTAGAATGATAATACAAATACAACTCCAGGCAACAAAGATAGCATTGAGCATAAAAGGATATCAATGCAGAGGTAAATCCAACTCCAACACCTGCAGATCCACAGGCATTAAATGATAAATATCCTTGAGAACTTCCAGTTATTTATTCAGTAATCAAGATAACTGCATTAATTGTTGAGAAAAAGTTACAAAACAAGGTCAAGCAGTAAACAGCACAAGATCTTTGAGATGAACGTGTCTTCTAAAGAACCCTGATGTTTTGATAGTTATATGGGTATATCAGAATTCAGAAGTCTTCAATGACCTACGACAAGATAGCTGATCCTGTTTTGCCAGAATTCTAGTCTTGGAAGATTGACAAATCTGAATTTTTTTCTTTATAAATGAGCCATTTTTATACTCAAAGAAGATGATGAGTAGGCTTCATAATGTATGATGCATTTAAACTGAAGTTTTGGAAGATTATTTGTCCGTGCCTTTTCCTTCTTCCAAGGTTACTGAAGAATTTTTTTTTCCCAAATCAAAAGGGTATCCTTAGTAGTAGTACCATCTAGGATTTGCTATTTAACCAGCTCATAATAAAGTAACTCAAGTTAAGTCTTAATTAACAATAACTACTCAACTAATTAATAAACTAATAAGAAACTGAACAGCAACCGACATTGACGTGATTAGCAACAAGCTATTAATAGCAGTTACATACCAACTCTCACAACATTAACTAGAGTTATTTTCAGTATCCTCATGGATGCCTATTGATATTAACGCATTGCTTCCCACAAGTTCTCTAGAATTGTAGAATACAATGGATTTGGAAGAAAAAGAGCAAAAAAAGATTGTTTAAAGACAAGGTAAGAGAAAGATAACCTGCTGACAGTGAGCCAACAAAAGTCTCAAGAAATCGAACAATCACAAAGAAAAAGTTTTTTCCGGAATAAGCATGACTTCTAACCAAGGACATTGTTCTGCAAAAGATGATTCTAATTAGAATAAAATCTATAGCAATGGAAATGCAAGAAACAAACCAATTACTTCACATACCTGTACAAGGAAATTGCCATCTGCCGTTATCCAACATGAGAACAAGAAATATTAAATAAAGTCATCTTCAACCAAGATCAAGAATTACTTCAAAACGTAAAACTTACGGCATCATTCAATACAGACTCTCCAAACACCAAAGCATAAAGGTTCACGTCTGTGCCAAGTTCCTAGAGTGATGACATGACAATGATGAACTACTTAATTAAACAATAAATCATAAACAAAATTTTACATTCACCATATGGTGTCAATGAAACTTCAGAAATCATATACAAAATTTTACATTCACCATATGGTGTCAATGAAACTTCAGAAATCATATACAAAATTTTACATTCACCATATGCTGTCAATGAAAATTCAGGCAGATACATGATGAAATCCAAATAATGGCATACAATAATAATTTATGTATTTACATTCTAAACAGTTGCAAGTACATTTTTAGATTCATATAAGATACATATCCTGAAACTCGATGTAACTAAATTCTTACAAGGAAACTCTTCAGAATCTAGCTGAACTTTTTTAAGAAAGATAGGACAGTAACTTCTGAGTGAGAAGAAGAAAGGAAAAAAAGTAGGGAGAGATAAGATATCAACCCACTCAAGATCAAATAAGTTTACTAGAAATCAGATATGATCGCTTTTAATGGAATTTTTTCATGTTTACAGTTTGATTTCCTCCACAATCCTAACAATCCATGATATATACTTTTAAGAAATGGACAAACACCTGAAAAATGGACAAAACAGTGACAGGATCCGTTGCCGAAATCAGAGCACCAAACATAAGACATTCAACAAATGGAAGCCGGTACATGAGAAATGCTAATCCACCAAGGTAACTGCAACAGAAACCGCATTATGGTGGCATAAATTAAAAATAAAAGCAAGGGTACATCAAACGAGGGTTTTGCAACTAAAGGCAAAGAAGAAAAGTTTTACACAAGACCACCCGTAACAACCGAGGCTATAAAGGTTCCCAGGATAGCAAACGTCACAATTGCCCCAAAGTTTGAGAAGAAAGGCTTCTATATAAGCAGCAACATTCAGTTAATAGCATGATAACACGACAACTACACTATTAGACTCAACAAACTTATCAGGGAAACAGGGAAGCATTGGTTGGAGAATTGCACTTACAGGTGAAAGACTGAATCCTGACTGAGTAAGCAAGAGTGTTAAGGAGACAAAATGGGGAACACAAAAAAAGAAAACCTAATTGGTTTGTAAATTACGACAGTGAAGGATATAATATGATCGGAGGCAAAAGGAAAAGGAAGAAAAATTCTTCATGAAAGTTGAACCATGCCCTGCAGAAGTAGAACATGAGGAAACTTGGCTAACTCATTCCGGCCACACGAGACGTCGGCACTGGCAGATGGAAAGAAGGAAGATATTGAACCTGATGTTAGTTTCAGTATTCGAAATGTTGGCAAGCCCGCCGACGATTAAACCTGACATACAAGTGATTAAAGGAAAGGGAGAAAAATGGAGAGGTAATAACTCAAACAAAAAACAATCGCAATAATAGAAAGAACATTAGGCAGAAAAGAATAAATTGCAATAGTAAGTTGTCAAGTAAGTCCCAAACTGAGAAGCGTAATCAGATTGGGAAGTACGAAGGAGAAAAAGAAATTGAAGATACCGATGAGAAGAGAAGCACTGGCTTCGGGAAGAAAATAGACTCTATGGCGGCGAAGGACATGGCCGAGAACGAAAGAGAGAACGAGCATCATGATCTGAAGGAGGATGCCGACACCGGCGGCTTGCTGGTCCTTGACCGGACTACCTTTAGGGTCGGCCGGAGAGATGAGCATAATTTGAGCTTCGTCCTCCATGGCCATGGTGGATCTTCCGCTGCTGAACCGATCGTCTGCTGAAGTTGCTGGCCGTTTTCTTTTCGTTGGGTAATTGGCTTCGATTGTTTCTGTTGAAGAAGAAGTTGAAAAGTCGCTCCTCCAAAATCTCGATACTTCTTTTAGTTTTTATCTAACTTCATCAATAACAACATAATTTATTTTTTAAATCCTTTTTTTTGCCTTTTCTCTTTTTTTTTTCCATTTTCTTTTTTTTATTTTCTTGTCTTTATTTTTTATTATAGTTCTCAAAATTAAGGAGGGTTGGCTTTAAGTTCTAAAATGTTTTTCTTTAAAGAAAATGTTTATTTTAATTCTCAAAATTTTAAAAACTATTAATTAACTTGAGTATATGTCAATTTGGTTTTATTATTTTATATCATATCTAATAGATTAAATTATACAAAATACTTTTAAATTGTATATTTTATGTCAAATATATTTGTATACTTCTAGTTCAAAAATATATTTACTTTTAATTCAAAAATATTCTCACTATTACTGTATGAACAAAAATGGTTAATATTATTTTACTTACTCTCTATTTTCCTCTTTTTCCTCTCCTCTTATTCGATAATCCTTTACTCTCATTTCCATTTTACATTTTTTTGTCTGAAGAAAATAAAAAACTAAATAAAACTGTCCAAAAGTAGTGTAAACTATAAAAAGAAGAAAAAGAATACTAGTAATATATATATATATAGTATTGGATTATTTATCATTTTTGTTTTAAGGGAAATTTTCAATCTTAAAATTTTGTGAGATTTCGTGAAATTTTATGTTTAACTTAAAGTTTTATTTTGATGCTTAAAAAATTAGATGAATAAGAGAAAAAAATGATGACACTTATGTAGGAAAAAAAAACAAGGACGTCTATGTAACTTATTATCAAATCAATTCTTTTCAAACTCAATAAGACTTCAAACGAATTGATCATTATATTATTCGTTCGAGTATTTTTTTTTATTATAGAGTTATTTTTACAACGAGCGTTAACAGTTTTTATTCATATAATAATGGTAAATGTGTTCTTTAACTTTTTTTATATATTTTAAAGATATTTTTTATACGTTCGAAAGTTTGGTGGTGTTTTTGAAATAAGACTTTCATTCAAAACTTGAGGTAACAGGTATCTTCAAAGTTCTTTTTTAGAGTTTAGGAATATTTTATAAACAGTATTTTTGGTACATTTTAAGTTTTGTTTCAATTTGATTAGGTTTCAAGGTTTTGCACTTTTATCCTCAAATTATCACTAAATCTCATCGTCTTTACCATGAATCGCTATTAATTAATTTAAAAAAATTAGAATGATTAAAATTAATTAATTTTACTATTTTTTACCATAATTAAAACTATTTTTTTTAATTTCATGATTATTAAAAAAAAAACTATTAAGGGATATTAACACCAAATCAGAGAAGTGTGTATTTAATGAAAAATTGAAGTTAAACTTAAATCTTGACACTTCATAAGCAAATTAAAACAAAACTAAAAAATTTAAAGATTAAAAATAACATTTTGAAATCCAAGAAACATCGAAAAATTATGCCAAACTTAGGGACAAAAGCGTATTTTTCCCTTTTCTTTTCATTTGACAAACACAAAGAAATAAACATGTCATATTGACAATCACTTCACTTTTTGTTTTTATTGATTTTTAGGATGTCAATTGATTCCATTTTTTAATTTAATTACAAATAATTTAAAATTAAGTAAAATACACTTTTTGTCATTGAGATTTAGTTTTGACGTCTATTTAATCCTTGAGGTTTAAAAAACGATACTTTAGTTCCTCAAGTTTGAAAAATAAATAGTTCCAGTGTTAAATTTAAAAGTCGGTTGACTAACGAAAAAATGACATGTTCGTAATAATTTTTATAATTTAGGCTTTATATTCTTTTTTCCTCTTCGACTTTCTTCTCTGGCTCTCCCAAAGGTTTCTTCTTCCCCTCGTGGGTACATTTTTCAACTGGTGCCTATTATGCCATTTGTTGTGCTCCCCATTGTTAGTCATCTGTTATGTATTGGTACAAGTGTGTTAGATATGTGTTCTCAAGAGATGAATAAAGTTTCCAAATTTTTCTATGTGATTTTATTGCTATTAACTTCTATTGTTGTCTTCTAAAAAAAAAAATGAAACTTCCATTGTTGTTTAAATTTACTATAAATCTTCTTATGAACAACTCAAAATTGAAGGAGCAAGAGCAAGCTTTCATGGAGATCACAAATACATTTGGTCTCCTTCATTGTTGTTCGCTCACTATCACTCACTATGATTCTTTCAATCATTTATACGCAAAGAGATTAAAATATTTATAAATAAATAAAGTCACGTAAGTTTAATTTGACAAAGAAGAAAAAAATTGCACTCAATTTGTCCGTTATTTTTTTCGTTAGTCAACTAACGGTCAAATTTAATTCAAAGATCATCTAGAACTATTTTTTCAAACTTCAAGTACTAAAGTGTAACTTTTGAACTATTTTTTCAAACTTCAAGGACTAAAGTGTAACTTTTGAAACCTTCGAACCAACTAGACATTAACACCAAATCTCATGAACCAAAAGTGTATTTTACCTTTTAAAATTCTAAATACACATTAGAAAAAGCAAACTTCTTATGTCTAGAAAGCTAACTTTATAATAGATACACTATCCTCCTTTTTTATTGAGCGGTCATTCAGGGGACTTAACTGATAATCCAGGTTGTTTCTCTCTCGACAATGAAGTTTATCCTTTAGTGTCCCATTGGCCGACCTTTGACCCTTGTTTTTTTTTTTTAGATCAAAAACACTTTCTTCAAAGTGGTATTTGTAAGATCCTACCCAGTTTAAAGAGTTGTTACTAATTAATTGCGCCATGTTTAAACCTTTCTTTTAGGAATATTACTTTTTTTAGTTTTTTTTTCAAGAATACAACTTTTTCTCCTTCCTTCCATTTTTAGAATTGAATCCGCCACTCACCTTGATTGATCTCTCTCATTTTATTTTTATTTTTTTTCTTTTTTCAAATTCAACCCTTCAAAGTAACAGTTTCTTTAGACATTATTTTTAACAATATGTAGAGTGGAAGAACCAAATTTATAATTTTGAGGTTGATGGAACAAGAACTACAATTGAACACGATTCTTTAGACAATTAAACAATATTCAATCAAGCTCACATAAAAGAATTCAGGTTAGACTGATTCATGTTGCCTACTTATTCTGAATTAGGGGGAAGTCATAAAATCCAGTCCTTATTAGTCATCATCCATCATCACATGAAAATGTTAATAAACTATGTCACAAAATAAAACACAATTATATATCTTGTTAGCAAAATTTATTGTACACATTACATTGCCTTTGAGAATTCTTACCCTGTGCACCACTGAGTAAATTTCAAGGAAAAACAAAACACTCTCAATCATTTACAAATTTGAGTTACATCTGGGATCCCACTTACCCACAATACAACTCATTCAAAAATACCAAAATATAACTGATAATATGATTGATTACTCAATCAACAGGATCTAACTTTAAGGAGACAAAAAAAAGGTATCTCTATATAAAGAATTGACCTAAAAATGACTCATTTACAAAAGAAGGGGAAAAAAATGCCATCTGAAGAACTATATGAGTCTGAAAGCTTTGAGGTGCCTTTTTATGGATTAATATTGCATTGTCGAAGGTACTCATGGTCAAAATCGACATACTTCATCCAATAGTTACGGTACCTTGGTATGGCTATCTCCAGCCAAGGTTTCATGTTTCCATTGTAATGTATGACAGCAGCTCGTTCGATTTCCTTCTGGTTGACACTAGGGTTGTATCCGAGGCCTAGAACGTGCCAGGATCGGTCAAGAGGATGTGTGCGCTTCCAGAATGTTATAAGACCCGGTGGCAAGGTTCCCAACTTCCACAATTGTCTGTCATGATTCTGGTGCAACAAGAAATGGGAAGCTTAAAAGAAGGTTAAATTGCAACTCATAAATAGTCCCTACAGTAGAGACTATGTATGGAGATTTTATCAAACTATAAGGACTAAATTCTAAGTTTTCTCAAACCATAGGGACCAAATTTGTAAATAAATTTAAAAAAAAGTTATAGATTTGAGAAATACACGGATGAAAAAGAGATTCATTTAAAGAAAGGGAGGAGATATTCCAAAAAGGCTAAGGGTTAAAGAAAAGAGTTCCAACGGGCCATGATATGAACAAGATTATAATTACAAAAGAGTTTAGAAAGAAGACAGCAGGGGGAAGCAAAGAATCCAATGGAGTCCCACAAGCCTTCGAAAAAAAAAAAAAGTAATGGTTACTGTCATTTGAAGCAAAAGGTAACATTTAAGAAGACAGATGGGACCAGATTCATGATAGGGAAAGATAAGTAATTAATATTGGAAAACTCACGAGTTTCTGCCATGTGTGATATACATCAGTTATGTTCTGCCTCTTCCATTCATCCAAATCAAATATATTCATTCCATATGCCCAGCCACAAGCACGAGGGTCAAAATTCTTTGATATGAGCTCGTTTGAGAAATTAAGATACTTATCAAAACGGTGAAAACTTTCTCCACAAGTCTCCACTGCCCCATTTACATTCCCCTTCAGATCAAGGGACCAAAGGCCAGTAAGATCTTTCTGCACAACTATGTCATCATCCAAAAACAGCACCTTCTTCAGTTTTGGGAATATCTCTGGCAAGTAAAACCGGAGATGATTCAAGATTGATAAATACTTTGGGTTCCGAAACTTCATATTTGAATCAGAATGGGCTCTATGAGCTTTGAAGTAATAATTTATTGCTGATGGAGAACCCAATTGCTTGAGAACTGGACTGTAACTTGAATTTAACCACGAGAATTCTTCAATACTCTGGACCTGAATAGTCGCTTTTCCAGGCAAATTAACCAGAAACCACATCCTCATTGCAGCATAATTGAGCCGGTCTGTAACAATGTGGAAAACATGTTTTGAGGGATCCTGTCAAATTTCAATGAAATTATGTAAGTTGTGATGTTGCAACGAAGCTACATTCATACTCTTCCCGTCCAGGGAAAACAGAGCATAAAAATCTAAAAACACATTCATAGTCTTTTCATTTTTCTTGTTAAGCATTAAACTTCTATATTTATAGGTAGAAGATATATATACCTTTGCATGAGCAATGGTTGAATTCACAACAACTGCTGCTGCCAATACATTATCTGAGAACAATGCATAATGATACAAACTGGAGTCTTCTAGCTTTTCTTGATTGGGAAACGGGTGCTGAGAATAATTCAAACTATAGTATTCAACTGTCAGGCGTAAGGGAAGACAGTGAAGGCCCTTAGGAAGTGTTTTTGCTGTTAAATGTGACAAGAACAATGCTTGCTTCTTGTGCACTCGTAGCTGCTCCTCTGTTGACTGCAGCATAGCTCGAATCTTTTTTACCATCAAAGCACAGTCATCCTGAATCTGCTTTCCTCTGGCCAATGTTTCGTCCATTGCCCTTAACTTCTCTTGGGCACTGCATTTATCAGGTATGTTAAACAATCAAATAGTGGAAGCTGTGACTACTAGCCAAAATTATCACAAATTAGAATGTTGAAAGGAACAAAGTGAAATATGAAAATGCCATACAAGATGCCAAATATTAACATGCTTCAGAGGAATACACTTACTCCCTGGGCAGCTCTGAGTCTTTATTTGCACGACCTAAAATGCGTTGGATGTCTTTCATCCGTTGACGTAGTTGTCTAATAAAATGAACATTATTCCTTGTGGCTGAAAGGGAAAGAAACAGTTTTGCCTGGACAAGTTGATCTTTAAGATACTGAACTTTGGCATTTGGTGCAGAAGTTTCATCATCATCTTTTTCTGATTTATATGATTCTCTTGCCTTGCGAACCTTGTCAGTGGACTGGATGGATTGTCGTTCATGTTTTCTTTCCTGGAAAATCAAGCCATAGAAGGAAAGGAGCCGAGTGAAAAAGCTACTGGAGATGTACATGTATACATGCACGCTGAATATAATTGTTTCTGAAAAGAAAATCATTATATCAATACTGAAATCAGAAACGATCATAAAGACCAACAAACCAGAATGAATAACATGAAATCAGAAACGATCATAAAGACCAACAAACCAGAATGAATCACATATAGTTAACTACCGGAGTTAGTAATATTCTTAATTACCAAGTACTGATATAAGCTTGCAGAAGACAGCAGAACTTAGTCCTTAAGCTAGTACACTAACATAGTAGCCGCACTTGCAACTGGACAGCATTATTTAAATTTTGATTCCATAAAATACCAAGTTGATCCAGCAAGGGTTGCATTTAACATATGTTTCCTTTAATAATCGGTGGTTATAGCCTCCGAGTATTATGAAAGTATTATCGATACTAATTTTGGTCTAGGACAAAGAATAGAAGTATACATGATAACAGTCCAAAATAAACGTGACTAAGACCTTGCGTCTAGAATAATTTATCTCCCACTTTCATCCAGCTGAAATAAAAATGTAGAGAGGAAAGACGAGTACTAATTTTATCAATTACAACAAAACAGTTAAAGAAGAAAAATCCGCTCTCCTGCACCATTCATAACATAAAAGGTATGATGAAAGGAAGAACTGTTCTCTATATTCCAGACCCATCAACGTTCTTCTTAGTTCTCAAAAATATGACAATAAAAGAAATGGACCAGAAATTTATGAGAAGCGAAGCGCTTTAACCAAATTTTAAGAGGCATTAAGGACTTTTTGCATTAGTCAAGTGAATTCTGTAGTGTTTTCTACCTTCGCATGCTTAGGGTCAGATTGTACCGGTATGCCCTTGCTACGATTCTGCTGCCCCGGTTGGTCGGTGATCTGCCTGATGTGATTCTCTCTAATCGAACTAACGTTCTCATTCGTAGTTGACAGTGCACGAGTAGATTTATACTCCAGCGATTTCGGTAATTGCAAATCTGCAACGATAAGATTTGCAAAATTATACAAACGCAAAAGACAAAATAAGAAAATGTTGAATTCAAAGGAAAAAAAAATTAGAAAACCATGAGCTGAGCCTTGGCCGTCGGTTGAATTCTGCTCAATAGCAGACGCATCAGGCTCTGGATGAGCTGTATTGTTAGAATACACAGTTCCAACCGGTTCTTTAATAGTCCTAGAGGATTCCTGATACAAGAAATAACATCGAATAAGAAAGGATCTACAAGTTAAATCCAGAAATAAGCCGAGCAGGAAATCAAACAGAAGAGATATAGAAAGCAACAACAAGAAATTACTTACAAGAGGAAGTATATTCAAATGTTCAGAATGACTGCTTAAAGTCTGTGAAGAACAAAAAAAGCAACAATGCAACTATTAATTCATGTAATTCAACAAAATGAAGAGAAAATCGGAGAATCCCACTTACAAAGCTTGAGAAATCTTCCAGAAATTCACCTCTCGCTGAGAAAAAGGGGGGAAAACAAAATTGAGTAACAAAGTAGTTAAGAACATGACACCAAATCCAATGGAGAGTAGGAACTTACAGGAGGAAAAATCGAAGGATCCAAGACGATGAGTGTAAAGAACAATCGGAGCAATGACAGTGACAAAAAGCATAAACAGCACCAAATTCCTCACAATCATTGTTGTCGATCCTTCTGTCGGTAAGATTTGATACGAGAAATGGGATGAAGATGAAGATGAAGATGAAGATGGCAAACGAGGAGATTGGGATTCAGGAGCGTACATCAACCATAGCCACAAGCAACAATTTGTTTACTGAGAAAATTTTTGTTTCTGCTTCTGAACAAAGAAATAAATACGGCACATTGAGAGACTGGTGGAATTCCTACTGTTATTCCATCTTTAATTTTCTTTAATAAAATTAAGCGATAAATTAGAAATAAATAACGACAATAAAGAGCCACTCACACGGATGATTGTGCTCTAATTTTTTTAGATTTTTTTTTTAAAAAAACAATAATTGAATTTAGAACAAATATCAATTTATATTTTAAATTTTTGGGTGTTGTATCAATTTAAACCCTGAATTTTGATAATTGTATCAACTTACCCTAAACTTTTATAAGTGCATCAATTTAAATTATGAACTTTCATAATTGTATCAACTTAAACATTCAATTATGTTTATTTGAATACACTTATGACTGTTTTGAATTTAAATTGATATATTAATAAAAATTTAGGATTTCAATTGATATACTTATGAAAGTTTTGTGTTTAAATTGATATAATTATCAAGTAAAGATTTAAATTGGTACAAATCTCAAAGTTTTTAAATTGATACAATTCTTATTTTAGGATTTAAATTAATATAATTCCAACATTTAAGAGTATAGATTGATATTTATCTTTGAATTTATTAGATATGAATTTCAATTTTGTGTTGAGAAGATTATGAATTTTAGAAAATTCAAAAGTTTCAGTTACAAAATTTACATTTTAACGTTTATCTAATTATTAAGGGCAATTTAATGCTCAAATTTGAACGGACAAAATTTACTCTAAAAATAATGACAAACATTTCGGTTATAGATTTTACTATTTATTCCATCTTGGTCTTCAAAGTTTTAAATATTTAATTTAGTCTTTTCAACTTCTAAAGATTAGAAGACGATATAATATTTTGATTTTAATCCCAAAATGTAGGTTTTTTTTTCCCTTCAAAACGTGTCATATATATGTACGAAAGAGAATATGATTTAACTGACATATAATATATTTGAAGCGATCTATGGTTCGAATTTTTTTATACAAAAATTTGACATCTACCATATATTAGTTACTAATTGATTTCAATCAAATTTCAAGATTTCAAATAATTTTTTAAGAAGTGAGAAATATAATTGAAGCCAATTCCATAGTTTGAGTTTATTTTGATGATTGAGTCAAATTTAATAACAAAATTGACAACGAACAAATAAACTTTTTTATGATCCACAACCAATAAATAAACATTATTTTTTGGGAAAGGAGAAAAATGTTTGAAGGAATTTTTTTTTATGGACTATTTTTACATTATTGAAAATTATATTTTATTTTTGTCAAAATTGCTTTTGAGCAAGATTTAAAATATGATAAAAATATAAAAGTCTTAATTTTATGAAATATTGATAAAAACTTCGCAATAAATATGGATGTCGATAAATATTTATGAAAATTTATTAAAACAAAAAATCCAAAAAAGATGTTTGAATAGATAAATAAATATTTTATGATTTTTAAATAAATTAATATATTTATTATTTATATTAGATTTATATTAGTGAAATTTTGATAGTTATTTTTTATTTTATTTTATAGATTTTTTTTCAATATAATGAAAGTTTCGATTCAATTCTCACGGTAATACCGAACATATATAAATGTAAAAATATCAATAAATCGACGAATATTTAATTAAAAAAATACAAATAGTGTTAGAAAGAGAAAAAGAAAATGAAAGTAATGATATAGATATATAACAATGAAAATAATGATAGTTTGTAAAATGTCGGCGACGGCATTAATGGAAACGTGCGGAGGAAGATCAACTAAAGAAAAGCCACGTCATTCATCACTAAATTTCATAATCCTCTTTAAAGGTTTTTTAATTTTCATATACTTTTAAGCCATTAAAGTCATTTTAATTTAAGGTTTTATAGAGGTTGAAAATAAAAAACATGAAAATAAGATTGTTAAAAATGAAGGATGAATGTTTTTTTTTTTTTTTTTTTTTTGTGCATGAGAATGTCATTAAAATTTTTATGAGAATATATTGGATCAGGATTATTTAGGCAGGATAAATATAATATATACAATAGTTATTTATTGCAATAAATATCAATAACATTTTATTAATAATCGATCAAATGTTACATTTCTTATCTACGAGTTTTAGGATATAAAACCCAATAGTTATGTCATCTGATTCTAGTAGTGCTTTGATTGGACGCATAAATGATTATAGAGGTAATAAGGGGTTGGATCAAATAGCTCAAAAGATAAAATTCAAGAGATGTTGTTTGCAACTATTGTCGTAAGCCTAGCCATACGAAACGTGAATGCAGAAGATTGTCGCTTCAACTCCTGATAATCTTGACAAGTCAATTATGATTTATGTAGATGTGTTTGCTAAATTTCAATCGTATCAAGAGATATTAATGACATCATCTTCTACTCCTACTATTGCCATCGCAAAGAGAGGCAACATCTCTAAATGCCTTCTTTCCTCCACTTCGAAATGGGTCATTGACTCTGAGCTACAGACTATATGACAGGTAAACCTAGCTTATTTAGAACCTCTGTACATCTACCTCTTCACTAATGTCATTATAGCCGATGGAACCTCCACTCTTGTTTTAGGATATGGAACCATCCATCTTACTAAACCAATTTCTTTGTCATCAATTTTAAATTTATCACGTTTCTCTTTTAATTTGATTTCGATAAGTAAACTCACTTGTGATCTTCATTATTGTGTTTCCCTTTTTCTGGTTATTGTTTATTTCAGAATCTTACGACGAAACAAATTATTAGTAAAGAGTGTGAATTTGGAGGTCTTAATATATTTGAACCACAAATACCTACAGCCATCAAATGCTCCAACGTGTGGTCTCCCTTTGAGAACATTGTCGTTTGGGTCAACCGTCTATCTCTGTGTTGAAAAGTCCTAGTCCCCAACTTCAACATTTGTCTTATTTAGATTGTGAGTCATGTCAGTTTTCATCATTTGAGTTTGTATCCTCGAGTCAATAAACGAGCTAGTGCTCCATTTGAATCAGTCCATTATCATATTTGGGGTCCATGTTCTATCGAGTCCAAAGAAGGGTTTGGGTATTTTGTTACATTTGTTGATGACTATTCTCGTGTAACATGGTTATAGTTAATGAAAAATCGTTATGAATTACTTTCTCATTTTCATATGTTGAAATTCGAACCCAATTTAGTGGTGGTTTTAAAATCTTATGGAACGATAATGCTAAAGAATATTTCTCCCATGCACTAAAGTCTTATTTAGATGTCCATGGCATTCTTTATCAATCTTCTTCTGTCAATACTCCATCTCGAAATGGAGTTGTGGAACGAAGGAATTGTCATCTTCTTGAGATAGGCAAAACTTTGATGTTTCAAATGCATGTTCCAAAATCCTTTTGTGCTAATGTTGTTTCTACAACTTGTTTCTTAATAAATCACATGCCCTCTTCCATTCTTAAGAGTGAGATACCTTTTTGTACTTTATGTCTCAAACAATAGTTGTTTCTCATTCCACCCAAAATATTTGGTTGTGCCTGCTTTGTCTGGGATGTTCGAGCTCAACATACCAAGTTGGATCCAAAGTCCTTATAATGTATTTTTCTTGGTTATTCCTATGTTCATTAGGGGCATCGGTGTTATTGTTTTAGTCTAAATAAATATCTTGTCTCTCCTGATGTCACTTTTTTTTAAACATTCCTCATTCTTTTCCTCACCTTCTTTTTCTTTGAATAAGAGTCAATGGGAGCATAAAGAGTTAAAGGATGATTTCCTTGTATACACAATTGTTTCCCCTTCTGATCCCCTTCCTGATTCATCTCTACCTGTCACCTCTATTCTTCCACTCATTGTTAAGGTCTCTATAATCGACGTCAACCTCTTTTAGTTCCATGCCCTATACCCAAGGCTTCTTCTTCTCCTTCCGTTCCATGCTTTGTACCAGAGTTTTTTTCGTCATTGGATCTGAAAATGAGTGATGATCTTCCTGCTCTTTGTAAAGGTAAATGTAAGTACGCTCATCCTATTTCCTCTTTTGTTTCATATAACTATTTGTCATCTTCTACATGTTCATTCATTGCATCCTTAGAATTTGTATTAATCTCTAAAACTGTTCATGAAGGTTTGTCTCATCTAGTTTGAGGTCTGAAATAATCATAAAAGCACACTCACTTCAACATGCATTTTAATCATCATGTTTTATACAGTGGATCATCATAACTAAAATACATGATAAAGAGGGTCAATTTTTTTTTTTTAAGGAATAAAGTAATTTGCTCAAACTTAAACGCAATTTACATAGCTGACCTGAACTTTTAAGAGCATGTGAGGTGGGTTGGAAGGACAGAATATCCATTGGGTAAAGAAAACAAAAACATTATAATTGGTAAAAACATGTACCATTTTTGCCTTAGTCGACAACCAAAAGACACTTTGATGGTACTAATATATGACAGTCTATTTTATTTTTATTTTTTATTTTTTTTGCGTTTATTTGGGATGTGTTTAGTCTTTGGCCCAATGAATTGATGGGTCACACTACTAAAAAAATAATTTTATATCTTATCAACTACTTATATTGTGGGTCCCAAGAATTCAGAACTCTCTAGATTTCATAACTCTTTATCCCTTACCCCAAACACCCTAAAGTGATAGAAGGAATCTGAATGGATTGTAAGGAGTATCTAAGTGTTAACATTTATTCAGTCAATATACGGTAGGGATAATATATAGAACATTACAATTACTTATGCCCACTATAAAACCTATTAAATGACAAAGCTCAATCGATGAAGAACATCACAATACTTGCATTCTTCTTAATGACAGCAGTTTACCCACAAAAGAATTGGACATTTATTTAGAAATTAGACGAGTACTTTTTTTTCCCGAGAATGTTTAAATGGTTGGGTTATGAAAAACAGATCAATAATCTTAAAAATCTTTCAAATTTCGTAAGAAAATTCTGGGCATCAATTGACTGAAAAAGCAAAAAGAAGAGACCTGTGAAATATGCAAGAGAAGAGAGGAATTGGGTGCACAAAATTAGAAAGAAAGTCTAGTATGAAATGGCTTCCCTACACACGTTCAATATGTCTATAAATAAAACACTATAATAAATTTATGATTATCATCAATCACCACATCAATCATGATAGATCTGTAGTTAATCTAGGAAAGAAGAGTGTAATATATATAGATTCCTTCAGAGTCGGTTATATATATTGGACGCATAAAAGTATCCTAGATCATGTGTCATACGAAGGTATGCTAACCAAGATCATATGAAAAAGAATATACAAGCAAAGTGCGCTAAAAATGCAAAGGAAACTAGTACTTAGTTACTTATGAATAAATAGTCCATTTATTACCAAGACATAATTATTTCATTAAAAGAATGATATGTCTTGGTTCCTGATGGGGTGAGATGAATCAGCCTTTTGATGATACAAAGTGGAATGATTGCAAGGGGTCAATAACATAATAATCTACTATATATTAATTCGAAATTAGCTTCCAATTTTTTTCTCTCTGACAAAGTAGAGTTTCTTATTAATACGTGAAAAGTTACCATAAAAAAGTTAGGCCTCCACAAAATAATAATAATAAAAAATTCTATTCCTAAATTGAGACAAAGGGTAAATATAATAATAATTTGGAAGTGAACATCAAAACTAAAAAAGAAAATAAGAATTCTGAATTCATAGATTCTTGAGGACATCATTACAAAACTTGTTTATTAAATTAAGCAGGGGAGAATAAACATCTTAAGGTATTAAGAAAATGTAACAACAGTCAAACAAAATGCCCAAGTTGAGGAGTAATTTTAACTTCAATTTCATTTATGTTTAACCACATAAAAGTTTGTTGTTGTAGATAATGTCAGGCATGTATCAGGCTTGGAAACTTTTAACATTTGCTTACAACTACTTTCCTTGAAATAGAGACATAAAAAACACCTTGCAAACAAGATGCTAGAATAACAACAGAAAATATGGGAATGTGAGAAAACTTATTCTAGAATAACAACAGCTACATTTACTAGGTCTGAACAAAATGATCAACTTTAGAGGGAAAACCTAAAACACTATTAGGATGTGTAGAAATAAGAAACATGTGTAGATGTAGGGGTAAAAGTTGGCTCACATTTACAAATTTATGGAAACGGTTTTTTTTTTTTCAGATAAGGTGCTGAACTTTCCATCAGAAAAAATGAAAGAACAAATTCAAGGTAAATGTTGAATTTTTCCCATAATTCTTACGCATAATCGTGAAACCAAAATATGAAATTTGAACAATTAGAAATAAAAGTGGGACAAGTATCAAAGTTGAGGACCAAGACAGGTTTACACCAATTCTAATGAATTCTCACCAAATTTAAGCAATAGCAATTCCTCGTCATGATGTAGCCAAGTATTCACCAATAAACGAAGCAGTATCTTTTCATATTTGCAATTCTGATTTTACACATTGAATGACTTATAAAGGATTGTGAAAACTTGCGGACTCTTCAGCCAAAATCACTATATTATTATTTAGCAAGAAAAACATGACATTGACATTATAAATGGAGAAGAGAACCTGTGTTCTAAAGGAATCCACCCATTCAAGGACGACTGAACATGTGATATCCACTATCCGATGAAGGTAGCCAGAAATTTGGAAATTTGATCTTCGGAATAAAGACAGAAGTATTGAACTGGCCCGGTTTGCAAATGTTACATGTCCTTTTGGCTTTGCAACCAAAAATTTCATCTACCTCCCTTTGATAAGCTAACAGAAAAAGCTTTAACTTCAGCTCCTTAGACATGAAACACTAATCGTCGGAATGCTGCCTTTCTCAATAAGAGATTTGACTCCCAACCCAGTTTGTTCATCTTCAGATAATTTAAGGATTGCATCTCTTATGGTTACATATTTCTTGTCGGTCGGATCGGGAATGTTTCCTTTCTCAATTGTATCCTTTAATATGTGAAGAGCCATGGAAAAGTTGTGTTTTGATATGAAAGCATCGATCAGTGCAACAGAGACATAACTGTCAGGTTTCATTTCCTTTTCTTCCATCCTGTGGTAATAAACTAGAGCTTCATCAGGCCTTCCACACTTGCAAAGACCATGCACAATTGCCATGTAAGCAATCCTGTTCGGGGAGCAACCTTTTTGCTGCATTTCATTCCAAAATATTTCAGCATCATCAGGTCTTCCAGAATTGCAACATCCATCAATCAAAGTCGTGTAAGTGATGATGGTTGGCTCCCTGTTCTGTTCATTCATTTTGGAAAGACAAAAGATGGCCTGATCAATATCACCACTTTTGCACCATCCATCAATAAGAAGATTATAGGTAACAACTGAAGGAACAAGCCCGGCCACTGTCATTTTGTTCAGAAAATTGTGGGCTTCGTTAACTTTTCCAGCTTTACAAAAGCCATTTATCAATACATTATAAGAAACCACATCTGGACGATAACCACGAGTACAAATGTCTTGAAACATCTCGAAAGCACGATCCACTTCGTTAATCTTGACTAGCCCATCCATGGCAGCAGAGTAGGCAACTATATCAGGCAGGAAGCCTTCACTAACTACATCAGCGAGAAAATTACAAGCTTCAATAACTTGCCCATTCTTACACAGTTGTTTCACGAGGAGTGTACAATGTTTTATCCATGGCTCGTGCCCACGATCCCGCATATTCCTCAATAATTCAATGGCTCCTACAGTATCCTCTCTCCTACATAGGCACCCAAATATTGAATTATGGGTAAAATGTGTCGGCTGAAGTCCGGATTGCTCCATATCTCTCAAAAGCTTATAACTTTCATCCAATCTGTCTGATTTGCACAGTGCATCTATCAAATTGTTATAAAGTAATTGGTTGCGTTCACAACCAAGTTGAATCATATCTTCAAAGAGGCTTAATGCTACATCCTGATCCAACTTACCTGTTGTCTTCAGCAAACCATCAATTACAATACTGAATGAAGCAGTATTAGGAAATACCTTCTTAAAAATTTGGTGGATCTCAAAAACGTGAATATCGCCACTATGAGATTCATTTCCTATCATAAGCCGAAGCAAATAACAAGTACTCTCTACTTTACCAGCATTAACAAGACATTTCAACACACTATTGTAAAGCAAGATCATACCTTCATCATTTATATCTTTTGGTCTTTCCCCAAGTAACATGATCACAACTCTTTCTTCAGAAGAAGATGCTATCAGCTTTGCAAGTATCTCGACATCAGGCGCAATTCCAAACAACTTCATCTTCAAAAACAAAGCCATTGCTTTCTCAAATGCCCCCTTCTTACAAAGTCCTCCTATTAGCACATCATAGATTGAAATATCAGGAGTAAAACCCAGTTTCAGCATTTTCTCAAACAACTTAAGAGCCATATCCTCTCTGGATTCCTTCACAAAACCATGAATCAATGCATAGAATGTCTTTTCATTTAACCCAAGATTTTGATCTCCCATTCTGTCTATGAATTGCATTGCTCTATCTACCTCACCCCACTTGCTAAAAGCTAATGCCAAGATAGAAAAGACATACCCATCAACCCACCCTCTCTCATGCATCTCACTATACACAATTAGAGCTTTGTCAAACCTTTCAGCATTGCAATAAGCCTTCAAAACAGGTGTCAATGTGTACTTGTCCACTTCCCACCCAAAATCTTTCATCTCCCTCAACCTGTTCTCAATGGAATCAATAGCATTTGCCTTGGACAAAATTTCCAACAAACAGTTATAACTATAACTATTTGGAACACAGAGATCCATTGATCTAACCTGATCAAACAAAAAGTTAGCTTCCTCAACCAACCCCACGTTTCCCAAACATCTTAAAAAGACTCCCAAAGCTCCAGGGGTCATTGAACAACGAAAGTTAAGGACATCCTTAGCAATGGCTCTCAGTGGGGCATTTTGTCGAGCATGTGATAGGATTGATGCAATGGCATTGAAAGTATAACAATTATGCCTGTACCCATGTTGTTTTGAGGCCCAAGTGAAGAACATATGAGCAACCTTCCAACTCCTCAAGCCATTCAAGACTGTTTCAACAATTCGAGTGTTGAGTCTTGAAGCTAAATTTTTCAGCTTGGGGTCATCAGGGGAAAATTTTTGTTGGCTAAAGAGGGAAATGAAGTTACTACTGATATGGGTTTCATCCAGAGAAGGACGAACATTGATTACTTCTGTACAAATTGATCTATAAGGTCGAGAAACCGTAGGAGAGATTTTTGCTGAAGATAAGCGAAGCAATGGCAAACAAATTAGTGAAATTGACGGACTTGCAAAGGCTTTGATTGGCAAGCGTGTTTCCGAAAAGCACCATTGGAATGGAGATGAGAAATTCAAGTTCCGGTTCATAAAGCTGAAGCTCATATTCCAGACGTTTTTTGGGTTCTTCCATGTGAGCTCTCTCATTCATAGAAGGTTTAGCAGTAAAATCTGAAAAATTAGCAATGAAGTAACTCAAATATTCATACATGAACTTTGAAGTTTATTTATGACAAGCAAAACGTGCTAAAACTGCAAAGGAAACTAATACGTTTGATTAAATAGTCCATGTATTACAAATTCATAATTCTTTCATTAAAAGAATGATGTGCCTTGGTTGCTGAAGGGGGTGAGATGAATCAGCCTTTGCAGACAAGTTGGAAGCCAAAAAGCCAAAAAGCCAAAAACTGAGATTTTTGTTTCCCTCAACAAAACCAAACAACAACCAAGAAGGAAAAAGACAATCAGAACACTTTCAATTGCAGAGAAGTGAATGAGAATGATAAAATACATAATACAAAAGAGTAACATTGAAGGGTGACATGCGGTCGATTATTTTGTGATTGATCAATTGTTGTGAGCGAAAGAGTAATGATGGCGGTGACAACGAGTCGACATTGATACGGAGGATGGGAGGAGGTTGAGGTAGCATGAAAAAGAAAATAGGGAAAGTGTAACAAATAGGACAATATTAATGGGGTAAAGAGTTTTGAGATCAATTTTTAAAAAGAAGACTTTTTGGACAAATGAACATGTGAAATATCTAAATTGAACTTGAATTATTCTAGAGTTTTTTTGTACGGATAACCATTTCTCGGGCACCTTTATGTTTTTTGACCCGCCCCCACAAAAATATGAAATTTGACCTTATGCTTACGTCAGGGCGCACTTTCAACATTCCTAGTGATATTGGATTGAAATGCCCAGCCCGACGACTTTTCCAAAACTCTATTCCTATTTTAAAATGGAAGTGCAATGAATAAATTAACAGAGTTCCATATTGTTCTAAGTGACATCGCAATAGTGATGAATGTCCCGACCCGACGATGGCTTATCCCTGACCCAATGCCATGGCCCAACGCGACATCACTTTTTCACACTTTTATCTCAGCATCGTCTCGAGGTAGTGAAGCTCATTCCAACCTGATGTCTTCTCGCTTAACTCAACCTGATGTCTTCTCAAAAGCCCTATCTCGATTTTAAGAAAAAGTGTGATGTATAAATTAAAAAAGTTCAAAATTCCATTCAACATTTTATCTAATTTCGACAATTATGGATTCTACGTTTTCTTAAGATTTCTTCTTCTTTCCGCTTATCTCAGTCGTCTTCACTTCTCAAAGTAGGTTAGTCTGTAAATCCCTCTTTCGATTTCCTATTGGTTTGTTGGTCATATTTAAATGCTTTCGTTTGTGCTCAAAAAATGTTAATAGAACTAGAATTTTCAGTTTGCAAGACTTGTGTTGTGCGAAATCATGTGTTGCTCTTGTTATACGTTTCATGTTTGTTCGTATGAAAGTGAGTGAGAAGGGTTACATGGATGCTCAAAATACCCATATTTTAAGGGCACAACTATTGAGTTAGGAATCTTAATTCCTTAGTATTCCTTGAATTACTCACGTATGGTATCTATTTGAATGAAATCTAGGTAATATATGGCATTGATTTTGAAATATAGGGTAGAGGATGAGTTACCTGCACAGATTACGAATCTATCTCACATTTGGCATGCGAACAGGTGGTGAAAGAGAAGCTTTCGTTAGCACAGTTGGACATGTTTAGACGAACCATCTTTAGGCATTTGGTTGACCTAGACTTGGTATTCAATAGTCCTCTTGTCCATTACATACTTCAAAGAGAGGTGGTTGATGATCAGTCGGATGTCATGAGCTTCCTTATAGGTGGTAAGGTTGTCACATTCAGTAAGGAAAATTTCCTACCCATTACAGGACTATGGTCATCTCCAGATGCTAGTGAAAACATCTTGTCAAGCACAGGCACCGGTTATCTATGAGACAAATACTTCAAAAACATAGAAACCATGCGTCCGACAGGTATGAAAGCCAAATATGTGAGTTGGAGTTTGATAATAAGGTGTCTCTTGTGTATTATGTTGAGATCGTAATGGTAGGGGTACGAATCGTGTGAACACGAAGTTGGGATACACATTTATATGTGAGATATTGTGAGATGTTACGAGATAAAAAACGATAGCTATAAACCTACCTAAAAAATGTGCATACCCACCCTAAATCACTTAAAACATCTATAAAAATGAGTTCCAATTGAGTGTTTCAGGTTTGGAGGTTGTTTCAAGAAGTTGCGAGACAAAAAACAGTAGTAAAAAACTACCTAAAAAGTGTCCATACACACCCACCAAAACACCTATAAAAATGAGTTTGAATTGAGTGTTTCAAGTTTAGAAGTTGTTGCAAGTGTTGTGAGATAAAAAACAGAACCTAAAATGATATTCAAAACCTTCCTAATGTCTTCTATACCCAACCTAAATCATCACAATCAATTAGAAGGGGTGGTTACAAGTTTTTGTGTTTGGGTGACATATTTGAAAGATAAAACAATAACACCCAAATGTGGAGCAACTCTTATTTTTACAAAATAAAACTAACCAACGATAGCATTCACAATAACCAAAGCAAAATAAACCTTGCTCTTCCATTTTGACTGCCAATCAGAAAACTCAATTAAAAGAGAAAAATCGGAAACCTCAAAAAAAAAAAAATACAACAAAAATCAGCAAAGAATAATCTCAAAAGAAAAAAATGTAACAACCCAAATTTCTAAAAAAAGAAAGTAGAAATGTTATTACAAGTCAAAATCAAGGTGTATGTTCCCTACGATGGTTGAAGTTTGAGTAAGAAGGTACCAAGAAGTTGTTGTCCACGTTGCCGAAACGCTTGTTCACCGTTGTCCACGTAAAGGTAACGCGCCGCCGCCGCCGCCGTCCAAATCTCCACCGTCGCCGCTGTCCAAATCTCCGCCGCAGCTGCTATCCAGCCCGTCCGATCGTTCCGCCGTCGTCGACTGATTGCTCTGCCGCCGTCCAAGGGAGGTTGGAAGATCGATGGAGTGTTGCTCCTAAGAGTTGGGAGACATGCGCGCGAGGGAGAGGGAAATCGTGAACGGAATGAATAATTAAAGTTTTTGGCTAAATTATAAAAATATCCCTAAATTTTGTACGTGATCCCAACAAAATTTCAAACTTCCAAAAAATAAATAGGATTGTTTGGAGCGTTGAATTGAGATAAGAGTTGAGGTGAGAATTGAGTTCATACCTGATGCAATTTTTTAACTTTAAATAATATATTTTATGATTACTATTTTTGTTTTGAAACAATTAACTCATTACATTTCTTGTAGAAATATGGTTAAATAAAACAAGAAACTAAAGCAAAATCATAACTTTCTAGTCGATTTTTCTTCATGAATTTCATTATCATCTTCTTCTTTTTCTTATTTTTTTAAAATTAAATCTCTCTTATCATCGTAACAACCAATGAAGACTGTAGTCGAAGTTGATTATCGAATATGACTTTTGCTGAAGTTTGTAGTCGCTAGCCGGAGGTGGTTGTCGGAGCCTGAAGTTGGTCAAATGAAGGTGTATTGGAGTTGGTTGTCAAAGTTTGTCATCATAGGTGGTTTTCAAATCTCGGAGTTAGTCGGACGAAAGTAGTCGTCGAAGTTGATCATCGAATATGATTTTCACTGGAGACTGTAGTCGGATGACACTATTAGAGCCCAAAGTTAGTCGCCTGAATGTGGTATTAGAGTTGGTTGTTGGAGTTTATCGTCAAAGGTGGTTTTCGAAGCCTCGAGTTGGTCGTCGGAGTTGCTCGCTCAAAGGTGATCATCGAAGGTGATTTCCATCGGCGTTTGTAGTTGAAGGTGGTTGTCGGATGCCAGAATTAGTTGTCGGAGCTCGGAGTTGGTCGCCAGAGTTGTCATCGGAGGTGGTTGTCGGAGTCCAAATTTCATGAGAATTGTCATTGAAGGTGGTTAGCATAGCTTGAAGTTGGTTGCTTGAATTGCCATCAGAGGTGGTTGTCGGGGTCCGGAGTTGGTCGCCATAGTTATCATCAGAGGTGATTGTTGGAGCTCGAAGTTAGTTCTCGGAGTATGACAGTGGATGATGGGTGAAGTCTCTAAAAACATGGGAATAATGGAGAATTGAGGTGAGTTGGGGTAAGTTGGTAGAATATACCAACCAAATTCCACCAACATTTAAAGTTGGTGGGTCAAACCAACTCAACTCATGTTGGTGAATCAAACACCCCAAGTGGATTAAAAAATATAGTCATCCTTAGTTTTAGATTTTTTAAAAAAATTGATAATATTTTGTATAAAGAAATAACCCTAAACTTTCGAATATTTCAAAAATATCTTTACACCAAAAAAGGTTTTAAAAAAAATACACTTATTGATATATGAACATAAACCATTAATATCATATTATTTTTCCTTTTTTCCTCTTATTTCTTAAATATCCTCTTACTCCCATTTTTGTTTATGGTTTGACATTTATTTATATAAAATAAATAAATAAATACAACCGTACTTCAGTTAAGGTATATAAATTATAATTAAGGAAAAGAGAATAAGGGACGCACTAAAAGATTTTAAGACTTAAATATTTTAACAAATTTGTATATTAGTAGTTGAGTGTGTGTTAATAACCAAATACATTTTTTTTTTACCATTCATCGTTTTTTTATGTTTTAAGTGAGATTTTTATTTTGGAATTTTGTGAGAATTTTTGTTTTAACTTGAAAATTTTGGTTTTTATAGTTGGTTGCTGAAAATTTTGGTATAAGCTAGGAATTGGAAAATTAAGAAAAAAATGAGAGTATTTATACGAATATATATATATATATATATATATATATATATATATATATATATATATATTTATTTTAAAATTAGTTTTTTTCAAATTTAAAAAAACTTCAAAGAAATTGATCACCATATTAACTGTAGGAGCATTTAAAAAAAAATTATTCTAAAGTTATTTTGCAACGAGATATTAACAATTATAGTTCAAATACTAAAAGTGAAGGTATTTTTTTAAAAACTTTTTATAGGTTAGGGGTATTTTTGAAACTTTTAAAAATTCAAGAGTATTTTCAAACAAAACATTAATGGTTTTCATCCAAAACTACAAAAATACTTTGAACTCTTCTCGAAAGTTTAAGAGTATTTTGAAACTTTTAAAAGTTTAAAGATATTTTTGGTATAAAATACAAAGGTCATTAACGGTTTTTATAATTTAGCATTCAAATTTTAGGATGTTTTTAGTAAGGGACAATTTAGATATTTCACTTGCTCATTTGTTCCAAAAATCTTCTTTTTAAAAATTGATCTCAAAATTCTTTAACCCCTTACGATTGTCCTATTTTTTTGCTTTTTTTTTTTTAAAAAAAAAGTAAAAATCAAGAGGCAATTTAGACATTTCATATATTCACTTGTCCTGCAAGTCTTTAAACTGAAAACTCATCATAAGTCTTTAGTCCTCCTAAAATTGTCCTATTTTTGGTCATTTCCCTAAAATTAAGGTAACCTGATTTTTCAAAAATCGAACTGAACCGGTTGGTTCGATTTGGTTCCTTAGTTTGAGTCAGTTTCTTGACACACCACTACTTAAATTTAAAATAATTTCCTTCAAGTTATCACACCATTTTAACTATTGAATTTTAAAATCATTTCCTTCAAGTTTCGAAGATTTTATAGTACATTTTTATGTTGAGTGAATTAATTCTCGTGTTAGTAAACTAATTTTAATCATGTAGCCTTGTTAATTGGTTAGAAAGAATAAATTAATTTCCTAATTAATCATCAACAATAAATAAAAAATTAAAAAGTTGGAATTAATAAATAAACGTGACTTTAAATATAATATGAAATCAAACTAGTAAATTAATTTTAATGAGTTTGTCATTATATGATAAAACAATTGAGGAATACGACGGGAAACACGGATATGGAGAAAATATAATACAATTATATATTTATTTAATAATAATAAATATAATATAAAATAAAATAAAATAAAATAACTAGAATTATAAAATTAGATAATATGAAAACTAATGGAATTTTGAAGTGAATTTCTCACCAATGTGCATCATCAAATATCCACCAAATGTCACTATTTATAGACAAAGTGGGAAGTAGGATGTGGACTTACATAAACACCAAGCATGAATTATTATAAGGCATATAGACAACATGAAAAATGACAAGTGACTTTTAGACACTAAGCATTGGACATCTATTTTTATGATATTTATAATACTCCCCCGATGCTCATATATATATATGAAATATGCCTTGTTGACGGGCCCGAAACTTACGTCGTTAATAAGCTTCAAACTTGATCAAAAGAAAATTTCTAATATCGAACATCTCCTATCACTACAAAGATATAGCAACAGTGGTAAGTCCGAGTTGATCTGCAGAAAACGCGATTGGTTTCGTTAAATTAATTTTCTAACTAGAGCAGTAAATAGGGGTTTTGTGTGGAAGAGATATATGCGTGAAATTAAAATAAAAAGGTAAATGTAATCTAGAATAGGAGTTTATATAATTTATAGAGCAAGAGGGAGTTCCCTATGTAATTTATTTCATTAGGCATCAATTAATTACACTAAATTTGTCAACCCCTCACCTGTTAGAAAATTTAATAGCCCAATTAGGAAAATTCAATGTTAAACCAAATTAGTCCTAACTCAATATACAACTCTTCCTTCTTAGTGACATACAAGTTAAAATTCAATTGCATTACGAAAGGGTTCAATTATTGAGACATACTACAAGCCGGTAAAGTCATATCTTATAGCATGATTTATTTGGGAAAGATTATATCAGGGCATACATGAGTTTGGTCAGAAAAATTCTAGACTTCACATATGTGATCCTAATATGCGCAACTAAATCAATCAATATATGCATAGGCTATGTTGATTTTGCGAACAAGAATTTCGGTAATCTAATTTATCAATTCAATTTATAAAAATTCCATCAAGATTAAATCAAACCATCCCAAAGAGTTCACAAAATTTCAGTTAAATTAATTAGAAAACATTCAAGAAAATAAACATAGGGCTCTTGCTCAAAAGAAATTAGATAGGATTACCTCTTAATTCATAGACAAATCCGAGGTACACGTCCAATCCATCGATTACAACCAAAAATAAAAAGAAAAACTAACCTAAAGGTACTAAATTTTGAAGGGGAAGAAGATTGAAGTTTGGCCTCCAAAATTCAGCATATTTCGACCTAACATCGATAGAGGTATTTATAGAAATCTTCACAGTGTTGCAACGCTCGACAGAAGAAGGTCACGAGCGACAAGGAAAATGTTGCAACATTGAGCATTCTGTCAAAAACTCGAAACTCGATGCACCATGCTCCTTTACTCAATGCTCGATGCTCGTTTACTCAATAGTATTTTAGTCGATTATACTCGATAACCTTTTACTCGATGATACTTGATAGCTGATTATACTCGATAGCAATTTACTCGATTACTCAATGGTTGATTATACTTGATGCCATTAATAAAAATATAGAATACTCGATGGAACTCGATGACAAATTGGTAATTTCAACTCATTTGAAGCCCGAATGCTCAAATCAACTCCAATTTGCTTCAAATTAACCCCGATCGGCTCCAAATCGCCAAGTCTACCTCTTGGTTGCTCGATACCTACAAAATAGGGAAAATAAACACGTAAAATCCAATAACAAGCCCGAATTAAGCTAGAAATAATAGCTCTTTTTTAGAGCCACCACTCATTAAAACCTTATTAGGAAAAACCCAATGGGAAAAAAACTCTAGTGAAGAAAAAGAGTACATATTTCATATAATACATTCTCCTAAAATAATACAATATATTTACTCCCCCTCACGAAAATATCACATAAGATCTCTGAGTCATCGCATTCTAATGTTGTGTATCAATTTTTCAAAAGTTGTTGTTGGTAATGCCTTTGTAAATAAGTTTGTCAAATTATCCTTCAAACAAATTTTTTGTATAGTGATGTCGCCATTTTATTCAAGCTCACGAGTGTAAAAAAGTTTCGGTGAAATATGCTTTGTTCTATATCATTTAATATATCCTTATTTGATTTGGGCTATGCAAGCTGTGTTGTCTTTGTATAATATTGTTGAAAGATTTTTATAAGAAGACAAGCCACAAGTTTCATGAATGTGCTGAGTCATTGACCTTAGCCATACACATTCTCGACTAGCCTCGTGAATTGCAAGGATTTCAGTATGATTTGAGGAAGTGGTTGTTATGGTCTGTTTCACCGATCGTCATTATATAGCAGTTCCTCCACATGTGAACAGATAACCTGTTTGAAATTTATCTTTGTGTGGAACAGATAAATATCTAGAATATACAAAACCAACTAGATCAAAAGTTGATTTATTTGAATAAAACAAACTCACATTGATTGTTCCTTGGAGATAACGGAGTATATGCTTAATTCCATTCCAATGTCCTTTTGTAGTAGAAGAACCATATCTAGCTAATAAATTTACTGAAAATGCAATATATGGTATTGTATTATTAGCAAGATATATAAGTGTACCAATTGCACTAAGATATGGTACTTCAGGACTAAGTAGTTCTTCATTATCGTCTCGAAGTTGAAATATATCTTTCTTTATAACCAATGAACGGGCTTCCATTGAAATATTTAATGGATGTGCTTTGTTCACATAAAATCTTTTTAAGATTTTTCCTGTATAAGTTGTCTGATGAATAAATATTCCATTTGTTAAATGCTCAATAGGCAAAATTTTGTTTTTTTCGAGATCTTTCATCTCAAATTCTTTCTTAAGATATTTTGTTGTCTTTGAAAGCTCTTCAGGAGTTCCAATTATATTCAAGTCATCAACATATATGGTTATAATGGCAAATCTTGATTGTGATTTCTTTATAAAAATATATAGACATGTTGGATTATTTTGATATCCTTCTTTCAATAAATATCCACTCAGGCAATTGTATCACATATGTCCTGATTATTTCAATCCATATAGTGATCTCTGTACCTTTATTGAATATCATTACTGTGAATTTGATGTATATATTTCAGGTACCTTAAATTCTTCTGGGATTCTCATATAAATATCATTATCAAGAGATCCATATAAATATGTTGTGACTACATCCATAAGATGCATATCCAAATTTTCATATACAGCCAGACCAATTAAATATCTTAATGTGATTGCATCCACCACTGAAGAATATGTCTCCTCATAATCAATACCAGGACTTTGTGAAAAACTTTGTGCAACTAGTCTTGCTTTGTATCTTGTGACCTAATTATTTTCATTTTTTTTTTCTTACAAATACCCATTTGTATCCCACAGGTTTGACACCTTCTAATATTCGAGTTGTTGGTCCAAAAACTTGTCATTTTGAAAGTGAGTTTAATTCTGCCTCGATTGTTTCCTTCCACTGAAGCCAATCTTTTCTATATCGATATTCTTCAATAGATTTGGGTTCGGGATCTTCATTTTTAGATATAATATCAAGAGCAATATTATATGCAAAAATGTTGTCAATAACTACATTAGTTCGATTCCATATTTTTCTTGTCATAACATAGTTTATTGAAATCTCATTATCATCTTTAGGTGTTTCACTTTCCTCACTAGTCATGTCGAGAACTTTTTCATGGATATTTACATCCTCAACCAAGTCTTTTTTATTATTAATTATTTTCCATTTCGAGGATTTTTATCTTTGGAACCCACTAGTCTACCATGCTTCTGGCGTGTTCCAGACTCATCAGCAACAACTTGTTGTGTTGGGATATCAACTTTTTATGGAACATTTGCAGTGGC